>NC_061090.1:42442645-42475145 GCF_015104395.2 Macrobrachium nipponense
GGATGCATGGAGCCCTTGAAGACGTTAATTCCCCAGGCAGAAATAGCGCTGGATAAAGAGGTGCCTCATAAAGGGGAGGGGATGACGCTGTCCTACCCCAAACCCATCGTCGCCGCCGCCAAACCTTCCGCACCCACAAAGCGGGCTCTACCCGCCCCACCCAGCTCCAGAGGTGGCCCCAGTGCCAAGCGACAGAAGGTAACAACAGGAAGGGGGAGCATGGATATGACTGGGGGGTTCTGCTGGCAGTGTGGGGGGAAGGGGTCACTTGCACGCCCAATGCCCCTCCTTCGGTCACTGGGATGTTATGGGTGCAGGGCAGCAGATCACCTGGTCAGCCAGTGTACAAAAAACGGCACTGCACCAAATCGCGGGCCCCCTCCCATAAGAGGAAGGGGAAGGCCGCGTGGAAGGGGAGGAAGGTGAGTGCCAGCAAACAATCCTCCTCCGGCACTCCCGGGGTGAGTGCCTCTGTAGGGGAGGCTGGATGGCTGTCTCCCTCCGCCCCTCCCTCTCACGAGAGTGGAGATGGAGCCGTACCTATTCTAGAAGTGGGAATAGACTCGGAAAACCACAATGCGCTATTAGACAGTGGGGCATGTGTCTCTTTGATCGAGGAACACTTGGTGACGGGCGCCATTTTGGGATCGAAAGGGTGTCTAACGTTGCACAGTGCCAGTGGGCATACCATCGTATTGCAGAGAACAGTGCAACAAGCCATCTCCCTCGGTGGACGAGTGTTAACTCACAAATTCTATGTGGTGCCTACCACCCACATACCTGGCGTTCCCATATACTGGGAATCGGGTTTGTGAGCGAGCACAGAGTGCTTCTTCTTGGTGTAGGGGGAGGAGGAGTGGGAGTGGCGATGCCAGTAGGAGGGGGACAGTACCAATGGATTCCCGTACTGGGGGAAACAAAAGAAGTTGTACAAATTGCCCTGGCCGCCACGGGGGATACAGGAGTGGTGCCCGCTAGCCCTGAGGTGGGGGAGGTGATCCCACCCGCCTATCTCTACTCCCTTCCCCTCATCCCGGCAAGGAAACTACAAGAAGGAACGTTGGTGTACATAAATCCCCATAGAAAGTGGGCAGACTTTATGTTGCCTGGTGTCGCTAGCATCGTCGGTGGCAAGGCAACTGTCCCTTTTGTAAATGTGACATGATCTGGCACTAGCACTGGCACCAGATTAGGGCCAGGCACTAGGCTTAATGCAAGTACAGGCTCAGTGTCCTAGATAGATGGAGAAAAGGCACTGCTTAGGGCTCTCAAGTGGCACTGGCTGAGATTCGTAGTCAGATGGGCCTGATGAGGAACCTTCAGGTGCAATATCCCTTGTGTGCTCGAGTTGGATTGAGACAGAGATTTCTGTTCTAGGAGGAGACCAGAGCCTTTTGAAGTCATTCTAGTTACAGTTCCCTCTGCATGTGGTGTGTTAGGACACCCCGACTAATTTGTGGAGTTCCCTTTCACCTTGCACACCTTACAGCTGTATTGGGATATTCCAACATCCTTTCTGATAGTGGCAAAATGTCTCATCCCAACAGAAACTCTACCACAAGCCTGCTTTTATTCAATGCGGCGAGTTTGATTACTCCAAGGTGTCATGACCTGGAGTTCGGCTGTGGGAATAGACAAGGAATGGTTCTCCACCCAAGTCATAATCCATCTTGTGGTCTCGACTATAGGACACTGGCATGTATATGGGACTGGTTGATCATGCAGATGTCTAAAGCAGTGTCCACTGCAACCTGCAGCTCAACTGGTGAGCTACAGCAGTCAAGGTGCATCACTGAGATGGTGTAAGTCTCCATCTGCTCGGGGTGAGGGTGATCAGCAAGCCACGCTGAAGTGGACTTGGCTCTTATGAGGTTAATGTACTTAAAGAGGCACCATGCTTTGTGCAGGCATGAAAGCTGGCATTGTAGTGACAGTAAGTACCACAGTCCTTGCAGGGGCCCCTTTGCTGGGCTTGGCTACATATGGTGTCGGTGGTTGGAGAGGTTTCCTTGGACGTGGAGGGAGAGGGGGCCTTGGTTTCTTGTAAACTCCTCTTTTGAAGTGGCACTGAGCTTTTGAGTTTCCAATCTTACGGTAATAGTTGCATGTTGGAGTTTTAGTAGGGAGTCCATTCTTTAGGCAGGCAAGCTTATCTTGAGAGATGTCCAGGTAGCACTATGCATTATTGAGACATGCTGTGAGATGGGTTGAAAGTCTCCCAACCATCCACAATATGAATAGCCACCATAAGGTGTACAGAGTGGGGCCCAGGAGCATAATGGAGGAAGTCCTCCAGCATGGTCATGTTATTAAACAGGTCCTATGTGCACAACACGACCTGCTTGGGTCTTGTAATAGGCCCATTCAGCCTATGCCTGTCTGATTTCTTTGGAGAGACCTCTAAACTACTGTCCCCTTCCTCCTGGGTTATCTCGAAGGCTTTTGTGTTACCATCTGAAGGTCTTCCATGTTTCCTCTTCAATCCTTATCAAGTGAGTGAAGGGAAGCCTTGGTTTTACCTTCCATATGCTTGGAAAGCAGCAAGGCCCTCTCTGTCTTGGTGGTGGGGTAGTTGTTGAAGAGGGCTTCTAATTCCTCAGTCCATTTTGGTATCAGACAGTTGATGCTGGATATTGGAGCATTAGGTGCAGCAGGTGTGGGATTTACAGGTTGTTCTTGTTCATATTTAGGCTCATATTTAACTTCTTCTCTCTTCTTCCTCCCTCATTTTTCCTTTGCTTCTTCATACCTCCTTTGCTTTTCTCTCTCCTTCCCCCTTTTCTTTTCTTTCTTGCTTCTCCCTCTGGAGTAAGTCACCCATCTGTTCTTTTATCCACTTGGTGAGTTCCTTTCCCATGAAACCGGCATCCTTTCCCATATTCATGAAGGCTTGGTAGCATTCGGTCAACATAGTTCTGTTACGTTGGGACATATAGAATTAAAATGATTTGGGGAAGTGTCCCTTAAATTTGGTGGCACTTCAATGGAATGACAACTTTTCACTAAGGGGGTAGTGTGGCTGAGTTTGCTGCTCAAAGGTCACACTAATGGATCAGTCCTGAAGGAACAATAATCCTTATGGGTGGAGATGCTGTTGTTGGCACTTTGTATCTCAGGTACTGGTGCAGTTGCTTAGTCACACAGGACACTGTCTTGGTGGCACTAGGGTGCCAATGTACTCCAAGGAACAACACTAAGGTACAGAACAACCCAATTGTACTGAAGGAAATGACACTCTGCCCGAAGCAGAGTACAAGCAATACGTATGAGGAAAAGTAAAAGGTAAATGCTTCAGTTGGGCTAATTGCTGACAGTGCCCCAGAGTAGTGGTGGTGTGGAAGGGGAAATTCCTTTAGCTGGTACTTATAGGTGGCTAGTTCTTAGGGACTAGTGATGCTGCTCCCTTTCATGCAGAGGGAGAAAGTCTTGGGAATGCAGCACTCAGTGTGTGATTTAGTCCTTAAAGTATACAGAAGTCCTGGAAGGGGATCCACTTGTGCACGACAGTTCCGGCAACTGTTATTGATTTTAACTTGCACCCAAAAATATGCGGTAATGAAGAGGTTTCTTAATAGTTGTCCATTCTTTCCCTTCAAGAACTGTACATGACCTTGCTCCACTGTCTGAAGCACTCAATATAAAAAATGTGAGAAAATGGATAACACTACTAGAACATGAGTGCGTACACAAATTACCACACTATGTGGGAAATGAGTAAAAGGAAAGCAATTAGACTGATGAGCTTTAAGATCGAATGTTTGTATAAACTGGAATGGTTCCATACCGTTGGCTTCGTGAAGTAATGGGTTATCTTTCTAATACTTACGGGTACTATTAACAAACCATGCTCTTAGTAATTTTTGGGGTAATTGGTGTACTTAGCTCTCTCTCTTTCTCTCTCTCTTGGCTGAGAGCACATTGTATAGGACTCGTTATTTTTATTTAGGTTACGATAATTCACTTTAGAAATATTCATAAATGTATACCTAGCTTTCATCTTTCGTCATGTTAATTAATTTGTAAAAGGGTTTTCAATTTACTATCAAAATATTACGTTAGGTGTTTGAATAGAATGGAAATTTCGCTCAGCAGCGAACGATGTGAGCTAAAGTGACTTGAAATGGTTGTCTCAAAGCCGTGTCTTTGCTTTGACTAGACAACTCATATGAGTGCTGTTTACAAAGGCTACAAAATGGGTGCCTGGGAGCACGCATGAGTTACAAAAGCTGATCGTTTGAAGTGGCGGGATTATGACGTCACAACCAACGCACACAATATTCTCTCGTTATTTTACAATTTAAAGAAAAGAACACTTAATTTCTTAGACAGAATGATTAATGCCTATGCATAGGCACAAATGATCAACTTAAAACACCAACATGTCTTTATGTTACTTAAAAAATGGAAAAACAAGACCTATATTGGAGGCCAACGTCTACTTGGTGGGAGGAGTATAACTAAGTAATAGGAAGGCATACACAGAGTGCTACGCAAGGAGTTGCTACTTGTGGTATTCTTAAAACAAGTTAAGTATATCTGATTAACAGCTCTCCTAGGGCTGCCCCGAAGGATAGACATTTTTACGTGGCTAGGAACCAATTGGTTACCTAGCAACGGGACCTACAGTTTATTGTGGGATCTGAACCATATTATATCCAGAAATGAATTTCTATCACCAGAAATATAACCGTCTGGTTCTGCATTGGCAGAGTAAAGAATCAAATTTTGGACCACCAGATTGGTGGGCGAGAGCGAAAACCACTCGTCCAAAGAGGAACGCTCTTAAAACAAGTGTGAACTTCAAAGTTCACATCACTGACAAAGGAATTGTGTACTTCCGCTGACGTGACTATTTTTGATAACCCACAACTATCTTTTCGCCGTTAACACATTCAATGATTCACTCACAAAGCAGTCCTCCCTAAAATGCCAGACTACCAACTTCCTCCTGTAACAGTGATGTTCCACCTACACTCCTCTCTCAATGTGAGAAATTCGTGGTTGCTTTTTTCTGTGCATGCAAAGTTAAAAAAATTTAGTGCTTTGGTGTATTTTCTGTTATAATATAAAAAAATCACTCTTTTTAAACATAGCTAACGTAACCTCAATAGCATATCATTTATAGTAATCCCTTACTCTACCCACCATCTGGTCTTCTCCAGCTTCAAAAACATGTAGGCCCTAAGTTAACAGACTGAGGAGACTGGAACAGCTAATATTTATGATAATATATATAATATATAATATAAAATATATATATAATATAGAGATATAGGAATATAGATATATATATATGTGTGTGTGTGTGTGTGTATGTATGTGTGTGTGTGAATAAAAAGCAGCAAATAAAAATAAGTTAAGATTTTAAATATGTCTCTAGCTTTCTTACCTAAAATCATACCTTTTAATGAAGAGCGTTCTGAAAAATTTTCACTGTGTTCTATCGTAATTTCACATCTGGACCATCACAATATTGAGGGTATTATTCTGAGTGCAGCCAAAACGCGTTACCTATCATGATTTTCTCATAAAGGCTAGTGGTAACATTTAATTACATATCTATACGTCAAGTTGTTACTCCAAGGATTCCAGTAATTTAGGCGATACGCAAAGTCTCATTATCCAAAGCTGAACCGCACACAAAAATCTCCTCGTATAGCATTTTACGAAGTCCGTAATAGGATCTTGTATCTGCAGAATCGCTGAGTCAACAGGACACGAGGGGGAAAAAGGCGCAAAAACATATCTCAGCATCAGAAAAATTCCATACAAAAAAACAGGTGAAAGACAAAACAGAAAATAATTTCGAGTGTTGCTAGACTCTTAACACAAGCACAGGATAAAATATAACCACCTTTCGTTTACTGCAATCAGAAATAGTTAATAAAATTTCCTCTTAAGGTACACCCTCATAAACACTCTAGGATTAAATAAGTAGGTAACCGTTCATGGTTTCAATAAATATATAAGTAAAAGAAAAAAAATTGCGATATGTTTGAGGACTGAGCTCTTTATCTACAGGATAAAAACACGTGTTCGCGACTTTCCTCTCTAGAAAAAATCTTTGGTATTTCAGCACGTTATTTAAGTACTTGAAGTTTACGTTAAAAGTTTTAACAAAGATCTGCAGAAAAGAGTTATTATAAAGGAAGTGATCAAGTGTATATCTCCGTCGCATTTTAACTAATTTTAAATGTTTATCTTAACAACACCAATGTAGAAAATTATTAGAAATACCATTCCATATTAAAATTATCAAAGGTATACATGAAAGTTTAACACAGAATTAGTGTATAATACAAAACAAATCACTGAATATCAATAAACATATATATAATATATATATATATATATATTATATAATATATATATATATATATATATATATATATACATATACATATACAGAGAGAGAGAGAGAGAGAGAGAATCCTAGAAAAATACTAGACTCGGTTCAAGGCAGTCGAACTCCCCTCCACCTACAACATATAAATTAAGGTTTATATCATCGATACCTGTAATCAAGGCCTCTTAACCTGCTAACAGCCACCCTCCTCTCAGAGGTCTGCTGTGGTACACGGCTCTTCCCTTCACCATCAGTTGAATAACTTTCTATATTCTTTTTTCCACGACGCCTTTGACATGGATTAGAGTAGCCAAGAAATGCTTATCATTTATGAACGCTAAAATTTACATGCATGCATATGCATTATGCATTGTGCATGGTATTCTTCGTGAGAAGTTTTATTGAACTTTTAATGTAATATAAAATTAAGTTGAAATGCCTGGAAAAAAATTCAGAAAAGCATCACTAGATTGCAGGATTTCAGAATTCAAACACAAGTTATTACGAACTATTATCTACAATAATGTGCCCTGAGTGGGCTTGTAAAATAGAATGTTTTTCCGAAAATTCATGTGCAATTTGTTGAAGTTTTTGCAATCTTCTTCTTAGTGGTCTACCAAAAATTAGGACCACTAAGCAAAAGGACCATGACAGAGCCACGACTCATTTTTATGTCCACTTGGATCGAGTAATATACAGAAATAAACTATCAAAATAGTATCAACAATTTACAGTTAATAAGAGAGTTAACTTGGAACCAACCTCATGTATAAAAAAAAAGTGATCTTAACGTAGGCATGAAAGTTCCCAACATATAAATGTAATATATATATATATATATATATATATATATATATATATATATATATATATATATATATTACAGAAATCATGATGTCTGGTAGCGGGAAACAAATCTGCGATACCAAATAATCACGACGAGGTCATCTTGCCGACCACCTGACCTTCTCGTGGTCGGGTTGGAAAAGTGACCTCGTCGTGATTATGGTATTTTGGGTTCGTTTCCCGCTACCGGCGGACATAATGATTCTTTCATATTTCTTTTGAAGTTGGATCTTGAGACTTTGTAGTCACAAGCGTATCCCAAAAAAAAGAGCAAAGAATTCAAGAAGTTAAAAGGGGGCATTAATGGCTATTACATTTACACATTATCTGATAAAAATGACCAGTAGATTCTACGTATATATATATATATATATATATATATATATATATACATATATATATATATTATATATATATATACTGAGTATAGCTGGCCTATGTAAATTATGAAGATTGTAAATAACAAACAATTACCCACCAATGTTCACATATATCTGAAATGTTCAATCTTTTATGGTATGTATTATTCGTAATTGGGCATGAATTAAGATATGACAACAAAACAGATCTAAAAGATATTTTTGAGAATAAAACTTTAAAAGATATATCAGCAGGATAAGGTACAGTATGGAAAATTACAGAAGCTCCTTAAGTAGATGAGATAGAAAAAGAGGGTCAATGAAGATGGAATAGAAGGAATAGAAGTAAACAACTTGAGTGGCAAACTTTCAGAGGCCCTGTGCATTGCTCGGGGTCGAAGGTGAAGGTAATGATGAAGGGCGCAAGGTCTAAAATTCAGAGATTAGAACAGTTAGCTCATCCAGTGAGGCTAGGTAGAGAACGGAAACATAAGAAAAATCAACGGCTGAATGCCAGTATCAATGGAAGGAAAAAATTATAGAAAACTCTAGAGATTGAGTTTAACTGAAGTACATTTACACTAAATTTTGTTAGTAAGCAATTTACACCTTAAGGGTGACAGGGACACAAACAAGTCCAGATATTAAATGGAAGATATTTGATTGCAGGTCAACTGGGACACGTGGCTGGGAAATGATCCAGGCACAGAAATCAGGTTTGTCCTGGCACCTCCTCCAAGGGATTCCAAATTTCTTTCACAACTAGACGAGATATTTGCATCTGCAAAGAGATTGCATGCCAGGATTAGAACTAGGGTGATAGACAAGTGGGGAATGTTAAACATGATTCTCTCATTATTTCAAAACAAAGTCCACTAACAGGGATATACAATGGCTAGGAGTTTGTGCAGAAAAGTATGTTGTGTTGGTTTATTTATTAAGGGGATGTTTAGCATGAAACAACGGCGTTACTTCCCAAAGTAGCAGACACTAGTCTAGATGGGACTGTCATCATTAGATTTCATATCTCTACTAGCATCACAAGGGGAGATATTTACAGCACTGATGGTAGCAATGGGGAATGTCGCCTTGGAAAAATGAAGAGGAAGTACAGACAAGAGGAAAACAGTAACTGACTGCACTCAAAATTACTCCATTACAGTACCTGGGCCTCCGTATTGGTCTTGACCTCTTCTGAATTGCTGGCTGAAGTTTCTCACTATGTAAATGAACACGTGGAAGTCCCCAGAGGATGAGGGAGAGCAAGGTGGGGCCCAGAGGAGTGAACACGGTGGCAGCTCAAGAAATTCTAAGAAAGATCGTCGGTTGCCTCCTTGCTTTATAACCTCGCTTACAGCTCTCTCTTCCCAACATATGCCCTGCCTAAGATCATCCACTTTCTCCTTCTAATATAAGACCCACCCAAAGTCTGAATCATGGAGTCTTGCTGCATTCCTGCAGGGATTAATTTCAAAGTCAGCCAATCAGAAGGGACAAAGAGGTACTCAAAGAGAATGGAGGCTGGTGAAAAGGGGCTACCGTCTATGAGAAGCACCAAAATTTGCAGATTTATATATTTCACTTTGATTTCTTGCTGTATATAGTTACTGAAGTATTGCATATAATATATGTTAAGATTTCACAATACCATTTAAATGATTCTACGTCAACCAGTCCAGATGTTCTGAGCTTTCATCAGTCTAGATAAGTGTGTTGACATAATAGTGTTTCATCGCCGTAAGATTTTGCCTCATTTGCCTTTGTTGCGAGTTAATTGTCATCAGTGATGAAGAGCCTTACTCTTTTCGTTTTGTTTAAAAACATGTCAATCATAATTAGCCACCTGCAGGAGTGGTGTTAAATGTGTTTCTATGTCCAATATGATTTTTTTTAAAGACAGTTATTCTTCTGATCGTATCTCATGTGACTGGAAGTCTAGAATGTTCCATAGATTTCGCTCCCGAAACGATTCAGAATATTCTATGGGTCTTAATAATCATGTCGTCTAATTGTTTTGCTTTCAACTGGAATCCTAAAAATGTATTCATTCTTATTCTAAAGACCGTTTGCGCTGGTTCTCTCTCTCTCTCTCTCTCTCTCTCTCTCTCTCTCTCTCTCTCTCTGTTACACGTAAAATAATTAATTATCGTCACTCCTTTTGATAATGTGAAATCTATCAGTTATCTTTGTAGCAGTGTGTAAAGGTGGTAACGGTGCCTCAGTAGGACCAGTGACAGTGTATATTTTTGTGCTGCAGCTTGTGTAAAGGTATCGTCATATTTTTACAGTTTAAGTGATAACTTAAAAACCCCATTGATACATTATTTTGCATGCTGTTTTTCTTGTGTGTACTTTTGTTTTCATTTGAACTGGTTGTTTAATTCTTTTCAATTTTAGATTTTCGTAAATTTGATACATTTACACATTTTGTGTTTTCATGTTTTGCATTCACAATGTGTATGATTAACCCTAAGTATTTTTAATGATCTAGTATTGCATACTAGATTTAATTTTACATTTTAACAATTGTGGCATTTCATTTGCTTATTTCAAATCTTAAGTATTTCTTAATAGTTTAAATTTTGCTTGATTAATGTAATTTCTTAATAAATTAAAATTTTATATTTAATTTTGTTTAATAATTTAATTCAATATAATTTTGTATTCTTCAAGTAATAGAAAAGTTTTTCTTAAGATTGTGAATTCCACTTATAAATTTTGAGTCTAAAAATAAATTTTTGTACTTCATGTTTTTATAGCAGTTTTCCTTTATTGACCACCTGTGATAGGAATAAATCTGTGTACATGCCCAAGAGATAGATTATGCTGTTCCTTCAGTTTTCTTCAGTAAAAGTTGTGTGATGGAGTGAGACCCTTTAATTAACTTAAGCCTACATGAATACCTCACACTTGCTTTGATAAACTTAGCCTGATTTCTCACATATTTGATAAAGCATTTCAAGGGATCACTGTTGCCTATGTTCAAGTATCTGGATGCTGTGGGGTAACTTTGAATTCTGTGATTAGTAAGTGTCATGACCAGGAATTTGGAACGCTCCTTCACAATATATTATATAGAAAGAGAGAGTATTTTAGTTTAGGTCATTAGTTTGTGATGACAAATGCATCTAATCATTATTGAAACTTGTGGCTTTCCTGTAGAGTGAAGCTCTGAAATAGCCTCTCATTTGTGTTATTTTCAATCACATTCCCACAACTAAATTAAAAATACTTAAAAGATTTTAATTTCTTTTTACAAACGCATCTAACAATCATTTCACTTTCGAACAAATGAATTCTGTCGGGAAAATAGTTAATCGATAACCTAAATGATGTACATCAAAAGGGAGTTGAAATATAGTAAAAAGAATTATTTTTCATCTAAATTATTCCTTTCGATATCTGAAAAATTTGGCATGTTCTTTGCATTCTTATGGTTCCGTTTAAAGCGAGTATTCTGAAAAAATGCGACAACAGTCATGGAGTAAATTATTGCATCTTCTGACAAAGTCAGGGAGCTTGCTGTCACTCGCTGAATTACGTAGGGCCTCCAGTATCCTAACATAGGCACTTGAATCATTTGATATCTTTTCCCAAATGAGAGAGAATATCATTACTAGGATGAATCAGTTTCCTTTGCATGTTTCCAGCACTGATCATCTATGTGCTCTCTTCTAACCCTAGGTCTTTCCTAGGGAACTCATAGAGATGGAACTTCTTAGCAATAAACCTAATACGGTAAGCCCTCCTTTGTCACAGCCCATTATAGGATTACGAGGCGTGTATTTTCCCTGACTCCCTGTTCATTCATTAGACTCGTCCGGGAATTTTTATTTTTTCAAGATTTCCTGTGTAAAGCATAAACACGACTTAGGGCAGTAATAACTGGGCCTTTCCCATAGCTGTGGTGCATCCGTTTGTTAATGTTCCTTGACTTTGGGAATGGGCGAAACCTGTTATCGTCTTTCTTTTTTCTTCCATCACTGTAACAACCGAACACAATAGATATACACGGCGCCTTTTATTCTATTCTCACGAGTAGGAGATTATAACCGAAATGTTCTCAAAACTTGACTGATAGATACTAGGCGAAACTGGTATAGGTGAGTGGCGGTCGATGATTCCTCGGAGGCTTCAAACCACTCGATACGCTGACCTCTTCAATTCTTAGGCCTTGGATGGGCGTCTTTGTTGTGGCTCAAGCAAATCAGTAATTAAGTTCCTTACTCGGCGGTGGGCAGATAACCAGTAGTGACATATAACCCAGTGCTTACAATCCTTGGGTTGTATCATAGCCATTATATTTTGTGCCTATTTTTTAAATTTTTACTTAAATGGTTAGACGTCTCGTGAAAACAAGCATTTCTTGATTGACTTTCAAGATAATGCTTGCGCATTAATTACACGTGTTATTTTCATTTTCATCTGAAAATATCAGCTGTGATGAAATGTTTCCCTTTAGAATTAAAATCAATTCCTTGTATTGCGTCTTATTAGTTTTATTACTACACCAGATGATACTACTGCTTAACTGACTTTCGTTTTTTATATTTACTCATACGATCTTATCTTATATTTCATTCTGTTTTAGAACGTTGTCCTGGAACGTGAACGTGAACGTGGGACTCGCTTGCTCTTAAAGGACAGTAGCTTTAAATCTAAGGTCATAGTACCAAGCTTGACCTTATTGAAGATCCTTGCTAGAGGAAATAAGTACAAGACGGAGTACCTCACTGTGGAGTCTGACGAGTCTGCATCTATTTTCCTAAGTATTGTTGCACAAATTGCAAGGTATGCTTTCCGTCAAACAAGGATTTCTTTTTGCGGTTGGCAATTAGATCCAAAACTCTAGCTTCTCTACCTTTTATATATCAATTTTCCCTAAAAGAAAATTTCCAGTTGAGCATTGAGTTCGCAAAAGTGTTTTCCCGTTCGCCTCTTGCTCAATAGTTTTTCAACAAAACAATAATACTAATTTTCTTCCAACTTCCACATTCAACGAAATTTAAAGGAAAATTATGATTGGAAAATTTAAAAGCCAATTTTGAAGTTGGAGCGTAGCCAGTAACAACTACGTGGACTGTCGCCAGCAAACTCTTTTTAATTTTGTGTAAGTGCCTTTTCATCACTGAAACCTTGAACGCAGCTACATCATCTGCAGATTTTGATCCATCCATATGTTCGTTCTATTTGACATTTATTTCTTCTATCACTTTTTTCTCGTCAGTACTAAAATGAATAGTATATTGTAGAAGCTACAAATAGATATATATGAATTTTTATCACATCACTGTGATTCATATACATGCATTAAGCTGCAAATGTCCTTTAATAACCAATTCCCTCTACCTTGGAATTATTATATTTTTATATATGTTAACCGAAGGGGCACTTTTTAGTTGATGGGCACATGTTTCACAGAAATAAATTTTTGACTCCCATCGGAACTGAACCCCTGTCTTTCATATGAGATGCCTGGGGGTTTCCAATTGACCTGAACAGGTCATTTGAAAGACTGGTGTTTGGTCCCAATGTGGGTAAAAGAAAAATTTATTTCTGTGAAACATTTGCTCATTATTTTCATCATATTCCCGACGTAGGGGTTACCTGAATGAAATGCTACCAACTGACTTGTTACTGGGTCAGCAAGTTTGGTCAAATTTGCTGGTAGGTTAGGCGGCACCCTGCCTGGTAAAACCTTATATATGGGTGTACTTGGGTTCCAACTTCGTTTATGGCCTGTGAGCGTCAACTGGTAACGTCCTGGCCTCTTATTTGAAAGACAGGGGTTCAGTTCTGATGTGAGTCAGAAATTTATTTCTGTGAAGCACGAGCTCATGTCTTCATTATTTCCATCATATTTCACGATGGAGTAATTTGAATGAAATGTTACCAATTGACTCACTGCTAGGTCTGGATGTTGGGTAAAATTCGCTGATATGTTATGAAGCAGACTGCCTAGGAAAACCGTGTTATGGGTGCATTAAACTCAAATTTATTTTATAACCTGTGCAGGTCAACTGGTAATGTATATATATATATATATATATATATTAATAGATATATATATATATTATATATATATATATATATATATGACCTGTGGTAAGGGGTGTAAGAATACTACTACCATAGGTCCTGCGTGTCGTAAAAAGCGACTAAAAGGACAGCTGCTGCCTTGCAGTCTCACTCTTGAGTAAAAGGCTACGCCCACTACCAAAACTGTGGTTGATGACAGCAAAGACACGTTGTCGTAAAAACCCCTGGCCAAAAGAAGAAACCATGCCTGATGATGTCTTTGATAAAAGGCAGTGGAGAAGACGCATCAGGCAACTGCCCCCTTAGGGAGAATGGTGGGAAAGAAGAAGAAGAAGAATATATATATATATATATATATATATATATATATATATATATATATATATATATATATATATATATGTGTGTGTGTGTGTGTGTGTGTGTGTGTGTGCGAGTGTAAAAAAAAGTTCCGTGTTCGGTAAAGAACTGTTCTATCACTGAAAAGGCCAAGGTACGCGCTAAGCCTACCTCCACTCCTAGATCCAGAGGAAGATGAGAGTCAAGGTAAGGGTAAGTAGTTAGAAACCTCATCTCTAAAGGCTTGCTGTAAACTGGAAGATTTACTCTTCTGGCTTCTCCCCCTCTAAAGGGTAAAGGGAAATTGTAAAAAATAAAAATGTCAATGTAAACTACAGCCTGATATACTTTAGACGTTTAGCAAAACAGCAGTCAAATTCATAACATCCCTATGACGGTAAACGGCATGAAACTAATTTTGATATAACAAGGGTGAAGCATGGGCTATATAAGAGTTCATGTTATATACTATCATTAAAAATGAGCTCTTTAGTGAAATTGTGATCTATACAACTATAAGACAACTTAAAAATGTCTCCTCTCTGTCTCTTTGTCTCTCACAGACAAACACACATTATATATATATATATATAGATATATATATATATATTATCATATATATATATATATATATATATAAATCTGGTGGGAGGTCAAGAACTGCAAAGTTATTCCAGGCGACCATGTAGCCCCCCAACACAGGCTGCTATGTATGGACTTGAAGTTGAAAAGGGAAACGAAAAACCAAAGCTAAAGGGATAAGGAAAATTAAATGGTACGAATTACAGAAGGAAGGGGATAAGAAGAGAGAGTTTAAGAGGAGGGTTTTGGAGGATATTGATATAGGGATTGAAGATGTTCAGAATGGTGGGCACGAAATGCAGCAGTAATAAGAAGGCATGGAAAGGAGCTGCTAGGAGAGACATCTGGTATCATATGGGAAGAAAAGGATAGTTGGTGGTGGGATGAAGACATTGAGAAAGTAGTAAAAGACATAAGAAGGCAGGCAAAAGAAAAGATGGGAAGAGTCACAGTCAGTGGAAGACAGAAATAGGTACAGAGAGAAAAACAAGGTGGTGAAAAAGGTGGTAGCCCAAGCTAAAGCAAAGTCGTATGATGATGTGTATAATGAGCTGGGGACAAAGGAAGGATTAAAGAAGATGATGAAGCTATCAAAGGCTAGAAATAAGAGCACCAAAGATATAAACACACATCAAACAAATAAAGAATCAAGAGGGTGTAGTGCTTAGAAAGGAGGGAAGACATTGTGAAGAGATGGAAAGAATATTTCGAACAGTTGTTAAATGAAGAAAATAATAGACTAATAAGAGAAGGATGGGCAAGTGAACATTGGCATGTAATGAGGTTTTCTAGGCAAGAGGTACTAAATGCACTGAAGAAGATGAAGAATGGGAAGGCAACCGGACCAGACATGATCCCGGTGGAGGCATGGAAAGCATTAGGAGATGAAGGAGTGGATATACTGTACGATCTTATGATAAAAGATCCTTGAACAGGTAAAAGATACCAAATGAGTGGCGTGGGAGTATATTGATCCCAATAAAGGGAAAGGAGATGTCCAAGAGTGTGGTAATATAGGGGCATTAAATTGATGTCCCACACTTTGAAGATACTGGAAAGGATGATAGATGCTAGACTGAGAGACGAAGTACAAATAGGTAAAGAGCAGATGGGATTTTATGAAGGGAAGGGGTAACAACAGATGGTATATTTTGTCTGAGGCAAATAAAAATGGAGAAATTCGGGGAAAGACAAAGGACCTACTATGGTATTCATTGACCTTGAAAAGGCTTATGACAGAGTCCCGAGACAAGAGGTATGGAGGAGCCTGAGGAGAAGATGGTGCCAGAGAAGTATGTGCGATTGATACAAGAGATGTACCGGAATGTATTTACCAGAGTGAGGAGCAGTGTTGGGGAGACAGAAGGTTTTTGAGGTGAGAGTAGGATTACACCAGGGTCGGCTCTGAGTTCCCATTTATCTTTAACATAGTGATGGAGGATGTTATAATAGAGGAAGTAATGGGAGACAGTACCATGGAACATATTGTATGCGGATGATATTGTTCTGTGTGCAGAGAGCAGGGAAGATCTGGAAGTGAAATTGGAAAGATGGAGACAAGTACTGGAGGACAGAGGAATGAGAATAAGTAGATCCAAGACAGAATATATGTGTACCACCACTGAGGGGGATGATAGAGAAAGTATTCAGATTGGTGGAGAGCAAATAAGGAGAGTTGATAAGTTTAAGTATTTTGGATCTTTTGTTAACGCTGGAGG
Organism: Macrobrachium nipponense; assembly: GCF_015104395.2. NCBI lineage: Eukaryota > Metazoa > Arthropoda > Malacostraca > Decapoda > Palaemonidae > Macrobrachium > Macrobrachium nipponense. The sequence goes on from NC_061090.1 coordinate 42,458,875, forward strand.
AAGTATGGAAGAAGAAGTAAAACATCGGGTACAGGCAGGCTGGAACAACTGGAGAGCGGCCTCGGGAGTTCTTTGTGACAAAAGAGTGCCGCTTAGGTTAAAAGGAAAATTTCACAAGACGGTGGTAAGAACAGCAATGCTGTATGGTACGGAAACAGCAAGCATGAGAAAAGCAGAGCAAAGAAGAGATGGATGGCAGAAATGATGAATGCTTAGGTGGATGTCTGGTAACAAGAGTGGATAGGATCAGAAATGACTACATAAGGGGGTCAACTAAGGTGGTGGAAGTATCAAAGAAAGTGCAGGAGGGGAGGCTGAGATGGTATGGACACCTGTTGAGAGAGATAGGAGGCCACGCTGGGAGACATACTATGGGAGTGGAGGTGCAAGGAAGAAGAAAGAGGAGGGAGACAAGAAAGAGATGGAAGGACTGTGTGAGAGGAGATTTACATGAGAAGGGAATGATGAGGCAGAAGCGCAAGATAGAAATAGATGGAAACGGGCTCATCCGAAACGGCGACCCCATATAAAAATGGAAAAAGCTGGGAAGAAGAAGAAGAAGAAGAAGAAGATATATATTATATATAAATATATATATATAAGTTAATAAGTTACTTTCTGTGGAAGTACTTTCTGGAACACCTAAAATGACTTGCTAGGGAATGGAAACCACAAAACACATACGGCTGAAGGCCGGTATCATTGGAAGGAAAAAATAAAAAATCATATAGATCTCTACAGATTTAGTTTAACTGAACTATATTTACACTAAATTATGTGAATAAACAATTTACACCTTAAGTGTGATAGGGATTTGAATGGGTCCAGAAATTAAATGGAAGTTGGTTGATTGCAGGTCAACCAGGACATGTGGCTGGAAAATGATCCAGGCACAGAAATAGGGTTTGCGCACAGCAGGTTGCTGAACAGTCCTGGTGCCGCTTCTAAAGGATTCCAAATTTCCTGTCACAACTAGGCAAAATATTTGTGTCTGCAAAGAGATTGCATCCTAGGAAGGGAACGTTAAATATGATTCTCTCTTATTATTTTACATGTAAGTCCACTCACAGGGGTATAGAATGACTGGGAGCTAATACAGAAAGGCATACTGCATTGTTTTTTTTTTTACTTAGCATGGAACAACGTTAGTTCCCAATGTACAGATGCCAGTCTAGAGAGGAGTATCATAATTAGATTTAATATCACTACTAGCATCAAAAAGGGAATTATTTACAGCATCAATGGTAGCAATGGGGAACTGCATTATGGTAACCAAAAATAGGGACTGTGATACTGAGCCAATAGGGGGAAAATGAAAAGGAAGTACAGACAAGAGGCAAAATCAGTAATGACTGCGCTCAAAATTACTCCATTACAATACCTGGGCATCTGTAGTCTTGCTTTCTTCCGAATTGCTGATCAGGGGTTAGCACTTTGCAAATGAACACGTGGGGATCTCCAGATAGAAAGAGAGCGATGGGAGAGGAGTGAATGTCTTGGCAGCTGGCAATGTTTTAAGACCAATTGTTGGTTGTCTCCTGGTCTTATGACCTCGCTTACAGCTCTCTTTTCCAACATGCTCTGCACAAGGTCATCCATTTTCTCCTTTCAATATAAGCCTGGCCCAAGTCTGAATCATGGGACCCTGCTGCATTCCTGCAGGGATTAATTTCAAAGGCAGCCAGTTGGAAAGGGCAAATGAAAAAAATGTCTGAATTTCCTTCTAAAATTAGTTATTTTGCTTTGATTCTGGCTTAAATCCAGAACTATATATATATATATATATATATATATATATATATATATATATATATATATATATATATATATATGTGTGTGTGTGTGTGTGTATCTAAGCAGACACTAGCTAACCGAACCAACATTACCCAGGAAAACTCTGAATGACAACTGATAAACACACACAGTCTCTCTCTCTCTCTCTCTCTCTCCCTTCCTTGTTAAGATAGTTGCTTCAGTTACAGTGTTCAGCACTTTTGACATCTTATATTTCAACACTTCTCACCCCCCATTCCTATTTGGGTTGAACTTGGACTTGATGGGCATCGCAGGTGTCTCTATTCATCCCAGTGGCCTCAAAAACTATGAATTAGGCACCTATATCCCTCATTTTTTATATTCTATTTGTTACCCCTTATCACCCCCTTGAACTTGGACTCAAAAGGGCATCGGGAATGTCACTTTCATCTCAGCAACTTAAAAAACTATGGATTAGACACTAATATCTCTAGTTTTCAGTTATTTTTATATGTCACCCCCTTCCATATCAGGGATGAACTTAGAATTAAGTGACAATGGGAGTGTCACTATTCATCTCATCGAGCTTGAAAACTATAAATCAGACACTAATATCTTTTGTTTGTGGTTATTTTTACATGTCATCCCCTTCCCATCCCTTTCTACACCCTTCCTATCGGGGATGAACTCAGACTTAAAGGGCATTGGAGGTCACTATTAATCTTGGCTACCTCGAAAACTGTGGATTAGACACTGATATCTGTAGTTTTTGGTTATTTTTACATATCTACCCTTCCCATCCACTTCTCACCCCCTGCATCCTATCAGGGGTGAACTTGGACTCAAAGGGCACTGGGAGTGTCACTAATTATCTCGGTGACCTCGAAAACTGTGGATTAAACACTAATATATGTTATTTTTGGTTATTCATACATGTCACTCCCTTCCCACACCTTCTCACCATCCCCACTCCATATTGGGGCTGAACTTGTGTATCAGGAATGTCATTATTCATCTCAACGACCTCGATAATTATGGATTAGACACTGATATCTGTCGTTTTCAGTTATTTTTAATTGTCACCCTCTTTCCTCCCTTTTTCACCCCCCACCCTTCAGGGCTGATCTTGGACTTGAAGGGCATCAAGAGTGTCACTATTTTTCTTAGTGACCTAAAAGACTATGGATTAGATGCTAATATCTGTTTTCTTCAATTTTTACTATGGTCTCCCTTCCCAATTCCCTTCCCTCCTTTACCCAATCAATGGTCCAATCTTGTTTTCACCGTGACCTTCCAAATTCGGCCAATAAATGTGAATTTGTAGTGTTCATACAAATAGACATTTTCCGGTTTATATATATATATATTATATGTAATCCAGTGACTGCTCAATTCTTCTTCATGAAGCTTGTTCAAGTGAGGCGAGTTTTAAAAACGTTTTATAAACCTTTTCACATGCTAAATAAATCAAATCAACCTGAAGAGGAGCTCCAATGGCTGTCAGTATGCGCATTTAATTGAATTAACGTGTGATCAAGATGTAATGATGGTATGTACTTGTTTTTACTCACCCACCATTTTTAGGAAAAGGCTTTAGTGACACATGACTCGTGTTCCTCACGAGATTCGTTAGCTTACAAGAATTTAGCCAAGCATCAGCGTTTTTGCAACTGAAGTTCCTTGGTAGAAGTTAATCCTTATTCTGTCTAATTTTTTTAATACAGGAATCTAAAAAAATAATTTCCATCATCATCCGAAAATATGAAAATTAAGTATAAATGAAAAAGATGAAAGGTGAAATGGCTAACGACTAGACCGTTGCTTTGCTCTCCCAAGTTATGGGGTGGTGAGAAACGACTCCTTATTACGCCGTGTTCTGCCGGGCTACAAGTCTGCTTCCTCGAGTCATCTGCAGCCCCTTTTTTCACTTGTACAGTGCCTGCCGCTTGATTGTTATTTTTTTTTTAGGTATATGTACGTTAAGGATTTTTACAACGGTTCCTGGCAACATCAGTCAGTCGAATTTTTGTTTTCTTTCTTCGTTTACCAATAAAAAAGTGTACTTCATTTTTTTTTTATACCGGATCATTATCCTCCACACTCCACGACCTATTCACCTTACACAACACAATCCATTTCTTTCCTATTTTTAATCCTATTTATTTTTCCGTATAGGCTACCTGTAGTTCTTTCCTTCTGCTTCTCTGTTATATGGTTGTTCCACAGGGTGATCGCTCTACACTTCGCTTTTTTTACTTTCCAAGATAATCGCTAAGCACTTCCCACACTTTAAATACTGCGTTTTATCTTGACGATTCCTTCATCTATTCCATCGTTTGCCTTCTTTCCGTTCCCTTTTGGTTTACATCAGTTGGCATGCTTGTCCTGTCTGTTTTCCCTACTTGAAAGAAGTGGCTAATATAGAAATTAAAATTATCGGTAGATATCTTACCATTCTTCTTTCTCGTATGACATGGACACTATGTAGGTCTTGAAATACTTTTGAAACCTGACAGTGAGGGAAGTCCGTTTACTTTATCAGGGCAGAACTACACTGAAATGTGAATTACAAAATATCAGAAACTGTCGCGTATTATAAATGTACATGCAGGAATCTGCCAGTCTTAGCTTTTATCGTCTATAATAAACGGAAATGTTTAATATTAATAAATAAAACGATTAATGCATATATCCATCAACACGTGCGCGCGCGCGCACACACACACACACACACACACACACAGAGTATAGGCATTAATGTGAAATAAGCTTGGTCTCGGAGGCAGCTGCTGTAAATGTAAGAAACGAATTTTTCTCTTTAAACTAATTCTAACGTAATTGATAAAACCTTCAGTCTTTCTCTCTCCATCTCTTTCAACTTCAAGATTAAACATTCCAGGCCGTCATCAACAACCCCAGCCAAATGGACAAAGACCTAAAGACGGAGGTATGGGTATCCCCGGGTGGTATTATGAAGGATCTTAATAAGGAGGGAGGCACCCCAAAGGCGTGGGTGCCTCATGCGCAGAGCACCCCTGACGAGGGAAGGTGGGCCCCTCTCCAGCCAACAACACATCCGGTTCGTGGCTTCGAAAAAGAAGAGACGACGGGGTAAAGGGCTTTTGGGGGGTTCGAGCGAGGTATGGGTACCTACTACCTACTGCGCTGAGGTTACTGCGTTGGGACAGAAGAAAGCAAGGAGCTAGACTGGGTATCCGTGGGGTTGGGTAGGGAGTGGGAGAGAGAGAGAGGGAGAGGGAGAAGGATTCATCCACCTGGTGGATGGTGGGGGTTGGCAGGGAGGGAGAAGTTTGTGCAGCCTTCGCACGCTTTATGTATCCTGTTTAAAGGTTTTTGCAGTTCTCTCCTAACTATGGGAACTGCGTGACCTGCTTCACATCGCCAGCTCAATCCCATTAAAAAGGAAGAAAAAGACTCGCTTTGGGTATGACACAGCGTTGGGAAATGAGCGCTACTTTACCACAGGATATACAGTATGTTTACCATGATATCAGGAAATAATGCGATGTGCAATGATCAAGGGAAATTTCTAATTTTACAGGCAATAATGTGTCTCACAGACGGCAAAAACTGGAATAATCTGTTCTTTACTCAGTACGGCAAAGCGATAATCGCAACTTGTTTTGTTAACGATATTTCTGCTAGTGGTTATGTTACTACACAATACTGCAACACAGCATTGTCGATTTAGATGGATTATAAATTAGCAATGTAAATTAACCTTGAAAATTCAGTTGAGGTATGGTGCACTGGAATTGTTCCATAAGCTTTTTTTAAAATCCCTGATATTTTCATGAACATAATAATCAGTTTATAATAAGAATCAATACGTAATTCCTATAAAGGCCGTTCAACATTGCATTCTAAAGACCATCATAAAAAGCAAAGAAAGGTTACTGACAAAGATCAGCTAGTGCAGAAGAAAGTGGGGGAGAACTTTTCACCTTACTGTGCAAGTGCTCAAGAATTCCAAAAAATGGTGCATTGACAGGTACTCGTGAAACGGTTTCTCTTGAAATATCACACTAAAATGCCATTTCCAGTGCATTTACAAGGCAACTATGAAAACGAACAGTGTAACTTTCTTAACATTACTGAAAAAAAAAAAATCATAAAAGAGAGGCTTAACCTTTCCCCCTTTAAATTATGCTCTCTATCCTGCGACTATACCTGTTCGAACTTGGTTGTAGTAATGGCCATTGTATTATGACTTCCACAAAATCACATTAGGACGTAATTGCCACTTTTCTCCTTAGGTAATCACTTTCTCATACAAAATTTTAAATCCTGTCGCGTCCACGTGCTTAAGTACACCCATACGCACACATACAAAATACCAGTAAGTGGGGTAGTAAAGATCATGTTATTCTAGATTTGACCTCACTCTCTTGAGGTCTTTGAATTTACTGGTGTGATAAAATCAACAGGTAATATGATTATTTCAAATATTGTTTAATTACATCTTCTTGGTTAATTTTATGTGGAATGATGTTAAAAGTCTTAAATTTCATGTCTTCAAGGCTTTTGATTTAGTTTTGTGACACAAAATGACACTGCCCCTATAGTTCATTCTGACATAATGAAATATAAGGACCTTAAATCAAACGCTTGCGGATTCAGGTAAAACCATCTTAACTCTATTACAATTATTAGATTTTATTTAGTCAGCGGTTGTGCTTTGATTTACTTCGTTATTCATTCATTTTTCTCACTTAAACTTTGCGTGTTCTAATAGTTATGTATATTTATTCCTTATTTCTCGTGCTAGATTCCTCTTTGCGCTTTTAACTCCTTTCTTGTTTGAAAATCTACATTTTGCGGAAGCTTGATAAATTGATATCCTCAAAGGTTCATTCCAAATGTATATGCGTATGTTATGAATAACAACAGTAATATCTAAAAAAACAAAAAAAAAAAACAGATGGAAATGCTCAACCGTTATGAAAATAACAATTCTCCTCTTGAATGATCCACAACTCTGGAAGAAATCAAAGTATTTTTCAACAGCAGTACTGTCAAGGAAGAATGGGTCAGTTGCAAAAGCCAAGAGTTAATTCAGCTGTCAACCGTCAATAAGTTCTCCAAATGAGTAACGAATGCACATAAATCAAATGAAGATTGGTATGGAAGTTACATAATGGGATGAAACAACGTTGAAAAACTCTTTTACTGCAACACTTTGCGCGGGGAAAAACAGTCAAAGGTGTCTGTAGTCAGCAGAATTCTACATTTGCAATTATGTTTTTGAATCAATGAGGATGGGTGAAGGCAAAGATACTGACAACGTATCCAAATTATTAATTCTTCCACAGCTATCTATTGAGAAGTAAGAGACGAACAACCGTAAAGTTAATATAACGAAAAACCACCATGGAAATAACAATATAAGAAAGGACTATGAATATACCAGTACCACAACAATCACAGTATGGTCATAATAGTAAACACAAAGACAGACCAACAACAACGCAAACAAAAACACTAACGATAATAAGAAGCACTATTGTTAATAATAGCATCCTTTATTTTCATAACTCCCATTTCAGGCCCAACCACATCATTAAAGCTGTAATTCATAATCCTTCCTTCTTTACTAAGAATAATTACACTTTTAGGTTGAACACAGAGGAAAATATCAAAATGAATTATGCATTAAAAACTCATATATGCCCATAAACACGAAAGAGACATAATACAAGCACATTAATACACACACACACATATGTATATATATATATATAGATATATATATATATATATATATATATATATATATATATATATATATATATATATATGTGTGTGTGTGTGTGTGTGTGTGTAGACACTACTGGTCACTTTTTACCACAGACATATGTAATTGAATAGCCACAATTCCCTCTTAACTGCTCGAATTCCGGAGAGCATAATTTCTTCATATTTATTGTATTTATATATATTTATATATATATATATATATATATATAATATATATAGTATATATATAGTATATATATATATATATATATATATATATATATATATATATATATTATATATATATATATACGGGGTGTAACACGAGTTTATGCAAATATTTCAAGAAATGAAAGAAAATGCCACTCTGAGCAGAAAATGTTCTATAGACATATGAAGTTTAAGGCTCTATATAAACCGATTTTCCTTAACACTGTCCTCAGTCAACATGGCATACGCAATGTCATGGAGTAGGGGGTTGGAGGGGTGGGGTTGATGTAGTGCATTAGGCAACTGGATTGCTAGTCTTTTAATTATGAGTTTTTCTTGCAGGTTTTTGAAAAATGTAACATTACAATCCCTTTCAATTATTAAATCACCCGCAAACAGACTTCACTATGATCTGATTTTAATGATTAGCTTTTCGTGTCAAGAAAGTAGTGTAAATGTCACAGAATTGTTGAATCAGGAGTCAGGACTAGATCTATGCTGAATGAGTGATAATGACCGCAATCGCGATGACGAGGGAATGTAGGTAGGGAAGTTACTGTACTTTGAACAATGTCAGCTTTTTTCTCTCTTTCTATTACTATCTTTTTGAGGAATGACTGAAGAAAGTGAATTTTCCATAATGTTCTCATTCTTTTTCATCATTTAATGATTACGGTTATTTTGGAAATTTACCTCACCAATAAACGAAGCCTTAAAATGCATATTTCTATGTACATTTTCTGCTCAGAATGACATTTCCTTTTATTTCTCGAAATATTTGCATAAACTCGAGTTACACCATTTATATATATTGTGAGAAGGTTCCCCCTTCCATGTCCTCTCAGCTTACAATTCTAATATTATAAATTTTCCAATCAATAAAATACAAGCAAGTCGTGCCTCTCTCCCTCTCTACGCATTTCCTTTAAGGAATTAACCTTATAACATCTTCTGTTGGTCCGACTACTTGTTTACCTGGATTGCATGTGCTGCCAAGGAGAAAGTCTGTCTGGGAGAGGATCAGCTGGCCGCTATATTGAACTCATGGCATGGTCACCTGGCCATGTGTTGGACAGATGAAGAAAGGAGGCAACGCCACCTACCCAGATGTAGGGGTACTTTCACCAAGGTGTTAAAAGGGCTGGGTGCGACACAGACATTGTAGTACAGAGCCCATGCTGACACAAGGTCAGCTTAATAAAAAACAGCAATACAGACATTCTTAGATCCTTTTCAGAGCTTGCCTTTGCTCCTTGCTCCCTCTGAGCCATGTCCCCCTGAGAACGTGGCTGATCACCCCACGTGAACTTAGTCGTGGCCCTAGAGTGTCCCTCCCCCCCCCCCCCCCCCCCTTGAGGACGGCACCTAGAATCTCCTGCAGACAGATAATGTGCAATTCCAGGTTATTAGAGTGAAGCGTGTGCTAATATAATATCCATGCATTAATTTTGACCTTCAGCCAGAAGTATAAACCAGTAATAAGTGTCGTGTTTCGTGTCATTTGTGAGGTCGAGGCACCAGGTACATTCCGTACATCCTCCCTTGATCTGGCCACGTGTCACTAGCAATCTGTTAACTCCATTGTTTACGTTGCAGGCTCTGGTGGAGTGCCTGTAGAATCTGGCTTTTCACCACCTGTGTGCTCCGGTGGGAACCCCTCGCCCCCATATTTCGTCGCTCCACGTGTCTGAAGATTCGGATCTCCATACAAGATCTCTTATTGCATTTGTAATCCATCCCCCTTTATTCACTTAGTATTATGTTTATATGAATATTAGTGTAAATACAGTTAACTAAGCTAACTCTATGAGTTTATCTAAATATTACCCAATTTGAAGTAGCTTTTCAGCCCTAATTTTGGTACGTGATTTCTGCTATAGGTAAGGCTTATGTCAGATTCACACATTCATTCATCACTCCGATGTGCAGTTAACAGCAGATTCATATTGAAAATATATATACTTAATATACAAACAAAGAGAGAGAGGGAGAGAGCTTTAATATTTCTTTATCTTTTTACAAATCGATCTCATATCAGTTTTTCCTTTTTATTAAATTAATAATTCACCATATCAAAAAATGAGGAGGGAGGGGGCAACACTCGAATGAAGTAATAGATCCGACCCTGGAGTAAAACATACTAAATGATTGGCAGGAAAATAGAGCATGGGAAAGAAAAAGTCACGGATTCGTGCATTGTGATCTATCAGACATGATCAGCCATCACTGTGTAACGTGGAAATTAGTAGCCCGGCAAGCACTAAAAGGTCACGTAAGGTTAGACTTATGTTCTCTTTTTACTCACAGGCCCGTGTTTGAAAGAGGTGCCGTACAAGAGCAAACATAAAAAAAACAACCTAAAAAAGGGGTCAATGTAAAGGATTTGCATTGGTGTCATCTATTTTAGGAAGATAATTTAAATTGGAAATATCAAATAAAAAAAAAATTTAAACGGGGTATTGATTAGACAAATAATTCTATAGTTCTCTTGGAAATGTATTAAGGAAAACTGTCGAAATATATAGTGCAATTAACATGTGCTTTCTCCAGAACAAGCTAGTATTAGCCTGAAATATTTCCATAGAGGAGAGGGGTTTCGCAATTATTATGTTTAAGAAAAGATATCAAACAACTATATTGCAGCTGAATGAATATATGAATTGCAAACGCGCCTGAGACGCAATAAACTTGAATGTTTAAAATATTATGTTTAAGGTGTATTTTAAGGCCAGAGTAAATAGATCTAGAATATAAGAAAAATATATAAAATAGATAAATTTACTTTCAGGAAATTTGAAATGGTCCATTTATACGATTGATAATAATGAGTGGAAAAATACAGATATGTTCTTAGAAAGGAACGTAAAAATATAAATGGCAAGAATATTATGCAGGATGAATGCGGACAAAAAAGAGAGAATTGACTTCTGTTCCGCGTTTGAAACGGAAAAGCGTGACGTCATTTGATCTTTATTTAAAATGGATACTGAATAAGTGACAAAGTAAATTTTGCTACATAGCAATATACATACATACATACATACACAAGATATATATATATATATATATATATATATATATATATATATATATATATTGTATGCTAAAGAATATTCTCCATGAAAGAAATTATTTTGTACCAATTACATTTTATATCCCAGGCGTTACCTATAAAAACCAAAAACACGCATATATATATATATATATATATATATATATATATATATATATATATATATATATATATGTGTGTGTGTGTGTGTGTGTGTGTGTGTGTGTGTGTGTGTGTACGTGTCTGTATTATTTATATATATATATATATATATATATAATATATATATATATATATATATATATATATATATGAAAACTCTTTCCAAATTATAACTAATACATAACTCCAATCATCAGTGTCTGTAAGATAGAGTCACAGTATGAAAAAGGTTTAGGTAGATTAATGCTAACTTTAAGAAGATCCCGTTTACCAATGTTTATGAAAATCTTATATTTAGTTCATTTTATTTTATTATTATTATTTTTTGGGGGAAGGGGGGCCGTCTATCACAGTCATCCTATCAACTGGGTGGGTTTTATAGTGTGGGGTTCCAGATTGCATCCTGCCTCCATAGGAGTCCATTACTTTTTTTTTTTTTTATTATGTGCGCTATATCTAGGAGCATTCTCCTCTGCATAAGTCCTGGAGCTACTTCAGCATCAAATTTTTCCAGGTTCCTTTTCAGGGATCTAGATTGTGCCTAGTGTCCCTATAATTATGGGTACAATTTCCACTGACACATCCAATCCCTCTTTTTTCTATTTTCAGGTCTTGATACTTATCCTTTTTTTTTTCTCTCATCTACTCTGGTATCTCAGTGCATCGCAACATCAATGATTGATACTTTCTTCTTGATTTTTCAATCAACGTCACATCTGGTCTATTGGCACGTATCACCGTATCTGTTCTGATAACATAGTCCCAAAGGATCTTTGCCTGGTCGTTTCCATCACTCCCTCAGGCTGGGGTTCGTACCACCTATTGCTGCAAGATAGCTTGTGTTTCTTGCACAGGCTCCAGTGAAAAGCTTTTGCAACTGAATCATGCCTCTTTTTGTACTGATTCTGTGCAAGCGCCGAACATTCGCTGGCTATGTGGTTTATGATCTCGTTTTTCATATTGCACCTCCTGCATAGGGGCGAGATGTTATTTCCATCTTTCATTCTTTGAATATATCTGTTTCTTAGGGCCTGATCTTGTGCCGCTGTTAGCATTCCTTCTGTTCTCCCCTCTGTAACCATTGCCATGTTTCATCGCTGGCCAGTTCTTTAGTCTGCCTCATGGACTGTCTATGCATTGGTTCGTTGTGCCATTCCTCCGTTCTGTTTATCATTCTCCAGTCTCTGTATACTTCTGGTTTCATCTACTTTTTTCAGGCTTTATTCCCATGCACTCCTGATCCACACGTTTTCACTGGTTTTCAGATATTGCCCAGTGATCTGCTCTTGATGTTGACACAGTCCTCTATGCTTAATAGTCCTTTTCCTCCTTCCTTTCGAGTTATGTATCGTGTGTCGTATTTGTTCTTGTTTCTTTATTATTATTACTGTTTCAGAAGATGAAACCTATTAACATGGAACAAGCACAAGGGGCCATTGATTTGAAATTCAAGCTTCCAAAGAATGTTGGTTTCAACCTTCCACCGCAGACCCCACATTTCAGCAGCAACTGCTCATGATACAGAGCCAGTAATTTTTCATCGCCGTGGGGGGAGGGGGTGGTGAGGGACGCGAACCCACGCCATCTAAATGGCATACCACGACACTAACCACTATATTAGTGGACCATCAAAGAAAAAAAAAGAAAGAAAAGAAGTAAAATAAGATGGAAGAGATGAACAGGGATAATAAAACTAATACATTCATACAGAATTTTAAAAAGAGTCTTCTTTAAAGATACGTACCAACAAGTTTCATTATAATGGAGAAAAACAAATATCGTAGTTTCGGAGGTCTACAGAAAACCAAATTCCCATTTCTGTCCTTAAACTGATCTGTGACTTTGAAAATAGAGAATTCTACTGAGGTGAATTTAATCCCCAGCCCCAAAGGAACCTAAAAATCAAGTTGAATCATAATCAGAGAAAAAAGGAAAGAGGAAGCCTAATAACCATACCATACTTAAGCAGCAATTAACTTTTACCGCACAAAACCTCAAAGATTTACAGAAATTAGAAGAAAAATGCGAATGCTCCCTTGCTGAGTATCATTCCCTCTCCTGGAATTGGATTTTCTTTCTGGGAATCACAGATGAAATGAAAACAACAGAATGTAAGATATACAAGAACTGAAGGGAAGAGAATTAACGGAACATATACATGCGAGGAATGACACAAGGAGGGGAAGCATAACGGACAGTAAAGCAAAGGATGAATATATTATATATATATATATATATATATATATATATATAATATATACTATATATGTATATGATCGGCCGAATATGCTGAGCCAATGTTTGAAATCCCGGGAGAAGAATAATAATAATAATAATAATAATAATAATAATAATAATAATAATAAGAAGAAGAAGAAGAAGAAGAAGAAGAAGAAGAAGAAGAAGAAGAAAAAAAAAAAAAACACAGAAAGAGACGACCATCACGGATATATAAATTGTGCCCAGAATATACAATACTATCTACACAGATCGGGAGGCCACAAAAAGACCAACCTCACGAATGATCATATTACAAAATCTTCTCAGAAACAGAATTCAAATCACAAAAAGATTTTACCGGGAAAAAATGTAACAGGTCGCTCTTTTTCTTTGGCAGCGCAAACCCATAAATATGTCTCTGGCGATTTTTTTTTTTACAAATTATTTGTCTCTGTTATTCTATATTCTAGCTATACATGGACAATTTGCAAAAAACATACTAATAATATTTATGAATATGCATGATAGCTAAAAACATTATTTACTCAATCATGTCTTAGAATTATTTATAACTCTTGGTATGCAACTGTGTGTACATTGCATGCTTTTCAAGGTTTATGTTAACACCTAAAACACCTGAAAACCATGCGTATCGTTTGCACAATGTTTGGTTCTTTATAGTCGAGAAAGAAAAAAAAATCTTCAGCGGTAAAGGCAGTTTATTTTTTTATTTATTTATTTTTTTTTTTTGCACGGAAGTTGTTTCCCTCAGTCTTATTCCTTTCTCTATAAATATACGAGAATATCAAGTGACCAAAGGAAGGTGTGAAGACAACGGGGAAAAAACGTGGAATTTGACATGGAACGGGGAAGAGAGGGGGAGGGAAGGGAAGGGAATAAAGTCCCAAAGTGGAGGATTAAGGAAGGAGAGTAGAGGGTGACGGGGAGAGGCAGAAAGAAGAAGGATTCAGGTAAATATAGCTACTTTCCAAGTGACAAGCTACACAAACCTGCCAGACACATAAAGAGAGATCAATGGATGGAAGAAAGGGATAAATCTGAGAAAATGGAACACCAAAGGGGTTGGGGGTGGGGGGCGAGAATAAGGAGCTAGAGGTTGGGAAACAGCATGATAAAGTGGGTTGTTTAGGAGGGCAACAGAAGGCCAGTACCAGCCAGCACTCTGCAGGAGTAAGCAGTTGCAAGGGAGGTTTCCGTCCATCACTTTGAAGGAAGCACTTCGATAAGGATACGAGACTCCGTGGGTTGGGGGATAGGAACTGGTTTCTAAAAAAAAAAAAAAAGGAAAAAAATATATAAAAAAAGGACATGGTAGGGTGAGCTTTAAACACAAGTGAGGAATGGCAATAAGGATGAGAGCAGACACTTTTAAGACTACCTAACATGTGATATATTTCGTCTATTGTCTCGGTATTATAAGGTATCATACTTCACTCTGACATAGATACAATAATTCCTAACTTCCTACCATCATCGTCTCGGAAATGCTGTTGCCTCAGTCAACTTTTTCAACCAAAACCAAAATGAGTGACATGTTTTCCATTTCTAAACGTACACCCTTAAAGAAATATGCAACATTCAACTGGTGTTGTGCGCATTTCATCAGGTTCTTGTAGATACAGTTCAAAGGAAGAAATGCATTATTTTATTCCGATAGTTTTATATACAGAATTGCCGTAAAAGTAGGGACGAAAACTTGTTACAAAGAGTATGACAACTCAAAATCTGCAATATACTTACTCTAGCAACAAAATCCACAAAGGCAGACTTATTATTCGACACTTGAAGCCTCATTTGTCTTATCAAATTCGAAAAGATTTTACCAATTATTTTAAATTACAAAACAAATATAAAGGGAAGAGGAAAATTTTACCGACATCTTGGTTATTCATTTATAATCACTATCGTTAATTTTCGGGAAGAAAGATTATTTGCAATGCAAATAAATAACACAAAGTAATTATCTCTGTTCAATTTGCTGAAGTATCACAACTTCTCTAAAGCTGTAATAACACCAGTATCATGACATTTCATTATTCAAAACCAGCCACAGGCAGTCTGGTCAAAGCCGACTGTTGGATCGTTATTACTGATCTCCATCAATATTTCTAAATGCCAACAACAGCCGCAACAATCTTACGACTCCATTAGTATGCGACTATGTTTGCAAAAAGCAAGATTCAAATTACGAGAGTTTCTATTATTCCTAATAACAGAATTTCCTCTATAACATAGTTGAATTTCTTTTAATATCAGTGTAATTTGTCGTACTACTTCCGCTACCAACATCACACAGAGCTCATCAACTACAGCAAAAGCACAGTAGTAAATGGCCTGCTGTTCCAGGTCATTCATTTCCTTTGCATTCTAATCAGGATAAATTCAGTGTTAAAGTTCGAACTTCCATTACATCACATTCGCCATCACTGAGCCAACGCGTAAGACATATATCAAACATTCATGTATGTATGTACACACACACACACACACACACACACACACATATATATTATATATATATATATATATAATATATATATATATATACTATATATATATATATAATATATATATATATATATATATATATATATATATATATATATATATATATATATATAATGTACGTATGCGTGCGTGCGTGTGTTAGAACGCTGTGAAAATATACATTAATTTTGATTTCGGCTACTGAATAATTACTGAATATTTCAGACATGAGTTAATCTACGACACGATTGTGCATGTATCGTTGGTAAACGCATAATTGCTTTTCCGATGAATATTTTAATCTCAGACATGGCTTCGAATGCCAGCCGGAATACACTGTAAAGGTCACGAGTTACTAAATAAGCAGATTTATAGATGTCACACAAACCTGTCGTGCGAGGGACAGGTCAATTTTTTGCGAACAATAACCTTTCAACAATCATGCAACAACCTTCAAGCAAGGAATAGCGACATGACCTAGAACTCTTCTGCTGTGAAATTTCGAGGCTATTGTCCCAAAGAAAACAATGATATGTGTGATACTGAAGCATGACACGAACAAAGAAAGAATATAATGAGGCTGTTACGACACATTTGAGAAATGCAT
>NC_061090.1:42480145-42507645 GCF_015104395.2 Macrobrachium nipponense
AAAATTACGAACACAGCATCTCCGTGGACTTCTCGTAGTTACTGAGGGAAGGTTTTAACTTGAGAATGTACAGACTTTCTACTATTACCAGCTCCATAAAGGCCACTCGACTAGAGAAAGTGGAAAATGACTCTAAGCATAGACGGTGATCACTATTTTCTGCGTGATCACGTATGGCACTGAATGGTGGTTTTGCTAGAACCCTGTTTGTCCTGAAAGCCCTTCCTAGGTATTCAAACTATCGTAAACGTGCTTGGCTCTTTGTATTTCACACGTAAATTGCATTACAGCAATTACACTCGTATTTACGAACAACATGAGACTGTAGCTCTTAGGGTACGTTGTCTTTCTACTTAAACAAACTACTAATAGTATACTTAGGTTTGAACACTACTCTGACTAATATCAACTTGGGGATAAAAAAGTTAAGTATATCTTAGTTTAAACAGACCACTGAGCTGATCAACAGCTCTCCTAGGGCTGGCCGGAACGATTAGATATTTTTTTACGTGGCTAAAAACCAATTGGTTACTTAGCAACTGGACCTACAGCTTATTTTTGAGGGATCCGAACCACATCGAGAAATGAATTTCTATCACCAGATATAAATTCCTGTTTCTGCGTTGGCAGAGGAATATCTTGGGGATAAAATTCTCTTAACAGGTTTAGTAGTTTATTTTTAATAGAAGAACTCCTATTAACATAGAAAAACATAGTAACATACAGTACCGCTTTATTGGCTTTGGAATTGGAAACTTTCGGGAACAATAACTTTTATAGCTGTTTACCAGCATACATATCTATGAAAGCAATATCAAAACCGTTTTTCTGAAGCATTTCTTTTATAAATTGAAATTCTGAAAGAAGACTAAAATAACTTGAACAAACATTAAAGGCAAGAGTTACGAGTGTAACTATATATATATATATATATATATATATATATATATATATATATATATATATATATATATATATATATATATTTGTGTGTGTGTGTGTGTGTGTGTGTGTGTGTATGTGTGTGTGAGTCCAAGTGACAAGACAGCTCAGCTTAAGAATGCTGATGTATCTTTTTGGGTGGTGTGATGGTGTGATCCTTACCTATGCATATCAGTGCCATGAAAGCTTGTTCAAGGTGCCTTTGAAAACTGGCTGCAACCAGTTGTGAGAGTGTGGACGAAAGGTGTGAGTTTGTCGGTATGTGTGCGCCTCTTTCGTTCAGAATGGAAGGAAACTAGCCAGAACAATGTAGATGGTTACCTTGGAGAAAAAGAGCCTGGATGGCTCTATAATGTGTTTTTGTTTCTGTGTGTGATATTCCAGGCTGCAATGGGTAAGAGTTTCTGTGTTTTAGCCAAAGATGTGGCTTACTGTTATTTTTTATATATTGTAAAGATGTTCTATTTCATTTAATCTTTTGACTTTGTCTTTACAATTGTGTATGCTCATTAGTGTGTCCCTCCTGTCTTTTAAACAGGCGGATCTAGTGAGGGGGGTGACTGTGCCCTGTGTGGAGGAAACTATATTTTGGAGAGGAGATAATTGGTGTGACTAATTACTGATTAAGACTATTAAAATACCGGGGGGTTATCTAAGTTATCATTCCATTTAATCATCCTGTAAGAATCTGAGTTTATTCAATTGTTACTTTGCTTTGAATAAATGTCTATTTTTGTAGTTCCAGCTCCGATTTGATGACCTGATGAAATGGAGAGAGAGAGAGAGAGAGAGGAGAATGTGTTACCAGACTTAGTTTGCCTACTGCTTATGGCTAACGCTTACCAAATGTGAAACGAGACCCTGGTCTCGTAAGAGATATATATATATATATATATATATATATATATATATATATATATATATATATATATATATATATATATATATATATATATATATATATATATAATATATATATATATATATATATATATATATATATATATATATATATATATATATATATATGTATATGTATGTATGTATGTATGTAGTATATATGAGCGAGAAGAAGAGAGGAAATCTCAGTTGGTTAATGAGGAATCTTCAATATATGAGAGTTTATTTTGAACCTTTAAAACTAATGTAAACCGAGATAAAGTCGGAATTTGTAAGGAATAGGGTATCAGCCGAGGCAGCTGTGAAAGTCAATAAAATTCCGCTAATGAAAATATACATACAAGTTTCATTAAAAGTGTTTTGTTTTATCTGACTTGGGCAAAGCTCTAAGTCTAAAGCTTTCTTTTGTCCGTTTGTTTACTTTTCTTTTTCTTCTTTGCTTTCATGAAATATATATATAGTATGTATGTATGTATATGTGTATATGACGAGAAGAAGAAGAGGAGGAAATCTCAAAAGTTGGTTAATGAGGAATACTTCAATATATGAGAGTTTATTTTGAACCTTTAAAACTAATGTTCTAAACCGAGATAAAGTCAGGAATTATGTAAGGAATAGGGTATCAGCCGAGGCAGCTGTGAAATGTCAATAAAATTCCGCTAATGAAAATATACATACAAGTTTCATTAAAAGTGTTTTGTTTTATCTGACTTGGGCAAAGCTCTTAAGTCTAAAGCTTTCTTGTCCGTTTGTTTACTTTTCTTTTTCTTCTTGCTTTCATGAAATATATTGTTGTATGTCGGTCCGTATGTGCACACACACACACACACACACACTATATATATATATATATATATATATATATATATATATATATATATATATATATATATACATATACGTATATATACATACACACACATGCATATATACATAGATATATATAATATATATATATATATATATATATATACATACATACATACATACATTCATACATATATATATAATGTATGTATATATGTACGTATGCATGTGTGTGTATGTATATATACATTTACATATATATATATATATATATATATATATATATATATGTGTGTGTGTGTGTGTGTGTGTGTGTGTGTGTGTGTGTGTGTGTGTGTGTGTGTGTGTGTGTACATATACGAAAAGATAAGCATAAGGTGCGTTATACTACTGTAAGAATTGACGTACTAAATAATATATATAAATAAATTATACTTTACCGGAGGTTCCCCACAACGTATGAAAACTAAAGTAAACAAACGGATAAAAGAAAGCTTGAGACGAAAGCAGCAACGCCCAAGTCAGATGAAGCAAAACACTTTTAATGAAGCTTGTATGAATATTTTCATTAGCAGAATTTTATTGACATTTTACAGCTGCCGCGGCTGATGCCCTATTTCTGACATATTTCCTGACTTTATCGCAATTGAGAACGTTTGTTTTTAAATGTTCAAAATTAACTTTCTCATATATTGTAGTATTCCTCATTGACCAACGTTTTTATTACTCCCCTCATGTAAATAATGAAGTTTCATATCGCTGCCCTCACTGCTGTACTCGTAAATCTACTTTTGAGATTCACTCTCTTCTTCTCACTCATATATATATATATATATATATATATATATATATATATATATATATATATATATATATATATAATATATCTATATAGATATATATATATATATATATATATATATATATATATATATATATATATATATATATATATATATATATATATATAGTATCTATATCATATATATATATATATATCTATATATATATATATAATATATATATATCATACATACATACATACATACATACATACATACATCATCCAATACATACTACATACATACCTAGATATTATAGATATATATATATCTAGTATGATATATATAATCGGATAGATATATATATATATATATATATACATATATATATATATATATTAAAATTTATATATATATTATATATAATATATATATAGTATATTTATAAATATATATAATATATATTACATATATATATGTATGTACATATATATACATACATACATACATACATACATTACATACATTACATACATACATAACATACATACATTAAGATATATATATATATAATATATATTATATATATCTCTACATACATATATCTATATATATATATATATATATATATATATTATATATATATATTAATCATTAAAGATACATGGGAAGGAAAATCTACACCACATTTCATGCAACAACATAGTTGCAAGATAAAATATATAAGAGAAAAAGTTTCATGCAGGCAAGTAAACTCGTCCGCTTGCACTCTAAGTGCAGACAGGTGGACACAGAAACAGAGGGGAAATGGTGGGATAAACCCCTATACACAATAAAAGTGAACAAAGACTTTACGAACTGCGTAAATACTGCCATCTAAAAACTTGTTTAGAAAAATTTAGGAAAACATATCCATTATAAAGTATTTAAGTACTCAATTTCCTGCCGTCTAATTTTCGGATAATCACTACAGCAAGGAGTTTTGACAAGAATTCTTGAGGCAAGAAATATGTTTCATATCATTTATGAATATATAAAAGAAGTGAGAGAGAGAGAGAGAAGAGAGAGAGAGAGAGAGAGAGAGAGAGAGAGAGAGAGAGAGATTAGGGAAAAGGTTGTTGTTAGTAGAGATGACTGCCTTAAACCAAGATTGAAGTCCTTTTGACACGAGGATATTTCGGACAAAATAAAAATGAGGTCACGCACACACAAAGAAAGGCAGAAATACACCGAATGAGAGTAACAACACATTAAACCATGCTTAAGCAAAAAGTACAGAGAAAAAACAGAACTTCTAAAACGTTAAAGCTCGACCTCTGTGAGTCGTCTTGGAGAACAAAAGAGATTTCAAAACGATGATTTGGAATTATTATAAAGGTTTTGGGAGACTCCCACGATCACGAACTTATTCCTTTGGAAAGGATGAAGAAGAGATTAGGGAGAGATAAATAAAGATAAGAAGAGATGGTGGATGCTTGGATAAAAAGAGAGAAACAACCAGTGGGGCGATAGAAATCTCAATAAATAAAACAAAGTACGAGGAAAGAACTATGTGGATGCGGGGGGGGAGGGGGGGGGGGAGGGGGGGGGGGGGGGGGGGCGGGGGCGTGGCTGTTAAAATATGGAAAGTAGGCTAACCAAAATGATAACAACACTAAGAACCTGTGAAAAGGGAGAAAACAAGAATTCAAAAACGTACGCAAAAAGAAAGAATAAGTGGCAGGAGAAAAAATGCTTTGATGATAAATCAACTGACTTTGGGTGATGAACGAGACAGAACCCCCACCCGCCAAAAAAAACCGTAGTAGTGACCAAAAGAAAAATCCGAGTAAGAACCATTTCATAACAATGGGAGTAAGAATGTATATGGGAAGGGGAATATAGATAAAGAAGTAAAGTCAAAACAAAATATATTATTAACAACTGTTATTTGATTATGCAATTATTATTATTAGTTTCAGTCTAAAAACAGCCTTTCACTATGTCTCCCACCTACACAATACCACTGTATAATGTATGCCTACTGTATAAGCACAAATTATTATTATTATTATTATTATTATTATTATTATTATTATTATTATTATTATTATTATTATTATTATTATTATTATTATTATTATTATTATTATTATTATTATTATTATTATTATTATTATTATCTTTAGTTTTTTGTTTTTCATTTTTTTTCTTTTGGTCTATGACAGTCCTCCTATTAGACTGGGTGGTATTTATATATAGTGTGGGGTTCCGGGTTGAATCCTGCCTCATTAGGAGTCCATCACTTTTCTTACTATGTGCGCCGTTTCTAGGATAATACTCTTCTGCCTGAGTCCTGGAGCTAGTTCAGCCTCTAGTTTTTCCAGATTCCTTTACAAGGGATCGTGCCTAGTGTTCCTATGAATATGGGTACAACTTCCACTGGCATATCCCATATCCTTATTTCTATTTTCAGGTCTTGATACTTATCCATTTTTCCCTCTCTTTCTCTTCAACTCTGGTGTCCCATGGTATTGCGACATCAATGTGTGATACTATCTTCTTGATTTTGTCAATCAACGTCATGTGTAGTCTATTTGCACGTATCAACCTATCTGTTCTGATACCATAGTCCCAGAGGATCGTTGCCTGGTCGTTTTCTATCACTCCAGGTTGGTACTCGTACCACTTACTACTGCAAGGTAGCTGGTGTTTCTTGCACAGGCTCTAGCGGAGGTGTTTTGCCACTGAACCATGCCTGTTTTTGTACTGATTCTGTGCCAGTGCCGAACATTCGCTTGCTATGTGGTTTATGGTCTCGTTTTTCGTATTGCGCTTCCTTATGAGAGAGATGTTATTTCCATCTATCGTTCTTTGAACATATCTGGTTCTTAGGGCCTGATCTTGTGCCGCTGTTATCATTCCTTCAGTTTCCTTCTTGAGCTCTCCCCTCATTAGCCATTGCCATGTTTCATCGCTGGCTGTCTGTCTCATGTATTGTCCGTGCATTGGTTTGTTCTATTTGTCATTCTCCAGTCTCTGTATATTTCTGTGGTTTCGTCTACTTTTATCAGTCCCTCTTCTCATGCACTCTTGAGCCACTCGTCTTCACTGGTTTTCAGATATTATTATTATTATTATTATTATTATTATTATTATTATTATTATTATTATTATTATTATTATTATTATTCCTAACAATCTAAAACCAGCCTTTGACCATGTCTCTCATCTTCACAACACCATTGCATATATACCACAGTATAAGTACAAATTACATATTTGAGAGAGAGAGAGAGAGAGAGAGAGAGAGAGAGAGAGAGAGAGAGAGAGAGAGAGAGATAACTATGCATATGTGGTTTATCTTTCTCAGCCTACATCATTTCTTTGAACCTCGCTGTGCTGAGGACCGATTCATATGACCTGCTTTAGTGTGCTTGAAAATGAACAGACATTCAATGTAATACAGGAACCTGTCATCCTCTGTTGAGAGGCCATGGATGAAACGCATCGTGCGAGATCTCTCTCGTATAAAAGAGGCCAAAAGATAAAAGTGAATGTACTTTACATATTCAGGCCTTATGCATATTTATATTTCATTACGATTTTAGATTTTACCTTTAGAACTGATGATTTTTAAATCAGCATCATGTTGTTGTTTATCTCAACTCATTTAGAGACTGGTGTAAACGGACATTTTAACAAGTATGGGCATCGACGTCGGAAATAAGTAATTTAGAAGGAAAAAAAATATATTCTGATCTTAGATCCATGAAATTGTCTATATCTGATGAAAACAATGAAAAAATACTGCAGATCATGGATTTTCAAGAAAACCGTTATTCTTCAATAACCTTAAATACACCAAAGCAAGAATGTTATTACCTTATTCATCAAGGCCTTACAATGAAGACATGGTTTTCCAAGTCAACAAATTTGGAACTCTTGGCCAGCAAGCACAACCCACTCCAAGGGACCAAACAGACACCACACAGCAGCAAAGGTTGCTCAGCAATCAAGATCCCTAGACTCTGGTCAGTCTTGAAGCAAGTAGCCTGGTCCGTAGACTTCATAAATTTCTGTACACCACTGGGAGGGCTGATCTCGTCATTTTCAGCATTTCAGGATGTACAACCTGAGTGTGTGACTCATTCACTTCTCAACAGTGTGACCAAGGGTAAGATTGCTTAACCACGCCATGGACACCACATGAAGTAAATTATTGTACTACCTCGGAGGGGACCCTGGAAGCCAACAACATCTTGCATTCAGTGGCATTCACCCGTCCATATACAACTCTCAACAATGAATCAGATTAGACAAGAAATATAATGAACAAATTACTGTATAACAGAATTTTCCTCGTTTTCTTCTTTTCACAGATGACCGTATGAATATAACTGTGATAAATAAGATATTCAAGCTTCCTTAAGAATTCATGAACATTGCATTGAACATACCAATATTGCTACTGCCAAGACTGCTACTACTGTTATCACTAATAATAATAATAATAACTAACCAAATATCAGTCCACATATCCTTTCCAATTAAGAAACTTCACTATGACAGAAGCTGTGCTAAATGTTTCATTACATTTGAAGTGAAAATAATTTGGAATGTACGCAAATCCGTAAAAAATTGGCCTTTATCATCTAGGTCACATGTTACTTTTATGATTAAAAATTTTTTTAACAAACATTTTACCATTTCCCTGAAAACAAGTGACTTCCTAATGTACACATTAAATAAACAACTATACTGAAGGCGATTCAATAATGCTTGAAGTGACACAATCAGAAACAAAATTAATTTTTAAAGACTTTTAATATTTAGCCATACCTGGTTTTCGACGCCTTTTCCCTTTTTTGTAACCTTTTGTCCTTGAAATGTGGGCACTGTCATAATCAGGATATTTTACTTTTAAATATGAAAATTAGATTAAAAATAGGATTAAAAACACTGAAAAGTAATCATAGTAAAGTAAAACACACTTAGTGTCACCACAGTAATGGTGAACTTTAGTAATAATAGTAATTCGCACACAAGTTTTGGCCTGCTCTGTCACTCAGCAACGTTGCACTAAACATAACATCCATTTTTAATAAAAAATGAAATGTGCATGGAAATATAATTAAGTTTATATATAATTAGGAAAAATGTAAACAACACTGGATAAAAACAATCTAAAGAAATTGTGGCACCTGAACATTTACAGTAATACAAACCCTCTCATTTGTGTATCAACATCCATAACAATGCCAAGAAAGCTTTAGTACATGATCAAGAAAGGGGAACGAAAGTTCCAAATTACCAACAATTACCCCAACCAGAAGTAAAATATATTTTGATTAGCATATTCCCCAGATTGGATTACTTGTTGATCACATTAGTCACTATTCCTTGAGGTGAGGTGGGGTTCATCGGTGCAATAATCTAATTATCTTTATCATCTTATAAGGCAAATATCAACAAGTTCCAAAACCTGCACAAACTTAACTCGGCTTTCACTTCCACAAATCTTATTATTCCTTTCTCCTTCTAGTGTTATCTCAGTCCTCTGTATATACACTATCTTTATCATTTCCATTTTTCTTAGATTTACCTTGAATCCTCTTTCTCTCGATATAGGATGCATTTTATCCGGCAAACTTTGTAAGTCTTACACTGTTTTTCTGGTTAAAAAAGCTCCATTCTCATATTCTATGTCCCAAATTGCAGTTCGTCCCACACTTTAATGCTTGCCTTCTATCCCAATTTTATCATTAAAAGTACAAGAGAAAGCCACGCACCAAAATTCACATAATATCACCTTATAGCACAGAACTTTGACAACACCCAATCAACTTTAATTTTGTTTTTACTTCTTTTATGGATGCTTTCAATTAACCCTAAATATTTCAGAGGAATGCCATAATGGCAAAAGAGCTTTCATAATATTAGTCTGTGGACATTGCCAAATGTCTTCTTGTTACCAATAAATACCTTAGAATCTTCTTCTTTCCCACCGTTATCCCTACATTAAGGGGTCGGTTACCCGATGTGTCTTTCCTTGCAACATCAGGCATGGTTTATAGTTTGTAAAGGGGTTTTTACGACAGCATGCCCTTGCTGTCATCAACCACAATTATTGGCGTGGGCCTCGCCTTTGATTAAAAACTCCGCTGTAAGGCAGCAGTTTCCACAGTTGTTGGCAGTGGGTCTAACCTTTTACTAAAAGAGTAAAACTGCCAGGCAGCAGCTGCCCTTTTAGTCGTCTTTTACGAAATGCAGGACCTACGGTGGTAGTATTCTTACACCCCTGCAACAGGGCATTAATAAATACCATAGAATAGTATTATACCAACTGCTACTAGTTTATCTTAACGTAAACAATTAATCTGTGCATCTTATGCCTAATATAAAACCAGCTTGTTCGTCTGTTAAGGTTTTTCGTCTCTAATTTTTTAACGGCTATGTTTCACAAGAACAATGAGGATGGGAATACAGAACTTTTTCTTTGAAGCCAACGTAAGTGCCCCACATCGGACTTTGCTCCCTCATTTCATATTCTGCAAAATCCCTGAATAAATATACACCTAGTCCCTACTCAATTTCTCTTTCCCCATTTCTTCGCATAGTGATTCACCAAAACTATGTTTACTTCGTATCGCTATCATTCATTTTCTACTTGTTGAATCCCTTCAGTTTTATTTAAGATTTAAAGTTGTTCTATACCAATATTTAATTTATCCTTATTATTTATAAACGTGGGGGTCCTTTACACACTTTGATGCCCTGGAATGGGGACCCTTCCTAACTTCAACTATCTATTTAAGAAGAAGAATCTAAATGCACTAAAGAATAACTAATCTTTTGTGCAATAGAATATAGGAGTTACGTACATATGTTACAGGAAGACTGTGAAACCAGGGATTTCACGAAATCACTGAAATTTTCAGGAAAATCAGGAAATCACCAATTCACTTAAGGACATTGGATCCCCGAGGGACTAGTACTAAACATGGCGAAACAGTGATTCACCTACATTGTTTCGACGTGTTTAGTACCAGCCCCTCGAGGGTTCCATGTTCCTAAGTGAATTGGTGATTTTGCGAATTTCCTGAACATTTCAGGGATGTCGTGAAATACCTGGTTTCACAGTCTTTCTGTAACATATATACGTACTAACAGTTCAGGCGTTAACAAAAGTCACCAGTCAGACATACAAAATTGAAGCTGACCGGGTAAAGTACTCGATACCTCAACACTGGCAACCATCCCACTGACAATGATTCTTGGTGCTCATACTGGGTAAGGCCACAATTTTCGATGGTAGATCTAGCCTACATAAATCATACCTTGAGTTCGGGACAAAATCCAGGTACTATCCTCTCGTCATCTTGATCTATCAAAATATCTTGAATTAAGTTAAATGATTTTAGAAGTTTTGAAAATGTTCATTATTATCAAACCACATACTAGCTTTATACTGCACTTCGCATTCTTATTCTTTAGCCGATATGGAGTACGATTAATTTACACAATTGCGGAGTTGCAGAGCAAAAGATAATGAATAAATAAAAAAAAACCTATTAACTTATTCGAAGAAACCCAACGCAATTCTTTGTTTTCATTTTCTTTATTCCAAAGTTGGGTTATAATGCAACTCTGAGTCAAGAGACCTCCAAGAATCAAATATTTTACAAACTATGAATAGTTCTAATAAAAATAATAATTCTACCGAAAACCTTCAAACATTGGTGAATTTGCACTAAAAGTAACCATCTGTGAAAGGTGCGATATTGGAGCTACGAAAAATACCTCAACAATTTGTGTGCAGCCTAGCTTGTTATAATTCTAATTATATTATGATGGCGACATGCTTTAGTAGGAAGATATATTTCATGTTTACATATCGTTTCCTGCGCTTGCCATCAAAGCTAAAGGGTTAATGAAAAATAGAAAATCTTTTCCTTAAATAAAATAATTTAGATCAAAAGTACTTACGGGATTTTTCCTCTGAATAGCGATCACACCCGTTCCTGAGCAACTTTATTCTTTTTCTTAAGAATTCCATCCAAGTACTGACAACTTATAATTGGCTCCAGACTTTCCAGGCTTTCCTCTCTCTCTCTCTCTCTCTCTCTCTCTCTCTCTCTCTCTCTCTCTCTCTCTCTCTCTTTCATACGCATACACAGACACACTTACATTAACTTTAAAGCCAGTGAGACAACCGAGCAGGGGTGCCTCAATGGAATTCTACATTACATCAAAGTGATACTGAAGTAGCGACCTATGCGAGAGGAATTCTCGCAGTCCTAAATGAGAATTACTAGTTTATTCGTAGTAGATATCTGTATAAATTTTATTAATAGCCACTATGAACTCCTAGTTTCTCGATTTCCGCACTTTTTGATAAGCTAATTCAAACAAAGGAGAAAATGCATTAGGTAGTTTATCAGTCAGTATATATATATATATATATATATATATATATATATATATATATATATATATATATATATATATATATATATATATATATATATATATATATATATATATATATATATATTAGGCAAGAACATGAGACGGTACTTGTGGACAAGCACAAGTACTGAGAAAAAGAGCAAGTACAAGTACAGATAATTTGCCTGAGACTTGGCAATGTACTTAAGTAGAAGTACAAGTACAAGTACATTTCAGTAGATTTTCTATTATTATTAGTGACATGTTTGATTTAAAATCAAAAGCAAATATCTAATAAAAATTCACTTACAAACATCTAATGAAGAGAAAATTTGTGTTATACTAATACCAGTCTTTATAAAGAGATGCCTCCCAAATGGATATACCTGAGTACCTAGTTCTCAGTATAATTCAGTGAACCTTTCTAAAGCCCATAGTGCCAAAAAGAGGTGTAGAAATATTCATAGGTTTTTATGAACAAGTGATTAAAATTGGTCTGCCCACAGGTTAGGTAATGACAAAATTCTTATTTTTTTATTTTTCCATTTAATTTTACACTGCTACTCTTTATGGTGTAATGCAAAGCAGTTTTCCATCGCAAATGAAAAAAATTGTGATACTGCTCTGAATAATCTATACAAAATTGTTTTTCAGAAAAGTTCTATACAAAATTATATTTCTCACTCTCTCTCTGTCTCTCTGATACGATTACCAGTTCTCTATCATCTACTTGTAGGATTTATCATTGCATTTCACAAAACATCACAGACTCAAAATTCTTGTCAGTAAGACAACATCTATCTGGGCGAAATACTTTTCGTGCAATAATTAAAATCCTTTCTACTGGGGCACAAGACACAGCGAATGATAGGTACTTTACTTTTGTGCCGTCTTAGCAAGAGTTGGAAATGTTTTTCTGTGGTCTTTCCTGTATACTAGCAGATCTCTCTCTTCTAAAATGCATGGCTGACTCAGGTATCATCGTCGAACTGGGTTACCAATAAAACTAAAGTTGCCTCCATTTTGGTTAAGTTAAATTATGTAGGTCCTAGTGTATCTTCTGTATGGTCTGTGGCAAGTTCCAAGCTTGTACAAGCTGAGGTGTCTTTGGACATAAACCGGGCTGCAATTATGACACAGGACTTAAGATTCATCTTTTCCTCTTCTTCAGAACACCAATTTAATTTAAATCTTGGATCAGAATAGTCGCCATTTGAAATATTTTTCGTTCTTCACATACTTGGAGGCATTTCGGTAATAACTTCTTCAATCCAAATACCAAACCACTGTTATATTTAGGTTGCACTGTCTCTAAGTGAAAATTGAGCCCTAACACACATGAATTGACTGGGCTAAAGGACACAGAATTCTTGTCTTTGGGCACAGTCGGTGGCCGCCTCAAATGGCTAAAAAATTTCTAGCATGTCATTAATTAAGAATGTTTTGGTCATAAGCGCCAAGCTTTGGTGCACCATCTAAACTGTTCAGCTTTCCTTCAGGCTTCAGGTACTCTCGGAATAGATCTAATCATCTTTAATTGCGAATTCCAACCTTATTCTGATTTTCTTTCTCCTACTAAAACATCTGCTGCTACTGCTGATTTATGCAATAAGAAACCAATTTTGATGCTTTGCTCAGTGCACGACCAGTTGCAATGTATGTGCAAAGCAGGAATATGTACCACTAACATCTAAATCATCTAGATTCTAGATGCTCACCTTCTTCATCAGTGTCAATTTGCTTCTGAGACCGCATCAGGAAATCCTAGCCCCATATGCCAGAGTTCCTTAGGTGATGCCATAACGACACTAGCACAGCTATGAATGATGGCTGCCGCCAACAGACTAAACTACTGTACTACATAACTAATCGTGTTTCATGTAGATACTGACTGATATTCTGTTGATAAACAACAGTAGAAGTTAAGCCATTTGAATTAAACTTGGTATATCTTAATCATTGACCTACGTACATAATTCATTATAACAAAATTCTACATATCATAGTCACGTTATTATTGAATTGATTGCACGAAAACTGACTGATATTCTTTTGATAAACAACAGTGGATGTTAAAGCATTTGAATTAAGCTCGGTATATCTGAATTATTGACTTACACACATAATTCATTATAAAAAACAGATCTACATATTATAGTCACGTTATTGTCACTAGCAGTGCAGTTTTTGTAATACGATTAGTTATGCAATGCAGCCTACTAAGTATGTAATGTACTTAAGAAGTATTTAATTTAAAAGTACTTGATTTTTCAACTACCTTTTGGCCAAGTACAAGTACAAGTACTCAAAAGTTCGTACTTTAGCCAAATCCAATTACAAGTACTTGTACTTGGACCCATGCCTGATATATATATATATATATAGATATATATATATATATATATATATTATAGATAATATATATATGTATGTATGTACAGAGTGTATGTATATCTAATAAAAGAAGCCATTAAAAACGCCAAAACTTTCTAAATTCTGGCGCTTTTATGGGCTCCTTTTATTAGATGGAATTTTCTGTTTAACAGAAAACAAAATATTTCACATCATCATCTATGCTATATATATATATATATATATATATATATATATATATATATATATATATATATATATATGTGTGTGTGTGTACGTATGTACTATACATACGCATATATATATACGCACTCATAAACACGCAGACGCACAGACTATATATATATATATATATATATATATATATATATATATAAATATATATATATATATATATATATAGATATATATATACTATACATACACACACAAGTATTCTCAACAATACCAAATGAGAAACAGGTTATAAGATAAGTGGAGACTTCCCGTCCTGGAGTCTGCTACCAGTGCCTCTAAGCACAAGGGAAGTAACCCGCATTATGCATTTACGGTCGACATATCCTAGGAAGCAAGATGTATACTGACCTTTATAGCCTATCATTATGTCACTAAGAACATCACGCCTGATGTAACAGTGCTGCTCCCACAAGCTGACACATCAATTTTGTTAATCGAAAAGCTAGGGTATTAAGGTATAATATTTACAAAAGTAAGCCGCCGCTTTTAATGGGAAACGAAGCCCAAATGCGCCCCCCCCCCCCCCCCCACCCTCGGCCCTCCACTCTCTCTCTCTCCATTATGAAATCATATCTCTTTCGCTCTGAGGTCTCTGCTAAGCACACAGAAATGGGCAAAGACAATAAATAATCAGTTTGGATCGCGTTTATTGACATGAATTTCAAGGTAAATATAATAAACATAATCTATTTGGTAATTTCTATTCAGATATTTTACGACCAAATTTTTAAAAGAGGATGTCAAGATTTGGAGCAATTTTTTATTTCTTATTTTTGCCATTCTTAAGTTTTAAAGCACAGTAAGTTCATTCTCTTGACAAACGTCAGCTTTCATGCGAACAGTGCCATTGGAAAAAAAACACTTGCTAACAAACCACCATACATTTAAAAGGCATTCATAAATTTCCGGGTTGAAAAAATGAAAAAATAATAAAAACGCATTTCTTACAAGCTACTGAGAAAAATGAAATTTACAACAGAGATCCATTTTATCTGATTCAGATCATAAACAAAATTGACGATATGTAAAAGACAATTACATTTTATATTAGATAACATTCAATTATATGCGAATTATGTGAAAATGAGAATACCCAGTGGAATTGATAAGAACAGGAACAATACCTGTAATAATAATAATTAATCATATTTCTACTAAACATAACTCGAAGTTAATTATGAAAGGAGAAACATACATCAAAGTAGAGAAATATGTGACAACGGCGAACTTCCAAAGCAACTAAAACAACAGTATCAACAAGTAAGAAGGGAAGTCACACTGCATGTAAAGCTGAACTTTTGAACTGGACTGTATCTACCCAGCCACTGCCGAGATTTAGTATTTCAGTTCACGTCTACTTACGCAATCTCCCTTTCCAGATGCTGTAGTGTGTGCCTCTGCGGCAAACATTTCTACCAACCTATCACAACAGGATTCTCTGGGCGTTGCTCATCCTCCTTTCGCCTGGGTTGCAAGTTCATATGCTCTGCCTTGTTACCGATCCCCTTTCCGTGTACTCTAGGTCCACAAAATATATTGCAAGAGTATGTTAAAAGGACCTGGCGTGTACTCAAACATTCATGCTACATCCGTCTTATCGCGACATTTCTGTACCTTTTATCCTTCCTTTTAACACAAACATTATGTGCAACATTTTTCTTAAAGTTTCAATTTCATATTTTCATTCTGTGCGGATGCGCATTCCGTCTCTGACCTCCACAGACTGCTACCTCTCTCTTTTCAGAGGAAAACAGCACTAAGTACACTGCTTTATTCATCGCTTTAATGCTGAATTAATATTAAAAGCCCGTTTTCAATGATGCACAAAACATGTACATTCGTAGATACGGGTGAGATTATTTTCTTTTGCTCTATCTACATGTTAAACATGGAACGCATTCTGATTCAAGTACATGCATATGGACACCATAACGTTATACTTTCAAGGACTAGGACATTATATAAATATATATATATTTATATATTATAATACGTTAAAGAGTAGATAATCCAAAAGTAAGAAGTGTTGAATGACAGCTCTAATTAAAGTACTTGGTACTTTGAAGCAGTTACCAATACCTCCCAGTCAACCCATGTATTATGTTCCTCGCCAGTGTGGTGCTCACTCTTCCCAAACCAGTAATGAAGTGTGTCGTCGCCACTCAACAGTCAGCATACTTAGGTTGCCAGAGACTCTGATTTATAACGTTCAGCTCCTAAGACAGTAAAAAGAGGGAGCTGGAGTGGTTGAACCAAAAAAATAAAGGATATAATATGCAAAGGATATAATATACAATGACCTTAAAGACGGAACTGGGGAAAAGCCCCAGGGTTGCTTTAAGTACTGCAATGGATTGCAGTCTTGGTCAAGAAGGCTGCAGAAAGGAGGCGAGTATGCAGTAAAATTAAGGGCCACAAAGAACGCTGCAAACACCTTTTAGTAAAGCCTACAGCGCATCACGTGACGGGGACTGATGGCAAGACCGTGCAGGAAGGAATACCAGAAGCGTATTGGGTTGAAAGTCACAAACCAGAACCTTGGAAATTGAAAATGGGCGTTTTATTTGTGAGGTGTATATATATATATAATTATATATTATATATATTATATATATATATATATATATATATATATATGTGTGTGGTTGTGTGTAATATATATATTATTTATATATATATGTGTGTGTGTGTGTATACTATATATACATATATTATATATATATTAACTATTATATATATATATATATATATGTATATATATATATATATATATTTATATATATAATATTATATATATATACAGATTATTGCAAATACCAAAAATACTGTCTTATGTACGAGCATATAAGCATCACGAGAGAGAGAGAGAGAGAGAGAGAGAGAGAGAGAGAGAGAGAGAGAGAGGAGAGAGAGTTACCAGTTAGGTGTGGCCAAAGAAATGGAGTCAAATATCCCGGAAGACGTTAACAGCTACACTTATATTTTCAGAGGGAGCCGCCATGCGGGGCGCCTACCATAAAGATGAAAAATGTAAACATAAATAATGATCTTCCTCTCCTGGCGAAGGACATCAAAGTCTCTCGCTATGTCTCTTCCACATCTGGTACATCTACGGTTACTAACACTTTCTTTTTGATGTCTTTATGTTTCGTTTTCACACTTCCTTTCATTCTCTCGCTGTTGGACGCTCTTCCGTCGACTTAATCTGTCAAGGTAAAGAGTCATATTCTTGTAAACTTTTATCCTGCTATTTTGATCTGGTTGTTTTCTTATTTCTTACGAAGGTCACTGGAACGAAAGAATTGACTCGTTTCAATAAATCTTGATCAATGTTCTCCAAACAGATTAAAACTGCCAGGAGAGAGACGATCAGCCTCACTTGCATGCAGCATCAGAATCCCATTGCTACATCTTAATTATCTCTCGCTGGATATACGACGCCACAGTCTTAATATATATGATTATTGCCCAGCTACTGACGTAAGCTCTCTCTCTCTCTCTCTCTCTCTCTCTCTGTCTCTCTCTCTCTCTCTCTCTCTCTCTCTCCGTTCTCGATTTTATGTAAATTTACTATGAGTGTCATTTCGTCATAATTCTTTGCATCGTTTTTAAAGACTCTTCTTGCATATAATGATTAATGAGGCTTTTTGTTACACCGAGGACGTAACTCAGAAGAGAAGCAACACAGTGAAGGTCAATGAGATGACACACAGTAAGAACCGTACTTCCACTTTTTTTATATACAGACTGTCCACAAATGGTCTTATGGATTATTCGTATTTTAGCGTGCGACTGTCATTCTCTTATTTCTAATCATACTTCAATGGTATTGAGGTTAATTCCTTTATCTTCCTAAATGAAAGAATAAAAAATTTATTTTTTCATTCGGCTTTATTGACATTAACTTCCGACAATGTGCTCCATTAAAATTCAGAAGTTAAATCAAATGAGAAACAAAGAAGTTCGACATATAAAAGTGCGTAGAAAATTCCAGTCTCAGTTGAAATGAGTGAATATTACATCATATGAAACAATGGTTTTTATACACTTGTCAATACACGACTATGCACTTAAATGCTTCATGGTATATGCTGGAAATAATTTCCAGCTTGAAGATGAAAATGAAGTTGCAGTGAAGCATATGACCCATAAATATTTCGTAGCGTGAGGTAAAAATTATGAAAATCTGTTTTCTTCGCTGGGATCCCGATCTTGTCTGCTTTCCTTATCGCTGTAATATTGAAGTCGGTGACTGACTTCCCAGATTACATTTCACAATCAGGGACCCTTTTCCTTAATCACATAAATACGATCACTACCACGTGCAATATAATATATGTTTTTGAAAGAGTTCACAGAGTTAGGGCTATTATTAGAGGGCTATCGACACTTGACCAAGTTTCGCAGAGTTATGGAAAGTTGGTCCATTTTTGGAATATTCCTTTCTTTCCGAAAAACTTTTGGACGCTCCCGAAGTTCTACACTGTTAGAGAGGAAGCCAACCACAGCAGTACCAATAACTTTTTAAAGGTTCGGTACAGATCTCCGTGTCGGCTCGCTTGTGAATCAGAAACTTTCTCTCTCTCTCTCTCTCTCTCTCTCTCTCTCTCTCTCTCTCGTGTGGTGTTACAAGGCTCAACAACAAAAATGTCACAGAAAGTTGTAAAAATTAATCTTTCTTTGTAAATTGTTACATTACCTACTCGTATTAGACTTTAAACCTCATTAAGACATCACTACGATCCGTATATAATACTTCATAAAATGGCTGAAATAGCTTCAAGGCGCGTTTAAAGAACTATTTGGCTATGTTTTGAGCAAAGCAGTGCAGTTCACGATTTCCACGAAAACATAAGCATTTCCGTGGCCGAGGTATGTTTAAAAAGAAAAAAAAAATTAATATTACATTAGCCATCTTAAACTTACACAAATTCGTATGTGGTACAGATGCAGAGGAGCCCTTGTTATTCTCCATAAGTACTCTCTCTCTCTCTCTCTCTCTCTCTCTCTCTCTCTCTCTCTCTCCTCTGCTGAAGATATGTTATTTCCAAATGTTCCGCGAAAACAAGACCGCTCACAAACTGGGGAGTTGAATGCAATTTTTG
The DNA here is from genome assembly GCF_015104395.2 of Macrobrachium nipponense. Lineage (NCBI taxonomy): Eukaryota > Metazoa > Arthropoda > Malacostraca > Decapoda > Palaemonidae > Macrobrachium > Macrobrachium nipponense. The sequence goes on from NC_061090.1 coordinate 42,499,722, forward strand.
TGAATATCATTTTATAACTTATTTTTCACAACGGCTAATGACGTTGATTGTGAAAACCCGATTATTTTCCTATCAACAGTGAATACTGAATATGAGACAGAGTAAAATAAGACCAAATACTGTGAAAATTTGTGCTTTGTAATCGGTATAATCCTATTTCAAAATATTATAGATGAATAGTTCTAAACGTTTTAAAAGCGTGATATCGGCTTGGCAGATTAAAGTAGGAAACCAGAAGGCTACTGTAATAGTTCTTCTTAAATACTCATTTCCAAATTTGCTCAAGTTGATGTGTTTACTAATAGTAAAAGGTTGTTGCCTAAGGCTATCCTTAGATAATAACAAACACGCCAATAACATTGAAGAATTTTATTTGAATAACATAAGGCTGGTAAGACCCAAGTTTAGAGTAAGGTCGAGTTCAGAGGTGAGGTGACCATTTACAATATTCTGTCATCAGTGCTCAATGGGCTAAAGGTTAAGTCCTGACCCTTTGCGTAATCCCTCAAAGTTCAAGTCATGAGATTTCCCGGCAATCCTTTCATCCAATTGCTGCTGTCCTCCAGCACGGCACCAACCATCATAAGCCTGCCATGATGGTATCCCCCTTGCTCCAGTCTGCAACATCACAGCAAAATTGATGATGGAATTCTGGAAACCTCACTTGTTAGTTAATCAGACAGCATTCCTCCTTTAATTACGAATTGAAATCCCGTCCACTAATATTGAGTGCCAGAATTTTTTATTTTTATTTTACATTAACTTGAATTCCCATTTAGGCCGGTAAACTACGAAATTCTTTCACGCTTTGTGAAACTTTGTTGGACCGTAATAAAAATTTGATTTGTACACGTCGTGGAGCCCATCCCTAATATCACTATTTCAAATATTCCAACTTTAGGAAAATTTAAATCTAGATTCCTATTTAGTGGATCCGTAGGTCCTCTTTAGCTTCGTATCTATAGCCATTTACAAGGAGACTTCAGTGAACTTGGAGAAGTTGCCTCTGACAGCAAACATAAAAGCCTAATCCAAAATAACAGAAAATTTGCTGAACTTTATGTTGTTAATCGCTATTCAAAGGCAGGAATAACTGTTTGTCAAATGACATGAATTAGGATTACTCTGTGTAAAAGATTTTGGTATATTTTATTTGACATAGGACGTCATTATGTAACATCAGTTTTGAAGAACAGCAAAAAATCTATCTTGAAAAAATTAATCTCGAAACGGATACCAACAAACCTCCTGCTGCATTTGAGCTGTGCTGATATTCTTAAGGCTATAGTACTCATACAGAATACTATAAAAAAAATTCTAATGATGAAAATCTCTACAGAATATAATTTTAAATAGCAAATACAATAAAAAAAATGAGAATTATTTATCCCCTAAAGTAAAACTTCTCAACACGTCCAATTCTATGCTTTTTTAGTGAATAAATCTGACTAAAGGGTTTTCATTCAGAAAACGAAAATTATTTTGTAACAGACTCGGCTGACGAAAAAGCGATATACAATCTGCTATAAACTCCTGTCATCTCATTAATGTAGAGCTGTCCTATAAAATCTGGAAGCGATGATGCATGACAAAAATGGATGACACCTTATCGGTGGCATAAAATCATACTATACCTATATTTGCGTGCAGGCAAGAGCTCACACTCGCACTCCCTCGACTCAAGCACGCACTGATATATATATATATATATATATATATATATATATATATATATATATATATATATATATATATATATATATATATGTGCATGTATATATAGATATATATATATACTATATATATATAAATATATATATATGGGCAGGTATATTTATTATTAATATATTATTTAAAACAAAAAAATTAAAAACTATAAAATATATATATATATATGTATGTGTATATATATATATAATATATATATATATATATATATCTTATATATATTATATATATTATATATTATAAAATATACGTATATATACAGACATACATACACACACACATATATATTATATATATATATATATTAATAATAATATATTATATATCATATAATTTAAATATATATTAATAATATTATTATATACAATAATTATATATTTATATATATATATATATATATATATGAATATATATACACACCTATAACAATATATCTATATATATATATAATATTATATATAATATATATAGTATATACTGTGTGTGTATATAGATATATATATTATATATATATATATATATACACATATATTATGTAATGTGTATACAAATTTATTCGGCCCATCATCTGCTAAAACAACATACATATATGCCTCCTACTGAAAATTGCTAGAATTTTTTCCATGTTTTCATCTATGTGAAGATTTCATTCTAACTGCAAAAGGTAGCAAGGATCGCCGTAAAGTGCCCACTAACTACACACTAGAAACTGTTCAAGTTTGCAATTATTAAACCATTAAAAGGCTCACTGTATACATGTGCAGTAGCTCATAATAGCTGAAAAGTAGCTTTTGTGCCTGTCATCTGATTACGCTTAGCAGTCTGTGGTTAATGGAATTTTTCTGCTATCACATTTATTACAAATCCAAAATGTATTTGGTGATTTTGCGACTGATGTCGACTACAAGACAGGTGTATCATGAATGCTTAAGAAGTTTGTATGGAAACGGAACTTACAGGCTGACAGACTAACAGGGTATTTTCCTAATAATCAGTAAGCTTGTAAAAGTAATAGATACACGGTTCTGAGAGATTGCTACATAAAGCATGCAAATGTCTCAAAAGTGGTACAAATACAGGAATTGCATTCCATTTCAACCATTCATTCAGCTTCATCGCACAATCTATTACAATAACTTCACGGTCTTTTGTCATATCTATATATATGAAAGAGGCCATTCTGTTAACAGCGTATACATCTTTTCCTATTAGAAAATATTAAGAGAAACACCATATCGGTGTAGAAATTTTTTAAAACTTATCATCTGTACTAAACCCTCATTTGCAAAGAACTCATTATACGTGCTTGGAAAAAGTGGCTGACCTATAATCATAATCAGTCCATATTGGCTAAAATTTTCCTTCAGTGAACATATTCTCTAGTCACCGTTAACCACCTCAGAGAATTGTATAGCATGTGGCACATGACTGCAATTTTACCAAACCGCTAGAATTGAACTGAAAATTTTCTTTCCAGTCCAATTTCTATAGAAATTCTACAGATATGTGACAAATTAACCTGTGAAGCAGAGGCCAGTAATAGAGCACAGTACATCCGTACTGTCAGCTGTAATCTTTGATCCAACAAAAATATATTGTGGCATCGTTAATAATATAAAACTGTATTTATATTTCATACATAAACATGTGCTAATTTCTCTTAAAATTTTGGATGCCTTTTATGCATATATATTCGGATGATAGAAAGGACTGTTCAAAGGACTGGGAATCATGGGATTGGTCGAACTTTATAATGTTCCAAATATAACCAACCGCCGCCAGAATCTCTAGTTGTGAGATACAAGCGACGAAAAATCTATAGCATCTAAGGCTATATAAAGGTCAACACTGTTAAGTGGAGAAAAAACTACTTATTTTGGCTGTTGGTGTATTCGTTAAGTATTACACTTAAAAATTAGTTTTAGTCCATTTTCAAGACAATGCTATTCCAACAGGGGAAAAAAGGTGATTAATAACACGTAATTTTTATCTTTTTCCCACAATGTTAAATTTATATTTAACTCTAAGAGAGCTGCTAGAATGAAAATCGTTATGTTAAATCTACATTCACATTCCTCAAATTCCATAGGCGTCATTTGTTCAGCAATCGTAAAAGGTATGCGAAAGCTGGCCACCACCTCAAAAGAAAAAAAAAAAAGAAAAGAATCAATTGATCAAAGAAAGCACTGGATGGACAAAGAACAAAGCAAGTCAAGGATGATATCACGCTTATTCTGAGGCCCCCAAGGGACCAGCATCCCTCACCTCACCTCCTCCTTCTCCTACTCTCCTAAAGCCCATCTTCATCCACTACCATCCACCCTCTTCTATCTCTCCCCTAACCCTTTCGTAATTGAAAATGTCTACCTCAATTCACCTTCGCTGATAAGCGCCATGGGCGTACTTGTGTATGTGTGCAAAAAACACTTTCTCTATCATACAACATCATTCATATAATGAATACGAGTTCTACGACAACGGGATCAAGTGTTGAATTTGATGCAGCACTTGCTATTGTATGTAGCTTTATTCAGGACCTACAGTTGCAAGGTAACCCAAGCGTGCCAACCATTTAAAACTGAGTTTGCACTATCGCTTTTCCTTTTCCACTCTTTGTTAAACATTCGCCCACAATAAACGCAACAGTTTTATGAAACATACGCTTCGGAATAAAAAACATAAAACACATAATATTCCAACGAATCGCCAAGTTATACTTAAAGAAAAGTTATTTAAGCGTTTCTCGTATCTTGGAATTTATGTGCGCACAAATCAAGTGCCTGTCACACAAGATGGCTTGTATCTTATATGCATTTATATTCAGTATTTATGTAGATGTTAGTCACTTTACGGCGTATCAAGTTTCTCATTCATTGAAATTTCACCTATGTTTATGGCAGCCAGTATGACATACGCAGCATTTAAACATATCAGACTGGCATACATGTACACGTGTTTACTGTATATCATTTCACTAGTCGACATGTGATCGACTTATATATCCACGCTATTTACCTGGGGAGGAGAAGAGAAGAGGAGGATCTGATGGACATGTTATCTATGGTTAAGGCCTGATGGCCCTCGCTCTTTCACTCCGTTCGTACCTGGCAGACTTTCAAATACCTCAAACACGGTTGCAAAATAAAATCATTTTCACAATACTTTCTTCGTCTGTAAAGGTTTTGTCCTTTAAATAGCGCTTCTATGAAGATGAAAATTCAGGTGTCGTTTCAAGTTTTGCCCTTTATGGAGGGTAATATTTATCAGAATTGGTGTTTAAGAGCGTCTCCGATTAATTATTAAGTCGTACGATCTTGCCTTTTTAACCAATTTTCCGTTTCATGATGCTTTGCCTTACAAGGGATGTATGGTGCAATCTACACAAACACAGATATTGCACTCACTGGCGAGGGGAATACTTCCGGTGACAAAATTACATTTCCGCTTGAGTCGATTACTTTAAACAGCCGCAGCTGATCGATAACGGATCAAAACTACCGTATAGAGAATGCAATACAATTCTTATTTAACAACGAATAACATGTTTATCAACAGACTGGAAATTTTATTTCCATTAATATAAACATCCTTTTATATAAGGAAAATCATTCATAACAAGAAATAATAAAGTGATGACTGCTACCTTAACCTATAAGCACAGGTTTTGTTTTTACTTTCAAGAACACGAAGTTATAGTAAATGCTGCCATTACTATCTTTCCGACGTGCGATTACCTTCTCATAAAAGGCATTCGGTACATTTTAAGATTTACTGGAACTCAGTGTATACAAAATCTAAATAAAATTGCCCAAAACATACCGAATAATATTAAAATATAGGACGAAAATCAGCAAGTGCTGTAACTGTTGTTCGGTCAGCCAAAATTACTGCACTGTTATCTCTCTCTCTCTCTCTCTCTCTCTCTCTCTCTCTCTCTCTTATCGCAAATTGTTTAACACGTAAATGCAAGTAGACAAAAATATACAGTACAGCAAAAAGAGTATTCGACTTTTTTTTATATTGTTTGTAAACAACCCACGGGAAAGGGGCCAGTCAGTTACGTCAGATGTCAGATGTCGTAGCAGCCAACATTTATAAAGTATTTTAACGCTATATGTGAGTCTACTTTCTGTTTGATGTGAATTTTTTGTAAAGAGTTATTTAAAAATATTTTTCCACAAAATTGTTATTATGTGAAACTGCGATTTTAATTTCTTTCGATATTAAATATATGTATCTTTTTCATTCCATGCGTTGCATTTTAAAATGTCATTTTATGAGGTCTCGCCATGGGAATGACTTTCTTCGCAAATATTTAGCCTTTCACTGTTTAAAATGACGTTCATTAAGTCTCGCTTTCTAAAGTACCTTCTCAAGTTGCATTCCCATTATCATGCCTTTCATGTACTGTAATTCGTACAGTATCCTCTGTTCACAAATCCTCCCATACCTTACACACCCTGGTCAACTCATCTGCCGCTACAGCATCTCGCATGTACGTAATCCAGTCTCCTCTGGTGTCTTTCCATTCCTCAACCTTTTACTTGCCCTACTTACATCCTATGTACTTACTTCAACAAACATTTCCAAGTTTTCACCAAGTCAGCTCTCCCCTCAGCTGTCCTCTAGATTCACCAAAATACTCACTATTATTAGTTCATTCATTCATTTATGGTGAAGAATGTTAGTGTTTGAAGTGTTTATTGTTGTGGAAGCTTTCTGAAAAGTAGGCACATCACTTCTGAAGTGGATGGTGAAGAGAAACTGCAGGAACTAGTTTTCTTAAAGAATTTGCAAGAAAGATGGAACAATGAATGACAATGTAACAGATGATGGCATGGAGAGAGAAGAGGTGCAACACGATATAGAAGTTAATGAATAAATACGTATATATATATATATATATATATATATATATATATATATATATATATATATATGTGTGTGTGTGTGTGTGTGTGTGTGTGTGTCTATATATATATATATATATATATATAATATATATATATTATATATATATATATATATGATCGTAGATATTTTGCAGATACGATCTGGTGCACCAATTTCAACCGCCCGCCTCGCATTCGCCCGTTTAATTCATGCCAGACAAAATTTGAAGCAAGCAAATAAACAAAGACAAGCAGAGAAATAACATTTCATGAATCAACAAACAACGCCCAAAGTCTCCATAAAGCGAAAAGGGAATGCAAGCAGAAATGGACGCAGGCAAATATGAAGGCGAGCCAGCAACATATGGGTATTTACTTTGTTCGTCGCTGTAATATCATGTGTTCCCCTTACAACAAGCACCAATTAAACCTGATGGCAATAATACTGGATTGGAAGATCTAAATACCAATGGAATCAGACGCTACAACTATGTTTCCACGCACATTTCCTGTGACTGTAAGATGGGAAAACCCATAAATAAAAGCAAAAACAAACAAGTACACAGACTAGTTGAAACGTCAGATATAAATATCTAAATACTTGGAAACGTCCTTAGCGCAGAACCCAGAAATGTGTTGGGCAACATTTTCATGCTCTCTAACAAAGCTCCTAATATGACGGGGACAACGATAAAACTTCCAGGAAACATACTGGGATACATATACAAAACCCATATATTTAGAAATAAAACTGTCAGAATGACGTTTGCAAATATGCATGAATAGCATTTTGAAATATATTTCTTTATCTTTCTTTGCAAAATACACCAACGCTCACAGATATTCGATATTCGATACTAGGCTGCAATGCTACCCTCAACTGTTGATCTCAAATTTCCCAGTAAATGATTCATCAGTACCCATCTTAAATATCACCACTGTGCTACAATTACAAGAGCAGCTCATCGAATCAGCATATTCCCGGTTCCACAATTGAACAACATGCATGGCTAGTCTCATGCTAACTGAGGAACAATAACATTATGGTAGTGGCAATCGAATCTGAAATTAAAATTAGCCCTAAAATCCCATATCGAATAATTAAAATTAGACCATTCTGTCACAAGAACCATCAAATTTTACTACTTCCAACCCTGCAAGAAAAATGACCAAGGGTGCTTTTAGAAGCCCCTTTGATTTGTATTGCTGCTCCATAGAAACCAAAAATGCAACCTTACCTAAGTGAACGCCGCGCGCAAACCATAGCTCGTAGATTACACATGGATATGATGACTAACCTGAAA
>NC_061090.1:42512645-42520145 GCF_015104395.2 Macrobrachium nipponense
TACTTCCTCTTTTCTTCTTAGAGCCCATGTTTCTGCTCCCTACATTAACACTGGTCTTATCATTGTATTATATATCTTGACTTTTAGCTTGATTGGCATTTTCTTATCATATACCACTCCAGCTACCTCTCACCACTTCCCTCATGCAGCTTTTATCCTAGTGTCAACTTCAGACTCACATCCTCCGTCTTGGCTTAAAGTAGATCCTAAGTATTTAAACTTTCCTGCCCGTTTTATAATCGAGCCTCTTCTTTCTTGTATTACTATTCTGCCTCTACTTTCTCTACTGCTCAGCAAAACCTCTTTTTTATTTACATTCACCATTAAGCCACCCTTCTCTAAATATATATGAATGGATGTATGAATGTTTATATGTTCCAGTATTACTCTGAAACGCATTGAGGAATTTCAACCAAACATGGCATACATATGACTTACCATCTAGAAAAGAATATTGTGGGGATAAGGCATCACTGCGGTTTTCCATAGGTGGGTAATAGGTACTATAACATAGGAGGAAACCACGAAGCATATTCCTCCCTCACATGTAATTCACACAGATGTAGGTCTTCAGATCACCAAAGATAAGCAAAGTCGGCTTTATTCTGTACTTGACCGGTAACAAGCAAGTATTGCCAAACAAGTACAAAATAAAGCCAACTTTGCTTATCTTTGGTGATCGAAAGACTACTAACGTGTGTGCAAGTGGTGAATTACATGTGAGGGAGGAATATGCTTCGTGGTTTCCTATTACCCACCAGCAGAAAAACCACATCTTTGAAATTCATTCATGGACTGAAGCTAACTCCTTTTTTTACGCTTTTCATTCAAATTTCTAGTGTATATTTAATTTCATGTTTATATTATTGGTTTCATGTCTCGAGTAAAGATTGTCATGTTTTAAATTCTAATATATACAGATTATTATATATCTAAATAATTTACTAAGATAAATTATTATTTTTGAAGAATAAAATTAAACCATCCATTTTTGGGTTATATAGTTTCACTTTTTTTGTCAGCGGCTGCTTAGGCTAAAAGCGGAGTTAAACTGCCATCGCCTTTGCTGTATATATAGTTTTCATTCTTACGCATCTGTTACGAATCACTATAGATCTAATTCATACCGTTTTGAAATGCCTCAAGTACAACTCCGGATTCTAAATATTACATGAATATTCAGGAATGCTCTGCCTCCTCCTACGCATAAATCCTTCGTGCACTAATCCCTGGAAGCTCAACAACATTCGAGAGAGAGAGACTGAACACTTTGAAATACTAAAAATGGAGGCATTAAAGGAAGGAAAACGGAAGATTAGACGAAACACAATTAAAAAGGAGGGGACAAAATGAATAAAAAGATGTGAATTAGAACAAACAAAAAACAAAATGTAAGAGGACGAAACGAGATAAAAAAAAAAGGCAAGACCATAAAGAAACGAATTATGGCAAAGGAAAAAAACAAGAAGGAACGTTTTATCACAGCAGTAGCAGCGAAAGCATCACCAGAATATTAAGGCTATACCATCTTCAATACTTATTCTTCCGCCGCATAATAACCTTCAGAGCTTCAGTGACATCAGGTTCCATGACATTTCGAGCATTTAGCCTCGATATATTTTCTTCTTGAAAAAGGAATCATTGAAACGCCACAGAATATTCACTAGATGACAGTAAAGAGGTACAACAAAATCGTAAATAGAAATCAACGTAAAAAGAATAAGAGAGAGAGAGAGAGAGAGAGAGAGAGAGAGAGAGAGAGAGAGTTGCATTTGATAACATTTTTTCAACTAGTAAAAGCCTCTACTGAAACAGAGTTCTATAAAGGTTAGCGTGAGTAACAACACCATTCAGCGCGTGAAAGCAACAATGCTTACAACAACATCAACAAAAACATCAGCAACAAAGGCCGAGAGGCAGACGAGAAGGGAGAGAAAGAGGAAAAGAAAGAGGAAGAGGAGGAGGAGCCCTCTGATCTCCTTGTTAAATCTTCCAGACCTGACGTGATGGGCCCGGCTGTCCCAAATCCAGGACTTGCATCAGGTCTTCTCTCCCATTTCTACTCCTTTCTAGGAGAGTCAGTCTCTCTCTCTCTCTCTCTCTCTCTCTCTGACTTCTTCCTTATTCGAGCTACTTCCATCCCCCTGGATGGGCCGAGGGGTAGCGGAAGGGGAGGGTCTTCTCCAGGGACACCAATTTGCACGGATTAGCGGGGACAAGACGCACGCCCACTGCTGCCGCCTTCAGCCCCACCGACGGGATAGTCGGAAGACGTGATTTGAGACCTGATGGGGATTATAGAACATGGGGGATTTTAATGGGAAGAAAAAAAAAATGTAGGGCACGTCTGCGCAGGCGGAACAATGAAGGGCAAGCGTGTGTGCGCGCGCGTATTTGTTAAGGTGTAAGCAAGGTCATATATCGAGGGAAAATAGGAGCATGCTGGACGTCACTAAATACAAGTTAACAGCGAAGGGCCTCGTTTTATATCCTCATCAGTCTTCTTTGTACTTGTACCAAATAATGCAATTTTCATTGTGTACAGTAAAAGGCCATGAACAAAGAAACTGACGATATTTTTCCAATGACATAAAGTGTAACTTCATTACTTCAGCAAAGACTACAGCATCAAATATCGGATGCAAAATCAAAAGTTCAACTAGATATAAAAACGATATTATTTTCATGTGATAACAACCTCACGCTTTGAAAAAAGATCACATCAATTAAAAGTTTACTAAACAAGTGAAATTCTTGAGTGTTGTGCGTCGTTCACTCTAAAACTAAAGTCATAATCTTCACCGAATTCTCTTCAACTGAGCGTAGGACTAATCCACCTTCACTCGCAACATCATTTCCATATACGGGAGGCGAATTTCCAATGGTTCCTTGAGAGTTCAATCAAAAGCCTTCCGCTCTATTAACAAACCTAATCCCGCTACTAATCTGTTTCTATCTCGCAGCATGGGTGTCTTCCTTCCCAAACTCTCTCTCTCTCTCTCTCTCTCTCTCTCTCTCTCTCTCTCTCTCTCTCTGGTGCCGTTCCAGAAATCGCTTCTAGGAACTGCTTATAACGAGATTTAAAATCGTTCAGGCAACACCCGTTAAATCTCCAATTTCCACGAGCACTGTATTTAAGACGAACTCCCGAGCTGGTCCTTATGAACACAGAATTTCGACTTTAAATTGCCGTGGCGGCCACAGCCTATTGCCCTATAATCTTCAGGTAACGACTTCGCTGCAAGTAACTTGCGGGTCAGTTCGTGCGAAATCTCTCATTTCTTGTAAAATTAGTTCCGCATCCTTATTTGCTTTTGTTTCCGAATTGCAGTTGACTGAATAAGCAAGATTGGTTTTATTCAACAGTAAATAAAAATGAAAAATAACATAAATCTTACGACGGTCAGGTCAACTCTCAGTACGATATCTCTGACGAACATCCAGGTAATTTAAAGTTCCTGGATACATTACTATAAGCCTCTGCTATCCTAACAACCACAGACACCAAGAAGAGAGCAAAAGTACAAAATGCCAACTTTCAGCTACAGGGTGATGATAAAATATTTAGATATGTATAATTTTAGACAACATACAACTTTCAGCTTCTACATGTATGTTTACGATAAATTAATGTACTTTAAAAGGCATTATTTTGCAGTATATCTCCCCAGCAAGTTAAGACTCTTCAGTTTTAAAAGGCCAGTGTAGTTAATCTACACATATTCATAAAAAATGTTTTCTACAAAATGAAAGCTGTAAGGAACTTGACATTATCTTCTAAACTGATGTTATATGAAAACCATTTTACTTTGAAAATTCTTACTTTCGTGTAGAGAAAAACACATACTCGAAGAAAATAAAGCATTGCTTTAATCTCGGCCTAATGCGGTAAAAGGATATAGAAGAAAAGAATTAAACATGTATAGTTGGACACGAAAACTCAATTAATCAAAACTCGAAACGAATTAAAGATCTGCTAAGATACTCTTGAAAACGCTGGGTGTACAAAACTAATCAAGACGCACAAAAAAATACGCGTCTGCTAAAACATCACTCGCTGCGAGGTTCTTCCTTTCATTGATGAATCAAGGATGACCGTCAATCCAGAAATCTTACAAAAGCCTACCTGCTTCATTTACCTTCAAAGAAGGCTAATCATCATCATCTCGACACACTGTCCCTCTGAACTCGTCACGCAAGCAATTTCATGCATTATGGATTATGAAACGTTTCCGTTCCTACATCTCTCTAATTCTGTCTTGTCAACACTTTCATTATATTCCTTACTTCATTCCTCCTAAAATCCCGAAGTATATGCTATTTTTACCAACATTCGTTCTTCACCTTGTCCATATGACCAAACCATCGCAATACACTGATCTGTCTTTTTGCCTATGTTGACATTCCTATTATTTCTTCATTGTATCGCCATTTCTTGACCTTTCTACAGTTCGTAAACTTCACATAATAAAAAAATAATAATTTTAAATAAATAAATAAAATAAAAAAAACAAAAAAATCTAAACAACAAACTTTCTCTTTCGTAACATTAAGTATCCCTACTTCATTTCCACAAAAGGGAGATTGCTGAATAATTCATTACTATATTCAAAATTTTACTTCTGCAAACACCTCTCTTTCATTCCATACAGTTGCAGAATTCTGTTACCTTCCTGGCTTGTGTAACTTATTTCAAATTGCATCTCCCATCACTCTGGGTTTTAAAGCTCTTATAACTTTAACCTTACTAGTAATATTTAACTTTCGTTGCTTACAAAACATTCAAACTTTACCCAGTCAATGCCTTTCTACATTCTCACCAACCAATGCAGTCACCAGCAAACAACAGATACTGGACAGTCCATTCAAAATATATTTTCTCGTACCATAACTTCCACCTATACCATTGTTGCTTTTTCTGATTTTGAAAAAAAAATAAAATAAAACATCAAAAGCCATGGAAGCATAACAAAACTTTTTCTCATACTAACTCAATACTAGATTAACCCATCTTCACTCTGATCATAAACAATCATATCACTCTACACATTACTTTTCTTCCATACAACCTCAATGTCCACAATGTTGCATCCCCTTCAGTTCTATGAGAAGCATAGATTGAACCTACCTATGTTATATGTAGCCTTTTCCTTTTTCTTAATTAAAAAAAAGTGTTCTTCAAAAGCCACAAATTGTTCTTCCCTTCACAGTTCTATCTGTCTTATTTTTCCATTCAATACCTTACCATAACACTTCGTAAAGTGTACTATCTAATTTTCTGCCCTGTAAACAAGAACTGGAAATGGTAAAAGTACTGCCAGAGAGTAGAAGATGTGTTGTCTGAATTGATATTTTATGAAAACAAAATAAAGACTGCTACAGGAAAGCAGAAATAAAGTTGGAAAAGCCAGGACATCTCAGATGGGCCTAGAGAATTGATTTTATTGTTGAAAGGAAACCACGTCAACATAAAACACCGTTGTCCAAGGAGATCCAAGGAAACAATGACCACCATAGTTAAATGTGTATTCGACTGCATGGAGACCTCTCGATATTGTCTAAATTAAACATTGATAGGTACCTTTGCGATAAGGGATATTACCGTTGGGACATCCAGCGAATATGGAACGAGCATAGCTTGAAAATTTAAATTCAGAGGTAGTAATGAAGCCTTTCAATACGAACTACAGTTGTAGGCCACCGGGCTCTCTCACAGACTGGTAGATTCATGGAAAACCATCCTGGATTGTGAAATTCATTAAAACTTTATTGTTCATATCTGTGAAATTTAGTTTGAATTTTCATTTTGGATTCTTATTTCTAATCAATATTTGGTTTTGCTTGCCTAAATATTGAAATAAAGTTCCATTATAGATCTAGTATTGCCCTGAGAATGGCCATTGGTTAATGACTGAAGCAGCGCTTGATTTAAATAAATTAAGGAACTGAATAACTGCTTTTGTTTGTCCCTTCAAGGGCGAAGCCTTGAAAAAAGAAAAAAGAATTTGGAATAAAAGAGGCGGCGCCAGAGTGTTGCACATGCCACACACACTCAGATGTACATACGCATGTTTATATACACACATTATATATTAATTATACATACATACATACACACATACATAAATATATATATATATATATATAATATATATATATATATATATATATATATATATATATGCGCTTGAATTATGAGCAGAGAAATTACCATTATACTTTTACTAAGAAAATTATTTCGTTTGTACCTAACTATTTCTTAGGGTTCAGGCATAACATGAAAAGAAAGGAATGGGCTGAGGGCTTTACTCAACAGGGAGATATTATAGATAAACAATTACGTTCACTTTAACATTGCATATATTACACTTCAGGGCTCTTCCCTTAACCACGTGGCTGTCTTGCTTAAGCCTGAGTATTCTTCCAATGAGCCCCTTCAATTCGTTCTCCATTTCTATCTACGGCGAAGACATGACGTTATTATACTTTCACTGATTTTTCCTTTTCATTTATATATTAGACTTGACTTCAATTAGTACAGTGCATTTATTTAACTTGTAAGTGTATCCCGTACCTTGGCCCCTTCCTTGCGCCATCTCGTCCCGTAACCCCGGGCATTTTCAATCGGGGAGAGATGTTGGCTGCTGTTGATCCTTCCTTTGATTGTGCCCTGCATGCTGAGGTCCCAGACCACTGCACCTTATATCCACAAATGGCTCATATAACCACCGAAGACTATATATATATATATATATATATATATATATATATATATATATATATATATATATATATATATATATAAATGTGTGGATGTATATCAGTGTTTGTGGGATATGAAAGGACAAACAAAAACGACAATTCAGTCGCTTAGTTTATTTAAGTCAACAGCTGTTTCAGTCTGTAACAATTGACCATCCTAGGGGAATGATTGGCAATGGGATTACACTTCACATTTTAGTTAAACATAGCGAAATATTTATTTTAAAAATTCAAAATAAAAACATAACAAAATTTTTACAGATGTGATATACATATATAGGAATGTATATTTGAAAATACTGTTTTTCAGCGTAGTTCTGCCATTTAACCGAGTAGGTTCAGTAAACAATTGCAATTTTGTATAAATCCATGAGATCACAATTGAGTCCTTCAAAGCAGATTCTTTTATGAAAGACTCTAAATTGGCTAAGTATTGTAATTCAATATGTCCCATTCTCGCTGTTTTATATTTATTTTGTAGTTTCCTCGTGATCGGAGAGCATATGTGTGGGAAAATGAATGCCTGCAAATGATGATATGCAATTTAAATATTCTATCATTAATTTTCACTAAGAGATTAAAGGCAATTTTTCCTTGTATCATCAGTAATTTCAATATACTAACAAATATCCTCCATTTTGTTCGAAAATCGTGAATTAAACTCCTGCCACTGCATGATGCATATATACCTTTAGCCATTTGATTCAGTGTAGCTCTCAGGATTTATATATATATATA
>NC_061090.1:42525145-42552645 GCF_015104395.2 Macrobrachium nipponense
TAAAAAATTGTCCTGAAGATCTTCCCGGCAGCATATATGAAATTCCTTGCAAAAAGTGTGATAAAGTCTATTACTGACAAACCGGTAAATCTTTCACAACGTCTCAAACAACACCGATATTCTGCGAGAATTGGAAAAATATCGAATGCATTATTCGCACATATGAGAGGTTTAGATCATCCTATTAACTGGAGTCAAGCAAGAGTCCTAATTCCATGTAATGACACAGTTAAAAGGAATATCATTGAATCTTGTTTCATCAAGTCAAATAATGGAAATGTTCTAAATTTAAGTCTTGGTTTATTTAAACTCGATGCCTTCATAATGAAAAAATTTGTAGATAAATATAAGCAACAAAATTAATATATTCCGTTTGCACATGTTTTGTTCAATATGGATACATTGTAGTTTCTGTTAGGGTTAAATCTATGTTTAAGTTTGTGACCGTGTAATATCCGATAATCCTGGATTATCTCTTGGATTTTTACTCTTTTGACAATTAACCATCTGATATTCTTGATCTTTTTATTTACCTGATATCATTCTTTTCAACTGTATTTCATTCCTTAGTTAAGACGAAAGCGCTTGGATTTCTGTCTATCATTTTCCTCTGGCATTCACTTATTTAATGATGTCACGTGCGTCTACTGTGATTTTTTAAGCATTTATATATACATATATATATATATATATATATATATATATGATATATATATAATATATTATAATTTTATATATATTTAGATATATATATATATATATATATATATATATATATATATATATATATCTATATATATAAGATAGTAGTTCAGTACTTGAAACAACTAAAAAAATATTTATAAATTTATAAATAAATAAACTCTACACTCAGCTCAAGGCAGGCTTCTTGTTAAAATGATGGCTTATACCGTTTCCGACGGCTAATGATGTCTTTGATTATCTTGATAGGCAACCATTAGTACTAATAGTAGACTTTGAGGGATCACTCTGAATTCATCGATGACTCTTCGAACGACCTCGTTGTCCTCGAAGGACGAAACGAGGGTCTTTTTCCGATAAAGTAACCTCTCATCAACGATAATCACTTCTGTCGTGTGTGTGTGCGTGTGTGTGTGTGTATGCCCATTGTTTTTTAGATGAAGGAAGGTTATTTGTGTGCAATCATAGTTAAGGGCCGTGTTTTTCTTCTTTCTTTTTGTTGTTCTACCTTCATAGGGAATTTGTGATTATGCACGCGTGCGCACACACAGACACACACACACACACACACACACATATATATATATATATATATATATATATATATATATATATATATATATATATATATACATATATATATATATATATAATATATATATATATACATATCTATATATATATATATGTATAATTATCATATTATATATCCTTATATATATTTATAATTATAATATATATTATTATATAATATATATATATGTGTGTGTGTGTGCGTGTGTGTGTGTGTATGTGTGTATAACTGCACTCACATTTCAAACTCGAATGTTCTCGTAAGTAAAAAAAAGAAAAGAAAAAAGACAATGAGCCCAAGAAAAAAAAATCACGTAACAAGCCCAGACCTAAAAATCAAAAAATTTTCTCTCAAGCTTTGATATTACAGCAACTCACAAAATCAGTAAAAATCTCTAACTTTTAACAGCAAAAACCCTTACTGCTCATATAATTAATTACAATGAGACTTAATGTCAAACGCCCATTTATATAAATTACAACCCCGATAAATTACATCTACCGTCCAAAAAAAAATGCTTTTTAAAACTCAATCCCAATTACATCTCTCGCAGGAAAAGGAAGAAGAAAAAAAAAGATAATCACAAGTAAATTTCCCCATCACAAAACACATAATATACACGTAATATACATAATCCCGCGTTTTTCCCCAAGAAATGCCCCATGTATAGTTACGGCATTTTTGACATTGCAACTTTCATGCGACTGACACGGCCAGAAAGCAACTCTTACACATGCGCTTTTGTGAAATGTTACTGTCATCATTTCCAGATATTGCAAAAACTCTGAGCAATCACCACTAAAGGGAAGGAATCAGCACACAGGACTCATCACAGGGGTTGTCAACAGAAAATCCTCCTGCGGACGTATGCTCTAACTGTGGCACAAAAAATGTCTAGTCCGACTCGCAAATTCGGAAACATGATTCTCAAAAAAAATGGTCTAACTGACACGAAGTAAGCACATTTCACTAAATTAACTCCAGGATATGACTAAGCTGTTCAAAGACTGTCTCAAAGACGTATCTCTCACATGACACTGCCCAATTATATAAAAAAAATATCACCTATTCGGGATAAAAAAAGCTACGATAAACTCGTAATGCAGCAATTATATGCCTCCAAAAATAACACACTTGTGAACATAAAAAATGCACAATATCTCCATAGGACTCGTAATGCAGTAATGCCACTCACCTCCAAATAGTCACGAAACCAAAAAGAACGAACCACAGAACTCTTTTCTTGGCTCGAAAAAAAAACTCCCAGAGAAATTAAACTCAAAAATCATAACCATAAAAAAGGTCACCCGCCAAAGATCAATTCCACCTCCATACATAAATATGAGACACCATATTAATAATAAAACCACTCTGGTGATAAAAATATTTCCACCATTTAATTAGTAACCACACCCACACCATATTCCCTCTTATTTCTCCAATAACCACGTGTTAATAAAAAAAAAACCACTCCAGGAATAAAAAATATTCACCTCTATTTCGGCAAATAAAAATACTTACCTCTATTTCACCAATAACTCCATGTGGAACAAAACAAGGCTCCCAAAAATATATCTCCAAGCAGGATAATCAAATAATGAAATCCCATCTCCAAAAAAAATGTGCACTCAAAGCATCCAGCTCACACACTCACAAATATTGCCCCATATATCTCCTCAAAAATGTGTCTCCATTTGCAACAAAGATGGCTGCAAAATAATTGAACTAAACATAGCTCTCATCACCATAGGCAAATATCAAATGGCCAAAAATATATCTCCAATATATTATATCTCAAATTATAACTCCAAAATAATATATCTCCAATTCTCCAATTCTCCAGAGAATAACTCAATGTTATAGTCAAAAACTATAAACTCTCTCCTTAGCATAACTGCTGAAAAAGGGCAAAAACTCGGAAAATAACATTTTCTAGGAAATTCTAGAAAAAATCACCAATGTGCCACAACTCATTATATCAGAACTCCAAACTCAAAGTGTCTAAGCAAAGACTTCTCCATATGCACTACGACATAAGCCACTAAAAAACTTAGCCAAGTTTCCTATCTCTGGCAAAATTGTCACAAATACAACAAAGGTATTGTGCAAGAAACTCACAATTTCTGGAACACAAATATCCAGAGAAAAAATGTAGTGCCATTACGTATGCATTAAAAAAAATGCAAAAATTCTCCCATATATCTCTCTGCAGCATCAAACAGCTGAAAACACAAACACGTTCCCGAATAATGACTCTAAGTCACGAACTGAGATACTAAAAAATTTTCACACAAACTGGAGAGAAATAAATAAATTCAAATTCATGCTTGATAAAAAAAACTTGTGTCAGCGATGGCTAACTTCCAAAAAAGGAGAAAAGAAAAATCAACAGCTCTTTTAACTATCCCCCATAACTCACATATGTCAAGCAATTATCTGCTGAACTCATAAAAACAGGAAAAACCCCCAAAAAATGTGTTGTTAGTTCCTCCCATATTCAAAAAAGATTTCACCACCCTTGATAGCATTATAGCACCCACGTATTAGTAAATAAAAAAAAAACAGTATCAGAAATATCACTATAAGCAGTATCACAAAAATTGCTATCATCAAAATCACTGGTGACCAGTTAGACATAGATGTTTTTTTGGTAGGAAAAGGGGTTATAATCATGTCACAGGCAACTCCGGGCTCTTTTTGCTGATTCAATGGGTTGGGCGTTGAGAAGCTGTACGTCTCTCTGGCTAAGTCAGTGTCAGCCATCTTGGGATTCTTGAATACCAGTGTTTTAAAACGTGAAGGGGAAAAGTTTAATTTTTGACGTATTAAAGTGTTTCACAAGTGTGGTAAACAGGTCACGCATATTTGCGGTGCGTATACGAATTCGGTTTCCAGTCATATGAAGATGTGAGTGTATTTTCAAGCTTTCTTTCTTATTTTCTCCTTTTTATCTTTTATATTTTTTTCCTTTTTTTGTTGTTTATATTCCTTTTGTTTGTGGCGAATTTACTCAAGCGGAGTTTTTTGTTGCGAGTCATGCCCTGAGAGAGAGAGAGAGAGAGAGAGAGAGAGAGAGAGAGAGAGAGAGAGTTAGTGTGTGTGTGAGACAGTCGCCGGGTTGGATCGCCTAGTAAGCGTTTTGCATTGTTTTTTCTTTTTCTATCCCCTCCCTATTTTTTGTTGTTGTTGCTTTCGTGGGATGATATACTGGGCGTGGGGCGCGTTTGCCTTTTGTTATCCATTATTGGGGGAAAATTTTTATTAATTTTTCTGGATTGGGTTTTGTGTATATAAATACATTGATGTTATTGAGATCAGGGATCTCTTATTGAACAAAAGAGCTTTCGGAAACAGAAAAAGATGGAGGATACTAAGAGTACCACAACGCTACTACATCACGTAATGAACGTGAATGTGGGGGTGAGTCCTTTCATAGGGATGGTGGATGGTGTTCTATCACAACCTGTCCAAATTTTTATTGAAGGGGTTAATAATAATTTAGCTGGAAAAAATATATCAGACGATATAGAGGCATTTAGAGAGGGGAAAGCTTTGCTAGATTTCAATAGGGGAGATCTCTCCCATCGTTGCAGGAGTTTCCAATTTACAAAATGTCGTACCTGAACGGATTTGCAAGCATTTTTGAAAACAGCTTATGGCTCAAAGGAACACGGAGATATGGTAAGGGACCTTCGGGGTTTTTATAAACTACGGAAGGGCACTAATAGCCTCGAAGAACATAGTTCAAAACTTTTTGACGCAGTGGCGGATTGGGTAGGAAAATTGAAAACATTTAAATGGGTTACAGGGAGTAATGTCTCTCTTAAGAACATTCATAAACTGATCTTTTTTCCCTGCTCTTGCATGATGTACCGGATGCAATAGTGAATAGCTTTGATGAAAAGATTGAACCTACTTCAGACGAAGAATTACTTTATGCCCAAATTGAGAAACATATGTCTAAATGTCCCACTGTAGATAGCACAATTTTTAATGGGACAGGCCCAAGGGATAGAGTGCAAAGAGACACAGAATTTTCTCCTCCCCGTCTGTGTGAAAAATTTGAATATAACAAAAGATCGATCGATCAAAAGCAACAGCAGTTGCGCTGTTTCAACTGCAATAAACCAGGGCATCCAAAGAAATTGTGTAGGGTTAAATACTGTGGAATGTGTAAGAGTACCGATCATTATTGGCAGTCTTGTCCATCTCAGATACGGAGAGATGCGAGGCCTACACCTCAAGGTTCTGGTAATTGTAATGTGAGAACTTCCCAGGTAGGTCAAACCAGAGAGCAAAGGGATTGGCGAAATTTTTGGAAGCCCGATCAACAAAAAGGGTACAGGTGATTGGTATGTGCCATTGTGGTCTCGTGGGGGACGCCCCAGAGCCCAGGCCTATAGTCTATGGAACAGTAGGGGATGTGGATATCCCGATATTTATAGACTCGGGGGTGTCTATAAATTTAATGGACTATAATTTGTATCAATCCATGTTTTCCAATTACCCTTTGCAACCCTCAACAGAGACAGTGTGCGATCAGTGTGCGATGTGCAAGCCCATAGATTAAATACCCTGGGTTATGTTCAAATACAGTTTACTCTCAGTGACAGAGTGCTAACAGAACCATTTTTGGTAATGAAAGGAATTGCGTTGGGCAACAGACTTTTGCTGGGTCATCCTGCTTGTAGAAGACACAAGATTTCGATCCATGCGGGTGTTAATGGGATAACAGTCGGGATACCTGGTGTTTTTCTGACTTATGAGGACATGAATAAAACGGAGGACATGGAGGTTATTGAAAGAGGAGATGTGCTCAGTGATATTAATGGCGGTAATACGAATGTTATGGAGAAAGGTAATATTAAAACCCACGTTGCTGATATGGGAAATGATTACGGGGGTTCTATCAGAGTTCACAGTGATAACAATGGTGGTGATGATACTTTGGATGGTGATGTTGATACTAATATTGATGTTATTTCTGATACTAACAATGCTGGGGATGATACTGGGGGGTGGTAATGTGTATGGGGCAGTGGAAAGGGGAGGTACTAACCACAAATATAGAGGTGTTTCATCCGAAGATATTGTGTTACTACCTGGTTCGAAGACTATGGTAAAAGTTAAATTGAAGGAAATGAGAAAACCCACAGATGTGTGTGTTATGAAAATAGTGAGAAGCTTAGAGGGGTTGTTAGCACGGCATCGGTGAACAGTGTATCCAAGGATGGGTTTACGTGGTTAGAGTTGCTAAACTGTAATGATACAGTTAGGAGGTACCAGAAGAATACATATATATTGGATTTCCAAGATTGGAGTTGTGATAGTGGTTCAGTGGCTATCGTAGAGGGGAAACCTGAGTTTTCGGAGGCAGAAATGCAATCAAGGAAACGAATATTTAGAGAACATTTAGCTATGTGGATTATAGCGAACACGTTGAAGTGATAAGCGGGCTCTTGGCAGAATTTGGGGATACAGTAGCCTTACAAGGTGATAAATTGGGGTTGACTATTGTGTTAGAGCATAAGGTAAATTTGGAGAGTGGCACAAAACCTATTTATATTCCTGCATATCGCATACCTTTCAAAATCAGAGAACCGGTGGAGAAAGAGGTTAATAGATGGGAAGAAGAAGGAATCATTAGACCTAGCGTGTCTCCTTACAACTTTCCCTTGTTAGCGGTGCCGAAGAAAGATGGTTCTGTCCGTGTATGTGTCGATTTTAGACATTTAATTGAGAAGATCCCTGTCTGCTACCCAGTCGCGTGCATACCAGATCTTTTTGTTGAAATTGGGGGACATGGTATTTATAGCTCAATTGATTTGGTGCAGGGTTTCTTACAGGTCCCTCTTAGTGAGAGTAGCAAGGAATATACCGCTTTTTCATTGTCCAAGGACACTATGAATTTACGCGAATGCCTTTCGGTTTATCGGGCAGTCCGATGACCTTTACCAGGTTGGTGAACACAGTTTTGCACAGGTTATTGGGTAAAAATATTTTTGTGTATATGGGTGACATCCTGGTCGCAACAGACACGATTGCGCAACACCTGGAAGTGCTTACAGAAGTACTTAGGAGGCTTAGATTAGCTGGGTTGAAAATGAAGCTAGCCAAGTGCTCGTTCTTGAACAAGCAGATCACATATCTAGGCCATGTCATATCTAAGGAAAGGGTTAGAGAAATGACAATAAAGTCAAAGCAATAGCAAATTTTCGCGCCCCCAGATCAAAGAAAGAGATTGAGTCATTCCTGGGTATTGCCGGTTTCCTCAGGAGGTTTGTGAAAGGGTTCTCTAATATAGCAGCTCCCCTAACTGATGTATTGCGGGAAGACGTTCAATTACAATGGAAGGAACCTCAGGCGGAGAGTTTTCAAAAACTCAAAGACGCACTAATGAATCCCCCTGTTTTGAAGTTTCCAGATTTTAGCGTACCTTTTACATTAGTGACTGATGCAAGCCAGGAAGGTATAGGTGCTTGCCTTATGCAAAAGTTCGATGGGAAATTCCATCCTATAGCTTTTTATAGCAGGAAGTTCAGGACAAAGGGCAGCAACGGGAGATCCATGGCCACCATAGATAAAGAAGCCTTTGCAATAGTGTCGAGCTTAGTTCAATTTAAAATGTTACTGATAGGAAATAAAGTAAAAGTTCTTACAGACCACAAGCCATCACTGGATCTTTTTAATAAACCCGATTTATTGCCTATTGATGCAAAGCTCAAATAGAGGGCAAATTTAACGTAGTTGTTGATGCTCTCAGCAGGAGTTTTCATGACACGGAAGATTTCCAAGTCGCGCAAGTCACTAGCGAGGCCATACAATGGGATATACCTCCCATAGAGCAAAGGCAAGATGAAGACGAGATTTTAGCAGAGGCAAAAGCGTTTCTAAGAGGGGAATTAGTTAGGAAACGTTATAAGTTGCCTTTTTCGGGTTTGGAGTTGGAAGGTAATCTATTGGTTAGGAAAATTAAATATAAGTTGAGAACCAGTGAAAGTAAAGGAGATACGACACAGATCGTAATTCCGAAGGTCCTAATTCCAGTGGTCTTGGATATAGTTCATTGCAGGTTCGGTAGTCCACACTTGGGAATAGAAACGTATGATGAGGTTCGTGCTAAATACATTTGGAGAAACATGGGGAAAGATGTGGAAAATTTTGTAAGGAATTGTACGGTGTGCAACGCATGTAAGCCTGCAAGGACAACTTCATGCAAATTAGGATTGTATCCTATACTGAGTGGACCTTTTCAGAGAATACATATGGATATCCTGGGGAATTTTTGTGAGTCTAGATATGCAAACAAGTACTTGTTAGTGATAATAGATGAACTTACAAGGATAATAGAAATTTTCCCACTTAAGCATAAAACGGCCGGAGGAGTAGCCATAGCGTTTTTCAATGGTATCATTTGCAGATATGGCTCACCCGAAGTTCTATTAACCGACAATGGGAGGGAATTTGTGAACAAAACCTTTGAATGTTTAGCTGAAGTCATGGGGATACAGAAAGTAACAATTATTCCATACAGACCCGAGGCTAATGGGTTGTGCGAATGGGCAAATAGGAAAGTGCTCGAGGCTCTCAGGAAAACTGTAGGTGGTAATGATAAGAATTGGGACAGATATGTTAATGTTGTTAGACATAGTATTAACACTATGGTTAGTGATTCCATTAAAATGTCCCCATTTGAAGCTTTGTTTGGCTGTCCAGCACGAGGCACATTTGATTTGCTACCTATACCTCATCATGGGGAGGATACGATCGAGGCGTTGGTATCCACAGCGACAGAGAAACATGCTTGTCTCAGCCGTAATCTCAAATCCACAACCAGAGATATGGTACAGAAGAGTAATAGTAAAACATCTGATCCCAAGATCAATGTCGGAGACAAGGTATTTTTAAAACTTAACGTGAGAAATGAACTAAATTACAAATTAGGCCCGAAGTTTGAAGGTCCTTTTAAAGTCATTGAAGAGAAAATTGGAAACAGATTTGTAGTCTTAGGTTAACACATATCTCGAAATTGAAAAGAATTGGTTGTGGTGATTAATATATTGTCGCACAATTGCATTTTTTTCTTTTTTTTCTTGCTGTCTGTTTTTTGGAATTTGGTGGCGGAATGCTTTTACGATTTTTTTTTCTCTCTTTTATTTCCTTCTACTGTTTTTTTCTTATTATGTGCAAATCTGCGGCGTTTTGGCGTAAGATTTCAGGGTTAATATTTTACGTGGGAAGGTGTTGTAATATGGCAAATTTTTGTTTTAGCTGAGAAACGTGATGATAAACATGTGATTATTCCTGTGTGTATGATATTTGGGGCTGAATTTTTGGGGTTTCACAAGCCGAATAGATGACATTGGGGACAAGTTTTTGGTGGGGGGGATGATTTTTTTGTTTTGTGTGGGGTTATTAATTAAATGGAAGAAATATTTTTATCACTGGAGTGGTGCTTATTATTAAGATGGTGATTTCAAATATATATATTATATATATTAATTGCTTAAAAAATCACAGTAGAATGCACGTGGGACTTCATAAATAAGCGAATACACGGGAAAATGATTAGAACAGGAATCCAAGCGCTTTCGTCTTTATTCAGACATCGTCAAGGAGCTACTGACAGTAGCTCCTTGACATGTCTGAATAAAGACGACAAAGCGCTTGGATTCCTGTCTATCATTTCCCGTGGTATTCGCATATATATATATATATATATATATATATATATATATATATATATATATATATATATATAAGGAGATGGCATTAATCTTTGGGGGTGACTTTCTTTTTTTGGTGGTATTTAATTATGGAATTGTGAGTTTATCGTAGTTTTTTATCCCGAATAGGTGATAATTTTTTATATAATTGGGCAGTATCGTTTGGGAGAGTTATGTCTTCGAGATAATTTTGGAGCACCTTGGTCATATCCTGGAGATAGTTTTGTGAAATGTGCTGATGTGGTTTCAGTATAGAACATTTTTTTGAGAATCATGAGTTTCTGGCATTGCGAGTCGGACTATGCTGCAGTTCGAAGCACCTGAGGTGTTCACAGGTGGATTTTCTGCTAATGATGCTGTAATGAATCCGGTTGCAGCTTTTTCCCTTTGGAATTGATTACGCGGGGATTTGCACTATTCTCGTAGAAGTTGATTATGGCATTCCACGGGAATGTATCATGTAAGGGGATTCCTTTCCGGTCGTTTCTGTCGATGGGATTGCTGCGGTAGCAAATTCCGTAACAGTACACATTCCGTTTTGATAAAGATATTGAATTATATATGTCTCTTTTCTCTTATGTGCACTGTGTAATGGGGGAAAGTTCACTTATTATTGTTATTATCTTTTTTTTTTTTTTTTTTTTTTTTTTTTACCTTTTTTTTTTTCTTATGAGAGATGTTGTAATGGGGGTTAAGCTCTAAATAGCATTTCTATTTTAAATAGGAGATATAATTTGTCAGGGTATGTGAGTTAGATAGAAGGGGTGTTCGGCATTATACTTTATGGAGGTTAGTTATATAAACCATAAAAGGGGTTTTTGCTGTTAGACTTTATGGGTTTTCTTTTGATAGCGTGTTTGTCAGATATGGGATTATTTGTGAGGATTCAGTGGGTAAAGATTATATGTTGTTTAGCAAGGAATTTTTAATATTTGACTAGTAGATTGAGTATATTAATTAATGACGGATTTGTGGGGTAAAGCAAGACTTTAGTTATTTTATGATCATGTAGACCTTTTAAATACAGACACACAATGACTTTAAGAGAATTCCCAACTCTACGCGATGGTGGTGATGGAAATGACTTCGTTCTACAGTACCAGAGGTCGAGTCAAGTCTACACATGACTGGCGTTTCTATGGACTGCCTTTGCAAAGGATGAGATGTCTTCGACATACCATCTCAGGACACGTTCTCGGATAAATCAGAAGTCTACACTCTTCGATGAGGCGGGTGCGAGTAGCACTTGCATGGAAGTCATGGGATATTTCCTTGACAATGGGGTGGTGACCATGTTTCCTTCAGTAGAAAACGTCGAATCTACAGTTTCGCGATGAGAGGGTGTTGGATGCACTTACGAGGGTCGCAGACGCCGAATAATGGCGCATGCTGCATTGTACCGAGTTGGTTTACGCACTCAACCTGCGTCTACAACTATTCGTCGAGTTCTGCTTATCTTAGTGGTGAGGATGAGCCTTTCATTAGTTAACGTTACACTATACCAATATTAAGGATCATGTTAGGTGTTATACTGATCACAATCTGTGCGCTAGGAGTTCTTAAACTTTTGTGCATTCGGTGAAGCACAATGGCTCCAGCAACGGAGGTAGCCCTAAGTCATGTGGTAAATTGATACATTGTGCATTAGTTACTGATGTGGTGTACGACAGGAGTGCACAGAGGACATAGGTGGCCGAGCCATCTTACAAGTGTGTAATGTTAGTGAATCACATATCATGTCTTGCTTGGAGACAGGCTGAGCTGTAGGGGCAGCTTACTTGAGTGAAAGAATTTGGTACGTAAGCATTTTAACCAAGAGATTGCTCGTCTTGTCATCAAGCATGTACATTCGTTTGTACGGATGATACAGGTCTAATCGACCAGGGCATTTGCGAAAGTCATATTCCTTTTGGTGAGAAGAAATAGGTCAGTTTGGTACACGCCACGTGTTGGGAGAGAAAACCCCCATCATAAAGGTATGACACATATTTTGTAAGACTTAGAAAACCGTTACCTTTGAGAAGAGAGAGAAGTGTGAAATACATTCTTTTACTTAATTACTTTGAAAAGAGTGATGTGTGAAGTGTATCTTTTATCCATAGTTATCTTTATTACAGATGGGTTCTATTCCATGGTATTAGAGACGGATTCTCTAACCTGACTAATATAATGAACCTATTGACATTGTGGGTCTGGGAGTGAATTCTTAGTCAGGAGGGTAGAGTGATAACTTACTAGTTTTCTTTAAGGGCAGATTTGGGTTTTTGTCACTATGACTTGTTAATCATTTTGTTCTATTCTATATTCATCTGCTTTGGGTAATAAATAGTATATTTTTATACCTACGTGATCTTAATAGCCTAATGACATGTCTGCACACAGAGGGCACCATTGACAACAGGTAAGGGTTTCAAATTTGTGTACTTTTAATAAAAGGGTGGTTAGATATATACATACACACACACACACACACACACACACACACACACACACACATATATATATATATATATATATATATATATATATATATATATATATATATATGTATATATATCATAATGAATCTAGCCTCTTTTTACTTGCACAACGATTAAACGCATCTGACCTAATCAAAAGGAAGACCTGAAAGAGGTCCAGTTCATATTCAGAATTTACAGCTTAGTGCCGAGATCAGATTTCAAGGGAATATGTAAGGAAAACTCTAAGGATCAAATTCAAATGGGATACATTTACAAGCTAATTATTCGATGTATTCATGGGCGTCAAGGCATATGACAGAGTACCACGACAGGAAATATGGAGATGTCTCAGGGAGAGAGGAGTGATGGAGAAGTATGTCAGAATGATCAGGGAGACGTATAGAAATGTAAAGACCAGCGTCAGATCTACAGTTGGAAGAACAGAAAATTTCCAAGTTGGTGTCGGGCTACATCAAGGATCTGCTCTAAGCCCACTTCTGTTTAACATCGTCTTGGATGTGTTAACAGAGGATGTCAGGGAGGAGACACCATGGTGTCTGCTCTATGCAGATGACATAGTCTTGGTAGCCGAGAACAGGGAAGAACTGGAGGGGAAACTTGAAAGATGGAGATATGCCTTGGAGAGTAGAGGTTTAAGAATAAGCAGGAAAAAGACAGAATATATGACAACCGAATTGGATGGCGACCAGCAAACAACAATCAAATTAAGCGGAGGAAACATCAAAAGGGCTCATAAATTCAAGTACCTTGGCTCAGTGATTGACAATGAGGGGAACATGGAAGAGGAAATTAACAACCAGATTCTGTGTGGTTGGAACAACTGGAAAAGGTGTCTGGTGTCATATGTGATAGGAAAGTCCCTATAAGATTAAAGGGCAGAGTACACAAGGCAGTGGTCAGACCAGCAATGACATATGGATTGGAAGCAGCACCTCTAAAGAAAACAGAGGGTAGAAAGTTGAACTTAACCGATATGAGGATGCTTAGGTAGATGAGTGGAGTGACCAAAAAGGACAGGGTTAGAAATGAACATATTAGGGGTACAGTAAAAGTCACTGATGCATCAAAGAAAGTGCAAGAGGCAAGGTTAAGATGGTATGGCCACCTGATGAGAAGAGAAGAGCAACACATGGCAAGAGAAGTGATGGATGTGGAGGTGGATGGAACAAGAAGGAGAGGAAGACCTAAGACCAGGTGGAGAGATTGGTTTAGAGATGATATGAGGGAGAAGGGAGTATGGGAGGAAATGACACGGAACAGAGGTAGATGGAAGAGACTCATTAGAAACGGCGACCCCGAATAGGGATAAAGCTGGGAAGAAGAAGATTCATGGGCGTCATGAGGGCGCTAGGACTCTCAAGGTCCAACTCATTAATGAGAAAACAGTTGCTGATAGATTCGTTAGTTTTGATGTATGTTCTCTTTTTACTAAAATCCCTATAGACTCTATCTTAGATTATCTTAGTAATGAACTAACTTAGCATGAATTACCTCTACCTGTAAGTCACATTATTTTACTCACTAGGTTGTGCATTTGTGATTGTAAGTTTATATTCAATGGTGAATTTTATCAACAAATATTTGGCATGGCAATGGGCAACCCTTTATCACCACCACTCCTCTCAAACTTGTACACGGAATTCTTTGAAAAACGCTATTTACCTAATATTTATATTCCTTTAAAGTGGTATGGATATATTGGTGTTTTAGCTGTTTTGCCTGCTGGTACTGATGTAAATGATTTACTCTCTAAAATAAATAACCAGGTACCATCAATTAAGTTCACTCTAGAATTGGAAACAGACAATTGCCTCCCATTCTTAGATGTTTTGATACATAGAGAACCATTTCAATGTAAATTCAGTATCTATAGAAAACCAACCAACAACTTAACTTATGTTCATTTCTATTCAGACCACCATCTTAATATCAAAAGATCAATTTTTTCTTTTATGTTTTTACGAGCATTGCGCATTGTCAATCCCCATTATTTGGATTAAGAAATTGAATACATAAGAAAAATAGGGATAGATTCATGTTGTCCTTCACATATATTAGATATTTGCTACAATAAAGCCCACTAAAACGTTTATAATGTAAGTAACATGGAGAAAGAAACTTCTAAGAACATTCTCAGCTTGCCTTATTTTAACGGTTTTGAAACCATAAAATCATGGTTAAAATTGTTTAAGGTCAACCTCGTTTTTTCCTATAATAACACAATAAAAAGGAATGTTAATAAAAAATGGCCCCAGGGAAAGTAACAACATAATGTATAAAATTCCATGTATGGACTGCCCATCCTTCTATCTCAGGCAATCTAGCAAGGGCTTAGAAGTAAGAATGAAACAGCTTAAATATTCTGTCAAAACTGGGCAAACATCTAATGCAATATTCATTCATTTAAGTGAAAACAACCACCGGATAAACTGGATTGGTAGTTCAGTAATTGCAAGATTCAAAAGATGTATTATCACGAAATCTTTTAGAATTTGCCATTATACAACTTACTTCCCATTGTAATTTTAATATTAGTTGTGGCCTGTTTCATTAGACCCTTGTATTTGTAACATGTTTAAGAACGACCTCAAAGATACAATCACAGACTTAAATACAAATTAGTTGCCTCATAGATATTTTCTTTGTATGTTTAATATGTTTTAAGAATAAGTTTTTGTTTACCAAAGGTTTGAATGTGGTCAGTTGCCGCCCTGTATTATCCTTTAATTGTCGTGTCCCTGGACTTAATCTTTTTGTAAACCTCTTAAATTGTACCCATGTTTATGTTCGTTTGGGAAGGTTACTAATTCTCCAGGTGTGTTGGATTTTAAGTACTAATCTCCTTTTTATAATCCCTTTCTGTCACTTACACGACCCTTCTCACGTATGCCAATCAGTCTGCTAAGTAAAGGACATTTAGTCGAAAGATCTTGCAGTTACACCAGTGTTTCACTTTCCTTCGTGGCTTATACCTTTATTTATGCATTTATCACGTTCCAATCTTTCGTGATTCAGTTTATATATATATATATATATATATATATATATATATATAGATATATATATAGATATATATAGATATATATATCTATATATATATATATATATATATATATATATAGATAGATATAGATCTATATATATATCTATATATATATCTACATATATATATCTATATATATATATATATATATATATATATATATATATATATATATATATATATATATAGATATATATATATATATATATAGATATATATATATATAGTCTATATATATATATATATATATATATATATATATATATATATATATATATCATATAATGAAAGGAGGCCATAAAAACGGCAAATATAGAAAGTAAATACTATATTCCAGAGATCAGCTGTCTCTCTCTCTTCTGGCAGGTAGAGAATGAGAGAGACAAATGATCTCTGAAGTATACGTAGTATCTACTTGCTACATTTTGGCGTTTTGATGGGCTCCTTTCACTAAATTGGAATTCTGTTTTAACAAAAATATATATTTCACAGTCATACACACATACATACATACACACATATATATAGTATATATATATATATATATATATATATATATATATATATATTACACTATATACACTGTATTTGCCTGTATTAAATATAGGCTGTTTTGTAAATGGATCTAAATATGTGCGTGAGTATTAATCAAGTTCTCTGGCAGCAACATTGTGATAGATTTTCCAAAAACTTTGGAAATACCTTTGATGTCTGAACTAGTAAAATCGAATCCTTTCTAATGATACAAGAAATAGTATATGGCAAAGAAACCGCTGGAAATGTACGACTTTCTAATAATAAATACCACATCCACTTTTACAAAAAACTCTTAAAACAAAACATATGAATCAAAGGTATTTCCAAAAACTTTGGAAATACCTTTGATGTCTGAACTAGTAAAATCGAATCCTTTCTAATGATACAAGAAATATATGGCAAAGAAACCGCTGGAAATGTACGACTTTCTAATAATAAATACCACATCCACTTTTACAAAAAACTCTTAAAACAAAACATATGAATCTTTAAAAAATTATTTTTATCGGGACGCTTTTTCCTGCAAGTTCGGACTCTTAGGTACATTAAATTTTCACTTAAATCTGTGAGAGTACGCTCAACAATATTTAAAGCTATATAAAACAAACCAAATAGTAATGTTACCACCCTAAAGTGTAATGTGGACAATATTTAAGATAGGGAAAAACTAAGAAACAAAATATATCCGTTGATATGCAACGAAATATTCATCTACATTCACACGGCAAGAAAAAGTCTGTGGATATTAAGAAAGAAACTCAAGGTCTTGCGTCTTGTTTTATAAGAAATAGGCCACTGATAAAAAAAAACAAAGAATCTTAATGTATACAAACACATATCTCGATCGTCATAGCTTCATGCTTTATCGAATAATCTAAAGTGTAAAGGTAACTCTCGGATTTTTAAAATTTCCCTTATGGAGGCTTTGAATATCTAAGAATAGGACTGCATAAAAATAAACCTTTTCAACTGAATAAACTGAGCCAGAAAATAAATAATCCCGATTGATCCTTAACAAAATAAGACACAAAAATCTTTTAAACATAAAAAAAAATCTACCTAAATAATACTTAAACAACAAAGCTGTGTTAAAAAGCCATAAAAATCTAAGTAACCAAGTAACGTGGAGGCAAAGAGAAACCACGAGAGAGAGAAGGTAAAGGAACAAATAGAGGAGGAGGAGGAAGAGGAGGAGGAGGAGGAGGAGGCAAAGGGGAGGAGGGGACGAGAGATACGAAAGGAAGGAGCAATAAGGAATAGGAAACGAGGATGAGCCACCCTGGCTAGGACGTAGGAAGGAGGCCGGATATTAAAGCACGGAGACGACGACTGGCACCGGATATGAGCCGACGAGGAAAAAGTGGCACCGCCCGATAAACGGTCAGCAACACCTCTACCACCAACCCTCCCTACACGCATACATACACACAAACACACGCACCCGCACATACACACCAAGATACACATACTCTCACAGGTTTTTCCCTGAATTACTTTCCCCCTCTGCCATTACCTAACAAGGTCAGTCATAGCCATTCGTCCTTTTGTAAGACGGCTTATCAGTTCCCCCGTTTTTCCAATATCCAGCCTTAGGAACGAGGTGCGAAGTCAGCAAAAGATAAAAATAAACAGAGGGAACATATTCTAGATAGATAATAATGAACTTTGTAGTGTACGAAAGAAGACTGAACGCAAGCATGGAAAAAGAAAACTTTATAGTTTTGGAGATTTTAAAATATAATTATTTGACCTTATATATAATGTGGCACAGTTCAAGAATCTGTTTATGATGCCTACTGAAGATTACTATTTAATGAACAAAAGAAAGAAAAATACTTGAAATGTTATTTTAGGTAATTCTGTGGTTTTGTTTGTTAATAAAAACACGAGGGAGAAAGAAAACAATCATTTTCTCTTTTGACACTTCCTGATAGCTGAGATTCATTATTTTCAACGATATTTTTATAGAGTAAAAAGCAAAGTACCTACTTCTGTCAAAAAAAAAGGAAAAAAAAAGAAAGGCTTGCAAGACAGAAGGAACCAAAAGGGAAAAGAAAGTCTGGGTTTCACACGGAAGGCAAATCCTCCAGAAAGTGTCAGCGGGGGACTGTGATGAAAGGAAGGCATCTTGGCAATGGTATAAGTTAGACTCTTCCCTTGACTAACCAATAGCCAAATGTCAGGTGCGAGCAAAAGATTTTTGCCCCTGTGTACTGGTGATGGAAGAGGTGCAAAATTCCCACGGGGTCTCTCTCTCTCTCTCTCTCTCTCTCTCTCTCTCTCTCTCTCTCTCTCTCTCTCTCTCTCTCTCTCTCTCTCTCGTGGTAGTCAGCAGACTGGAGTCAGCTGTCCCTACTGAAGTCGATAGGATTTTTCACTTTTCCCTTGTCAGGGTAACGGATGTAAAAATGCGATTCGGAAAGAGAGAGAGAAAGAGAGAAGAAAAAAAAATGAAAAATTCAGAATACCAGTGAGTATTTCATTTCACAATCTTTTTATTTGGATAGGAGATCACATTGTCTCTCACTCAATTAAAACAGAAAGTACGTTTACCTAAATATTTAGCAATTTAAAATGATTAAAGTTTACACGTACTCCTTCACTATAACAATAACAGTATCACACACATATACAAAAACATACGCAAAAATTGTGTTTCCTACTCAAAATGGTCAACTGAGAAGAACAAAACAATAGCCACTGGCACACTGATCTCTTGTTGCTTTAAATTAAGAGTGAGACCTGTCTTAGGACCACACCAGGCACTTTGGTAGAAACTTCATTGACAGAAACCTCATCCCATTTCGTTTATAATGTACCATAAGCCTCATAGAAACTGAGGATACAGCACAGGCACGAACATATTCTGTTGGTTCCTAAGAACTACGAACTCCACCTACAAAAAACTGGACTTGAGCATCTTTCTCTGGTTATGGTGTAAGCTAAACTTCTTTCAGTGAAGATGTTTCCTCCTGCAAAAGACATTGGTCTACCCATAAATGACTGGTGTCCTCATTGCTTTCAGTTGTGGAAGCTGTTTAACCAGGATATCAGCCAGTATTACGATGCTTTGATGACATTTACAATGTGGCTAAGTTTGGCATAAAAAATGGCCAGCTGTTTGACAGAGGGATGATGTGGGGCAAAAGGATAATTATAAAATCACCGAATGAAAACATCTTCATACTATTGGTAGGTGGTAAATAAACAACAAAGAATGTTAAAAAACAGTTCACTGTTCACGGTGTTATATACCATAAACTCGGAATAAACCTCACAATCTATGGCTATACATAATGTTGACATTATACCACTAGTTTTAATTGTGGAATAAAGAATATTCAATAAGCGTCTTAATTACCGCCCTATGTATCCAGTAAAATAAAGGAACAGCAATAAAGTAAATTAAAAAAGAATTACGGTAAAAAAACTGAAAAAGCATAGATAAGAGGGTAAAAAATATGCACTCAGAACAACGCACAAACTACTGCTAAAAGTACAACAGTTTCTTAAGATATTCGGTGAGAGTATAATAAAGTACATCAAAGTAAAACTTTGGTAGGAAACATGCTAAATCTAAAACTGAACAAGACAATTCCAGTGATAGTAGAAGAAGAATGACAATTTACACCAAAATCAGTTGAAAGCCTCGTGATATAACATAATAAAGTGGCTCGGATAATTTTTTAACCAAAGTATCCTGATCTATATCTGCAATAGGCCGTAACGGTTACATAAGTGGATCATAATTTTATCAGTTTACTGCCTTCTTTTCAAATTTTTGTAACTAAATGCAGCCAACAAATAAAATGCCTTTATCTGAAATATATAAATATAGATTTATTTATGATTGCCAAGTTTCTTACTATTCATATCTAAATTTTGGAATATACCGTGACCTTTTTTTAATTGGGATTTTAGTTTCGCTGAACATCTCGATGTCGTTTGAGGTGGGGGGCTGAAAAAAAAACTATTGAATTAAGGTTTCGTGCTTTGGATTCCTATTGAATTAAGTTTTTCCTCAACCCATGTATGGACACAGGAACTTATTTGAATGAAACCAAGTTTGGCTGTTACCTTATCCCGCAAATACATATAGTTGCCACTTGACTTTTGAGATCACAGACATTCAGACAGTAAACTCAAAGATTATATTATAAAATAATTAACTTTTGTCGAAACCCTTGGGGTAGGGAGGTTTGTTGCAAATCAAAACTCAATACTAAGTTGCTCTCAGCATTAGGTTTCGTTAACAGAAAATATTCTCTACTGGTATTACTTGCAAGTCTCTCGCGCTCCTTCAGGTTTGCATTTATATCTTCCAGCTACACCTTATGGTCTATAATCAACTCA
Organism: Macrobrachium nipponense; assembly: GCF_015104395.2. Lineage (NCBI taxonomy): Eukaryota > Metazoa > Arthropoda > Malacostraca > Decapoda > Palaemonidae > Macrobrachium > Macrobrachium nipponense. The sequence continues at coordinate 42,545,564 of NC_061090.1, forward strand.
AGAATATCACAAACATTACATGAATCTTTTTTGCCCGAGCAAATCCCATGTTTAATTACTTTTGAATTCTGTTCTATAATAATTTTCATCACTCTCTTAATATTTCTTTTTAGTGCAGGTCATGCGGTTGACGGTGGATGACTGACAGTTGTTCGTTTGTATGTGTATTTTGGAGCAAATGGTAATGGTAGCGTTAAGCAACGCCGTGTACGCAAGATTTGGGAAAGGGCATTGAGTTGAAGTGTATGGTGGTTAAGTGCTAAATGTTAAAAGAAAACTGAAAAAAGTTTGAACCTGTCGAGATGAATTGCTTGCCTAGTTTGTGTGATATAAGGTGAAAAGAAAGAGTGAGCAATGCAGAGACAAGTATAAGCGGTTAAATAGTTAGAAAGTGAAAGGGTAGATAAGCGTGTTTTGAGATGCAGGGTTATGTTGAAAGAATAAAGGTGACAGGATGAGTGAAATGGGCGTAGACTGGGCAAATTTTGGAGAAAGGAAGATAAAAATCTACTCTGTGCTAGATAGAAAATATGAGGGTATATGCAAGGTAGAGTTAGATGGCAAGGTGTGTTGGGGAGTTGGTTGATTTGCCACGAGTCTTCTGTGAAGGATTAAATCAGAATGTATCAGTGGCCGTTGCAGATTTCGTTTGAAGACCCAATCTCCTTTATTTATTAAAACCATGATCCGAATTCAAATTTTTATAACTGTTTAAATTAACAACGTTCTCTTTCGCATTTGTTTTTACAGTAAACATCCGTGACCTTTGAAATGATACTTTTATGGATAGCTAAAAGGAAGAATTTTTATCCATACATATTCAGTCATCCTCATTGTTACTTACATATAAAGTATTTGTGTTACTTGTCTATGAAATATTTGTTGAACAGAACGACTCATTCTTTTGGGAAAGTAAATTATTTTCGTCACAAGTGAAAAAACAAATTAAGATACCGAAAAGGCGTTACCCTTTATGTTATGTAAACTCGACTATGTTATGTAAATTTGATGCTCGGTAAAACATTATATAATTCTGTGAGGAACGCAACAGGAAATCCCATAAACTAAGACCCCCAAAAATCAGAGTATCGTGCACATATTCAAAACACGTCTTTGAGCTTAATTGGATTAATTATAAATTTCAAAATATTCCACACACAGATTTGCAGGACCAAGACTGAGTGGGCTGCCTATGCTGCATCCAAATTCACGTTTGTAAAAGTTTAAAAAAAATATTGCAAACACATCTCTCTACAAGATTAATGATCTTTCCCTGTGTGAGCAAGAAATGGTTGGGACTGATATAGACTACCGGAATATAACACAAGACAGAAGGCAGAGACAGAATCTACACGTAACTTCTTCATATTATGCGCTTCGATAAAAAAAAAAAAAAAAAAAAAAAAAAACATGAACACGTGAAAACCACCCACAAAAGGAGATTAAGATATTGCTTGCTGGCTTAAAAGGTTATAATTAAATGCTCCAGCTTTTAAAAACCTGATACCCGTCGTGGACAAGAACATAAATATTGACGATCTAGATACGTCAGAATATTGATATTCACAGAGTGCGTGGTGTGCGAACACATACACACACACAATAAAATGTTTTAATTGCATATGTAGTGAATTCAAGGATCTAAAATAATCAACAAGGATACTCTTATAAAAGACGAGCAGAGAGCTATTTGTCTTATTTCTTGAACGAATTTAGATGAATCTTGTAGATGCATCTAGTCTTTCATTAAGCGATCCGCTCCATATGATTAACTGGTTTCGTACCGGTTACGAATTGATAATTTGCCACATGGAACCTGTCCTACCAATTATGTCTGTTCGGATGCTGACTACCATTTGAAAAAAGAAAATAAAATAAAGTTCTTAAAGAAAATTAAAGACATGTAATGAGGCCGACTTTTCTAAATTAGCTACTTTTTTGCATTGTGTACTGTTTTTCAGAGGTGAACTATTTATCGAAGTTCATGGTTTATTTTCCACATGTAGTTTTCTATAAACTAACTTGCTTTGCCTGAAGTATAACCGTTATAATTTAAAATATGACAGTAAAGTATGTGTAACTCTATGAGAACATCTTTGTCCTGTTTGCTCAAATACTTTCTCTCATCTGTTCTTGACTTTCATTTCGCCATCTACTCTACCGTTCTACTTTGCATTCTAAATCTTCTCTTTGTAATTAAATTCAGGGTCAGTTTCTCCTCAGCTATGGCTTCAAGAACTAAGAGTCTCGGCATTCGACTGCAAAAGCCTCAAACTCTTTTTCAAGCTTTACTGTATCATGCATAGATTTTTAACCTTTTCGTCGATTGCTTTTAATTTCAGTTTTAGTGTGGCAATTGCAAGACATCTGATCATCTGATCCTCTGTAACTCCTAACATTCCTTAGTGTACGTAGTGTTCTTGTTCTCTTTTAAGTGAAAGCTATATGATCTATATGGTTATTATGCCTACCACTTGGTGGTATCCAAGTGCAGTTATGTACTTATTGAGAAAGAGTAACTCAATCACCGTAACGTATGCAGCACACAACTCCTAAAAAATTGCACCCCATTTTACTTCGCAGCCTCTTCCAGGTCTTTCCACCTAATCCATTCTCCATAAGTTCAGTGTTCTACTACGTTCTGCATTTCTATCACCAACAATGATGCTCTTATCTTTTTCTGGTATTTCATCTGTGACAATGGAGTTATATAAGTTTCCTTTATTTTTTGGAGAGGACATTGGCTGCAGCAAAACATACTATAGTACTAAAATAGCAATGATATCATTCAGATCCTGCCAGCAGTAATCTGCTGTTCACTACTCACAAGTGACTTATCTGCATTTGTCATTAGGATCCCACCCTATCCTTTATTTTGATCTTCCTAGTTAAATATACATATTACCCTCTTCTAGTCTCTTTTCTTATTCTTTACCATGATCAACCAACAGCTATGACGTCCAGTCTCAATTTCTTGAATTCATTTTTATCTGCTCAATCTTTCCACTTAGATACATCATTCCGACATTCATATTTCATATTTTTAATTCATCCTTGGTATTCCTATACCAGGAGATTCTTAGCATCCCTAAATGACCAGGACAGGGGACCATTTCTAAAGTGTGCCTATACATTTGAGTGGCAGAATCTACAGAGGATCACTGGATGACTGCACTAAAGGAATCGCCATTTCTTTGTGATGTGTAATTTTAGCCCTTCTCTAAAGAGATGTAAACTTACAAGGCAGAAGTTGCTTGTACCCTGGGTTTGGTCCCCAAATCTAGGCACTGTTAGCTGGTCCAACTGACCTTTTGCACAAAAAGAGGCAGAGCTGCAACTCCATGAAGGTAAATACATAACTTGGTTTAACCATGATGAAGTATTCAAGTGAACAGTAAAAAGGATGAAAATACCTGTCAAAAGGAGGGAAAGGCTAATAACAAAATTGTGGAGAGAAGAAAGACTATGCTAGGCAGAACATTCTTGTGAGGTCATGAATTACAGATCTACTTATAATGAATTCACATTTTTTTAAAGTGGAATCAGTCAGTAATGAAGAAACCTAAATGGAAAACATCAAGGTACCATGGAATCTTTACAAATATGATTTTAACTGAAACTGAAATGACCCCTTGTATATTTATTAGAGAGTATTGCAAACTATAGAATGAGAAACAAAGTCTCATTATTGGGAACCGTAACTCGTCGTTGAAGTACCAAATAAAGGTTACCTGGCTGAATGCAGCAGATATAACAGTAGTTCGCACCCATTATTCTCAGTAAGCTAGAGAAAGATATTTATAAAAAGCTTAAGGATGTACAAGCAGGTTTTTAGTGAGGACACGAATTGCACAGATCAAATAAACATTTTACAGCTGATTTAATTCTAATGGATTTGTTGATTTTAAGAAGGCATTTGACAGCATCCACAGACCAGTTCCCGTTAAGTATGTAAAGCTAACTGAAATATTCATGAATCAAGTAGATGTAAAGTTAATACTGATGGGGTCTTGTCGAGTGAATTCAAAGTAAATAGTGGAGTGCTACAAGGGAATGTTGCTTCGTGTATGCTGTTTGCCCTTTTTATAGATTTCATTATGAACATCGTGGTCAAAGACTGGAAGGAATGTTTAGATAAAGAATTGACAAACTTAGATTACGCAGATATACTGCTTGTATCAGTAAAATACCACAAAATGTGGAAAGCTTGCGTGATATAATACATCATATATCTAATGGGATGGAACTCAAAGCTGATATAAAAAAAAATGAAAAATAATATGGACAGAATATGTACAAAGGGGTGGAATAGCACTAGATGGAGCAAGGGTTAATGGTGTTCAATATCTAAAATATTTAGGAGCAATAAAACCAGCTTCTTTTGAATTGGAATTTAGTGAAAGACTGACAATGGCCGGATGAATCATAATTAGAAATAAAAAAGAGCGCAACTGCATACGGCAGTATGATTATGTACGATTCCAGTACAATCTGAATTGCTACTATGGGTACATAAATATTATTAAGTTAACGACAGGTTCATTAACTATATACAAAAGAATTTGCCGATTTGACAATAAAGCTTCAAGAAAAATATTTGGATTCAGATGACAAGATACAGCTAGAAATAACAACATAAGTGAGAGTACTTTAGTTCTATGTATAGATTACATAATGCTGAAGATGGCATGGACATGGCCTTCACATAAGCCACGGAAGAGTAGTGGTAGTAAGTGTCAGCGTCAGCTGTGCTCCTATAGTCACTAGAAGAACTGGGAGATCCTTGGATGAAAACTACGAGTAGGCAGGCTGGAGAGGAGTGGTTTGAGGAAGGCACATACAAAGGCTCTTGCGTCACAAAGCGTTGGAGGCGAAGATGGCGATGACAGTATGTATATCTAAAACAGAAAAGGGAGAGAACACTGCATCCATGCATGCAGGTTCATGGAATTTTTTACTGCACGAATATTACGTAAAGAGACTATGATCTGCAATGTTCCTTAATTCGACATTATCAACATTATCATTACCCTAAACGGACTCGATTTATCCATTCGAATAACATTTACTCCCTAATAAAGAAAGACAAACGAAAGAATTTCTGTAATTAAACCTCCGCTCAGTATACGAGATGTAAAATATATGTATAACAACTCTAAAAGTTTACATCTCATCTGCATACGGAAGAAATACGGGGATCTCCTCCTCTTACCTGACTTCAAAATTTACATACCAAAGTACATCTTTCTTTGTTGAAAGAGGACATAAAAACAAATACATATACGCCTACATTGAGTACACAACTTTTATCTCCTAGGTAGAACTAGCGCACTCTATATATGCATATCCATCCGAGTGTATACTCGTGTGTATGTATATATATATATATATATATATATATATATATATATATATATATATATATATATATATATATATATATATCATTGTAAAAATTCTGTCACTGAAACCATTCTAACTTTCCATACCAGGTCTCGCATTAATTAACTGCTTATATTATATATATATATATATATATATATATATATATATATATATATATATATACATACATCGAGCTACAAATGTCATTTAATATGTAATTCGCTCTACCTCGCAATTAATATATTTTCATATATGTTTAACCGAAGGGGAATTTTTTTAGTCGATAAGAGATTTGTCGGCTCAAGGGCGTGAACCATCGAAACCAACAAATCAGGACGCACAGTGGAAGCTTTAAACCATACCGCCACCGCAAGAGGCTATAAGTTTATGCTGCCTCTCAACTACAAATACCTGTCGCTCTCAAGTGTTAGTTGTTTTGTCCGCATGTAGCCATTATAGTATGAATCACACGGTAATGTGATTTGACGTGTATATATATATATATATATATATATATATATATATATATATATATATATATATACACACACACACACACACACACACATATATATATATATATTATATATAAGATATATATATATAATATATATATATATGTGTGTGTATATATATATATATATATATATATATATATATATATATATATATATATATATATATATATATATATAGTATATAGTACTGGGTGTCCATAAAGTCTCTTTACAATAAAGAATATATATTAGAAAAGCCACTGATGAGATATTCTATGCACACACCAGCTATCAGGTTTTGTTATCACATTGCATTTGTATATTTCAGGTACCCCATCGATGAAATATGTACTCTTAAATGAACACCAAAAGAATGGCTACTGCTCATGAAATGGCAAAATGTGTGTTATGGTTTATTGAAACAAAATTGGATACATAGACTCGGCGAAACTTCAGAACTAAGAATAAGAGATCCATCGGCACGTCCGTCAATTCGTGTATGGAGACGGATAAAGGAAGTAGTTGAAGACCAAGAACATCTGAAGAAAACATCGATCATGTATAACAAGCCTTTGATCTTCCTACAAACTCCATCCGTACTGCTACCAGACACTTACTATTACCACGTTCAACAGTGCAGAAAGTTCTACAAAAGAACTTGCAACTGGATGCTTCCAAAGTGCAACTCATAAAGGCACTAGAGCCAAATGCTAAACCGAGATGAAAAGTTTGCAGTTAACATGTTCGAACGAATTCCTGAGGATGAAACTTTCGTCAACCGAGTTGTAGTGATAAGGCAACCTTTCATGTTTCAGGGAAACTGAACAAATAACGTGAGAATAAAGGGATCAGAACATCCCCGCGTGACTGGGGAACCTCATCAAGATAGTCCAAAGGTGAATTTGTGGTGTGGCATCATGTGTAATCGAATATTGGTCTAATTTTCTTTAATGAGACATCAGTTACAACAGATGTTTACCTTGACCTTTTAACTGAATATGTGGCGCCACCACTAGATGACCTTCCACCAACCATCATTTTCCAGCAAGATGGTGCACCACCACATTGGAGACTGCATGTTCCTGGGTTCCTAAATCAAACATTTCCAGACCGGTCGACTGGAAGGGATGGCTCAATTCCCTGGCCACCTCATTCACAAGACATCACTCCGTATCAAATGAGGCAAAGAACTTCAGTATC
>NC_061090.1:42557645-42605145 GCF_015104395.2 Macrobrachium nipponense
TGACACTGCATTCAAGAAGAGAAGCAAATTTACTGATACAAAAAAAAAAAGCACACATAAAAGCCGAAATGCCGAGTTAAAGCCTGTAATGAAGGCCTATACTCTAGGGGATATGTTTAGTGCAGATGGAACTGGAATATATTAAGGTTCTTACTAGAAAAGTCTTACGATTTAAAGATGGTCCACCCATATAGAGGAAAATAAATTACGAACATCTAACAGTCCCTGTTTGTGTGAATGGTACACACACAAAGGCTTTAATAATAATTGGTTGTTCTATGAACTCCGTTGTTTTAAACATGAGAAGACACTTCCAACAAAGTATGTTCTCAGTCACTTCCAACACAGTGCGTTCTTAATAAAATAAAGCTTGGATAAACAGCCACATTTATTCTCCTACTGGTTTAGGGTAGTGTTAGAGCAGTTTAGCAAGAAAATTACTTCTAAGTGAGCAACTGCATTACTCATTGTGATGTTAAAAACTTATGCCTGCGAAGCCTGTTCACTTGCAGTAAAATTCAGCCAACCTCTAGACACACTGTTGGCATGGCTGAGAAGCCTTTATTCAAGGCCTCTAATCTAGTCTAGGAAATGATTTTAGGAGAGATGAAACTGGATTAAATTTAGATTCTTACTAGACAAACCATGTTTGGAAGTTGGAAGTTTCTTCACCCCTACGTAAAAAAAAATAATATGAACGCCTGACAGTTCTTGTTTGTGCCCATGTGAGTGATGCACACGAAAAGCCTCTACTGGTAGCTTGGTAGCCAGTAGGTCTAAACTCGGTTGTGTCAACATGAGAAGTCACTTCTAACACAGTATGTTCTTAATAGATAAACCTGAATGAGAAATACATCTATCTCCTAGTGGTTTAGGAAAATCTATGAGCATTTTCGCAAGACAATGACTCATAAGTGGGCAACTGCATTGCTGGCCTTTGGACCCTGTTTATATACAGGAAAATTCAGCCTATCTCAAAACACACTGCTTAGAAGCCTTTATTCAAGGCCTATAATCCAGAAAATATGTTTAATAGAAAGGAAACTGAAATATATCTAGGTTCTTACTTGACAGGTTACGTTTAAAAGTTTCCACACCCCTATGGAGGTAAAACCAATTACGAGCACCTAACACTTCTTTTTCTATATCCATGTGAGTGGTATATACGAAAAACCTTTGATGGTAGCTGGTAGGTCCAAGACCTCAGTTGATTTAAGAATGAGAAGGGACTTCCAACATAGTTTATATTCAATAAATAAACTTGGGTACGAAAAACATCTATTCTCTAAGTGGTTTACGAGATGTTTGAGCAGTTTAGCAAGTAAGAAAATTACTTATAAGTGGGCAACTGCATTGCTCAACGTGATACCTGTGGAACCTGTTTACTTATAAACAATTCAACCTACCTCAAAACACACTGTCAGTATGGGTTAGAAGCACGCACTTAAATGCATTTCCTTTTGAAAACACTGACCCGAAAAGAAAGAGCCACAACTCCTATCCATCCTAACGTCGAGACTCACTTTTAAGTATCTCATCAATATCAGAACACAACTATCCCTCATAAATAGTGAAAGACTGAGAAATTTGGTTAAAATGTTTGTCAACCAGTTATGGGTACCGAAGAACATGTTCGATGCTGCAATTAGGTTACTGGGAAGGTTTGGGTCTTGATAAAAATGGCATTTTTTTTCATGAGAGTTAGCACAGAAACACATTCCACTGATAGAAACAAAAGTCCACTGTTTGATTTCTGTTTCGTGGCAGGGCAAGAAAGAACACAGAATTCGTTGTTTCATATATTATGCACCACTTAACTGTTATTGGCAGCTTAACAGAAACTAAATATACATTGTAGATTTCAGTAAAAGGGTAAACAGTAATAATTACAGTACTCAACAGTTTGAGTAAAAGGTACAATTATAATAAATACATAGTTACGTATAAATACAGTATGTAGTTATACAACTAATTACACCAAAGTGTAGTTAGCAATCTCACACCTCCCCCCAAGATGGCAGGTGCAATACAAGGATACCTGGCATCTTAAGGTCCTTATTTATTATATGATTTCGAGTCCCATCTTATTTCTTTAAATCGCTCGTGGGTGCCCAGTTGTCCCTGACGTCCCATCTACGTCGTACTGGTAGGCAACTGATAACTGAGTATCAGGCTTAGGTGATGTTGCAGGTGATCTACGATCTCCATATCCTGAAGCTTCGCCACCCAACACCGAGATAGGCGGAGAAATAATGTCTCCTGGCAAAAAAGGGTGATGAGGTCGTAGGAACTTCCGATTTCTCCAATAGATGCGCCCACTCCCAGTCTTCACGAGGTAATCCCTCCTCATGCCAATTCCGACCACAACTCCTGGTTTATCCCATCGTTTTGTCTTAGGGTCTTGCAGATCCACGTACATACCAAGGTTCAGCTTAGAGAGTGGTCGAGCAGTGGCATCATACCGTTCCTTTGCCTGCTGCCGAAGGTACTTAGCCTTTATGTCACATTCGTCCGCTGTACGTTGCCATTCTTTTGCAAATGAACGATGATGAGCCGGAATCCTGGAACGCAAAGGATGTCCAAACAAGATTTGCGCTGGAGATCTACCGTCCGCCCGTGGAGTATTCCTGAGCTCAAGAAGCCCTCGTGCGAACTCATCCTCATCTAGCTTGCCATTTCTTGTGGTCGTCAAATCACTTCTTGATGATCTTCACGGTAGCTTCAGCATGACCATTTGCTGTTGGATTATTAGTAGCGATGTCACGCGGTGTTCCACCCCCCATCGAGCAAGGAACGCCGCAATGTTGATGAAGCGAACTGCGGTCCTCCATCCGTTTTCAGTACTACAGGCACACCTGTGTCTGAAAATATTGGCCTCAACAAACTAACTAGTTGAGCTGCAGAAGTTGATCCATTGCACGAAGATACATACGGCCAACCTGACAGGCGATCAACGTACACAAGAAATGTCTTGCCAGAGATATGAAAATAATCAGCAGACACGGACTCAAATACTCGACTTGGCAAGTCTTCCTGCATCAAAGGCTCATTCTGCTGACCCGGTAACAGCTCTCGGCAACGAGAACAAGACTTCACTGTATTCTCAACGTCCCTGTCAATCCCTGGCCAGTATACAGTCTGGCGTGCTCGACGCTTGGTGCGGTCCACTCCTTGGTGAGCATCATGTAGACACTGCAAAGTTTCGCTACGCAGGCTGCGAGGTATGAGAAGTCTGGGTCCGTAATCTATCAAACCATCATCCACGGCCAGCATGTCCCGAATTCCCCAGTATGCTCGCAACTCTTCTGGTAAGCTATGCTTATGCTTATGATTTGGAAATCCTTTCATTATTACATCTCTTAATGACAGATATTCACTATCATGTGCAGAGGCATCACGAATCTTATCCAGCGTCTGGTCCTGTAGAGGAGCTAACCTTATGCCCTCCTCACAAGTAGCTAGTAAAGACGATACAACAGCAGCATGCAATGGATCTGCATCATCCAGCACATCATTGTCCTCAACAAGGCTCTGAACTGGTGAACGAGAGAGTGCATCCGGCATGCTGTGACATTTCCCACTTTGCCACCTTGCAGCAAAAGTAAATCTGCAGAGTTTCATTCTCATACGCTGCAGTCGAGGATTTTCTATTTCTCCAAGAATTTTGAATTGAGATAGGAACAAGTGTCGATGGTCTACTACCAGGTCAAAATAAGGCAACCAGCCAGTAAACACTGCATTTCCTCACTGCCCAAAGTACAGCAGCCATCTCAACCTCAATTACGGCATACCTAGTTTCTGCATCCGTTAAAAACCTGGATCCACACTGGATGAGCTTCCAAGCCTCTCCATGTTGTTGCAGCAAAACAAACCCCATACCATGCAACTTGGATGCATCAGTTTGAAGCATAGTAGGTAAAGATGCATCAAAATGAGCTAAAACAGGAGGAGCTATGAGTGCTTCTTTAGTTTTCTCGAAAGCCACGTCATGCTGAGGGGTCCAGCACCACTCATTCCGAGGTTTAAGCAGGTCCCTGAGTGGCTGCGCAGCAGCTGCAATCGCAGAAGAAAAGCTCCCAAGCTGATTGGTTAAACCCATGAATGACCTAAGATCAGTGATATTTTGTGGCTTTGGAAATTCAGCTATAGCTCTCACCTTCCGAGAATCCACACTATAACCTTCATGATTTATACTGTAACCACAAAATTCAACATTAGGTTGAGCAAATAAAATTTTAAAATTTTGTCAGGATTTAAGGTCATTCCAAATTTGTCACATTTTTGCACAAGTGTGATCACATGGGCTAAGTGGTCACGGTAACTAGAATCGTACACCAAAATATCATCAACAATTTTGACAGTACGTGGAATATCTCCCAAAGCTTGATCTCCTCGACGATTGTACTCATCTCCAGATGATATAAGCCCCATTACGGCTCGTTTGAATTTGTAACGTCCCCAAGGTGTGATGAAGCAAGTAAGATCCTGATCTTCTTCAGGATTTTGATTTGGAAGTATCCCATCTTCGCATCCAAAGTAGTGAACCACCTGGCTCCAGCATCCATTGACGATTATAGCATTCATGAGGGGATCGAACTGGATATGTAGGTCTGCGCACATAGCGGTTAAGTCTTGTAAGGTCCACACACAACCGCACACCACCCATCTTCTTTGCAATAGGGACCATCGGATGACACCATTCGGTGGGGTAATCAACCTCACCAATTATATCCTTAGCAAGCAAGTCATCTAGCTGAGCTTTAATATCCGATCTCCAACAATACGGAATGGTGCGTGGTGCGGTCACTGCAAAAGGACGTGCATCTGCTGACAGCTGGATCCTCATAGGACCTCCCTGCATTTCCCTTAGAGTAGCTGAAACATCGAATACATGAGGATAAGCAGAAATGATGGAAGCTGCATGTTCTGCACGCTCTGCTTCTGTAGGGTCTCTGCTGTGTGGCCATCTTGGCAATGCCACTGGTACAGACACCAAACTACTGGTACTTGCAGACTGCACAACATCCTGTGTGTTAGAAATCACTTGTGGCTCCAAAACCTTCTTGGTTCTCGATGCTATATGTGGTTGCGACACTGAACATGTAACATGCTGTATTTGTGCTGGAAAATTTTCTGGTAATATTCCCAGTGCTACACAATCAAACCAGCTCAGAAGTGCACCTTTCACTTCCTTGACGACTGACACAACTGTTGTCGTACTACAATTTCCCAAAGTTAAAAAAGCCTCAAAAGTACCCATGTTAGTGAGAGGTTGACGATCTACTGCAATAAGACCACCCATAATGATCGGCTCCAGTGAACTCTCATGAATTCCAAGAGATTTAGCGTTCTCAAGTCCTATCACAGTTGTCTCCGCTCCAGAGTCAGGTGTCCACATAATTGAACTTGATCCTTTGGGGTGAGTGGTACTGATGCAAATCTGAGGGGTTGGACGTGATGACGCACAGCTGCTGTAAATATCTCCAATGACACGATATAGATTCTGCTTTGAAGGCTTGAACGTGCTTTTATTATTAGTTTTCTTCTTCTGAGGAGACAGTGGCTGTCCCTTTGACCTGCACACCACTGCGAAGTGACCTTTCTTACCACATTGTTTGCAGTCCCTGTTTAGAGCCTTGCATGCCCTCTTATCACGATGGCGCTCACCTCCGCACCTAAAGCACTGCTGCTTTAAATGGGCTGCCTTCTGACCTTGCTTGTATTGGGACACTCTTGAAACATTATACTTTTTCACATGCCCCGAATAACATCACGACTGGCATTTTGCATTTTTCCGATGCTCTGCAAATATCAATAGCCATCTGCAAAGTGAGCTTCTTTTCTTCTAACATACGTTTCAAAGCCTCTTCATCTCTGGTTCCAACGACGATCCTGTCTCGTAGTCTGCTGTCCATGCAGGTTTCACAAAAATCACAGAAAGAAGCAATCTCTTTAATGCCGCACAAAAACTCATCGAAGGTCTCGTGCAACTCCTGGACTCTTGTATGAAAGTCGCGTCGGTCCACGATGACATTCCTTTGGTTGCGCAAGTGCAACTCCATGGCATCCAATATAGTCTTCAAGTCTGCTCCATCATCCAGTGAGAGACCATATCTCAGAGTGCGGGTCCAATCATCGTCTAGCACGGAAGTCAATGCTGACCGCTGCTCAGCAAGAGAGAGAGATGACATTCTTGTCAACACTGCATGTCCCTCATACTTGTGACGCCACGAACCAAACTCTTTAAGAGATACAGAAGACGACAAGTGTGGTGCAGGAATTGCCCTTGCCTGAGACTGATTCCTATGATGTCCTGAGGTACCAGCAAAACCCTCTAGAATCGCGGTTAAACGTTCTTCCCTTTTCGTTGCTGCTTCTTGGGCATGATGAGCCATCTCTGCTTGCCTTGCTACAAGTGCTGCCAGTTGTTCGATTTGCTTCTCCATCGTTTACGGGTACTAAAGATTTAACACTGTACTTCTTGAACGACAGTAGACAGCATAAACAAAACCAATCACTGCGCCATGTTTGATTTCTGTTTCGTGGCAGGGCAAGAAAGAACACAGAATTCGTTGTTTCATATATTATGCAAACTTAACTGTATGGCAGCTTAACAGAAACTAAATATACATTGTAGATTTCAGTAAAAGGGCAAACAGTAATAATTACAGTACTCAACAGTTTGAGTAAAAGGTACAATTATAATAAATACATAGTTACGTATAAATACAGTATGTAGTTATACAACTAATTACACCAAAGTGTAGTTAGCAATCTCACATCCACATAAAAACATGAAGGGCGTTAAAAATCTTTCCTCAAGGCTCCAGAACTGCAAAATTTTGCAATCTTAAAAAATATCCATAATTTTAATTCTGTGGACCGCTATCACGCAAAAAGTAAGAGCGGTTTATAGTTCTTTATGTCAACAAGAACTGTACAAATAAAAATCTTCATTTTTAGTTGGCAGATCTTAGAAATCCGATGTTTTAAACATGTGAAGCTACTACCAACACAATGAATGAGATAACCTAATACCAAATTCAACTGGCATCACACAACCTATGGATCAGTGTATTATCAAAAGCGTAAAGACAAATAATAAGAAATGGACAACTGGCCACTTAATAATAAAAAAAGAAACTGACAAAACAGTGATATTTCTCTTCCAGTGACTGATGCCATAAGAATGTGGAACTGAGGCTGCGATGAAGTAAATGCTGGTACAATTTCTAGCTGTTATTAGCATTTCCTCTCGCCACACAAAATTCAACAAATGATGCCAAGAAGAGGAATTCAGCAATAAAGACAACGTTGCCAAAAATGCGGAATAAAAGTTTATGTTTACAAAAATGTAATGTTTATAGAAAAGTAATAAAAGTTTGTTTACAAAAATGTAATTTTTATAAAAAGTAATGTTATTTAAGCATTAATGCTAAAATACTATCCAATCTTTCTTCATTTCCATAAAACTCTAATAATTATATTCAATGTAAAATTGAATGATAATGCGTCTTGTAGAGCCATGTTAACCTGGATACTATTATCTCTTGTGGGAATATTACATCATAAGTGAACAACTAATGTCTTTATAAAAGCTCAATACTGAAAGTTACGGATTATTAAAGGTTACATACTCATCAAAGATAAATTACTTGATATGGAACGTCTCAACATAATTAACTTTTCTCTTACGGTCATACTCTCAAGTTGCGCTATTTTAGACTGTATATGTGTTAAACCCTCATTGGCTTACCTGAAAACTGCAATCGGCAATGCAGTCCAGTGAATCTGGCAATTCATCTCTCTCTCTCTCTCTCTCTCTCTCTCTCTCTCTCTCTCTCCGACTGTGACACTCTATCTCTCTGACTTTCTCTATCTCTCTCTCTCTCACATACCGTCTTTTAACAAAGGCATTTAAAATTAACCCCAAGATGTAAAAATAGAATTTATTTTGCAAATTTAACATCACACTGATTAACTAGAAAAGAGTAAAGGAAACCCTTACTTTAAATAAAATAGAAATGGAAATCAAAATTCCTTATCATCGCTCGTCACTAAATATCTCTTAATGACCAAAAGTCTGTGACAGATAGTCCTGGAAGTCTGTGGGTCATTCCCAGATACATGACCACTTTCCGCCATTTTCAATGCTCGTGACGTCTGAGCATTTCTCTCTACAAACAAAGGACCACAGTAACATTCAGTGGAAGAGGAAATACCCCAACATTATTGGAATGAAAATGGCAACCACATCACGTTTCAAATACGTAGAAAATACAGATAAAAAAGCATCCAAAAGAGAACAATACTTCAAACTGGTAAAACTGGTTGGAGTTCATCCATTTCAAAGTTCAACATTTAGTCCTCTCAGCCAGGAATTTCAATTCCCAAGACGTTCCACCGATAGACTGAGTGCTATCATGGTCCGATCCAGAGTGAACGATCTATTAGAGGATTCTTTGCACCAAGCATATCGTATCACACACAAGCACGCATATCTCCGTTACACACCTTCGAATCCGATTTCAATCGGACTAAAATGTTCCATGGAAATTTCCCAATCACGCCCACGTAAAGCTTGTATCTAAGCGTCCTTTTCTGGGAAACGGGCGGGAGATGCTGAATCCACTTGCGATCTCACAAGAACGGATTTTACTCGTTTTCCAAGCGAACAAAAAGCAGAATCCTTGCCGGAACTGCTAGATTGCCTAGCGCTGATTAAACGCTGCGTAATCTACAAGATAGCTTAACCGACAAGATAGCTTAACATAACAAGCGGTACCTAAAGATAGCTTAATATAACAAGCGTTAATATATTACCAGCATAATCACCTATCTCCGGAAGATAGGTTCTATTTCATCTACTATAGATTTGTGGTTCAATAACTGCATAATTATCACTAGTAAAATGCCATAGAAACAGGGAGTTCGCATCATATATATATATATATATATATATATATATATATATATATATGTATGTATATGTATATTACATATATATATATATATATATATATATATATATATATATATATATATATATATATATATATATATATATACATATATACATACATATATATACATACATACATACATACATACATATATATATATGTGTATATATATATATATATATATATATATATATATATATATATATACATACATACCTACATACATATATATATATATATATGTGTAATGATTATAATAATAATCTGCGGTGATTTTTGCAATAACATTAGAGTTATATTACTTTACTGCTGACACACAGTTTGTCGGGAGGTGCAAATTAAGTGTAGAAATCATAAACGCCTGCTACTAGTTCAACATCCTACTTCCAAGTCAGTTTACAGGTGCATTGTAACAAATTCGCTGCATATCAAATATGATAGTCCGATCAGTACACATGAAAAACATATGCACTCAAGAGAGAGAGGAGAGAGAGAGAGAGAGAGAGAGGATGAGAGGGAAAGCGAGAGAGAGAGAGAGAGAGAGAGAGAGAGAGACTTGTCATGTTCGGTTACGACAGCTAATCGATTATGACAAGAAATGAAGATTGTCATCACAAGACTATGCTCATGTGATTAAATTTAGTAAAAAAAAGAATATTATTAGAAAAGACACGTGATAGAAAATTCAACAAACAGCGCCAAAAGTTATTGAAAGAACTAAAAAAAAAATAAGTCCAATAATAAACAACGAAAGATCTAACTAAGCAAAGGAGGAAAAGCAGACTGAAAATACAGAGAAACGAAAAACCTACTGGTAAAAGTACCAAGAAATTCTATCTTCAAAAATAAACCCGATCTCTTTCATGTGCTACGAAACAAAGATTCACACACCAGTGAAGCAATACACTTTGCAACAAAGGCTATTGACAGTTGGGTTTGTGTGCTGTGTATGAGAGAGAGAGAGAGAGAGAGAGAGAGAGAGAGAGAGAGAGAGAGAGAGAGAGAGAGAGAGAGAGAGAGAGAGATTTTGCAATTCCCCTCTCTGTGAACCTGGATGCCGAAAGTACACAGTCAGTAGTTAGGTAGCAATTTACAGAGTTCACCAAGGTTATAAAAGGAAGATGCCAGGCTGCCTGGGGTCAAAGGTCAACCATCCGGGTCGCGAGGTAAGGTGTGGGAAGCAATTCTTGATCTCGTTCCAGACATTCCACAGCCTCTGCCGCTGCGACCTCCTTCCAAGATGATGAAGCCAAGAAGACGTCAGTAAATATTGGATGTTTGCCATCGATCATCAACAATGAGAGTTCTGGCGTCCAGAGGAGAGATCACGATTGCATTCAATGGATTCATGAGCAGCACTGCTACAACTAATAATATTAACTACTCAAAATATACCTATTCTGAATGCTTAATTATTGTCTTATTGTCATTATTTCTGCCAACGCTGACAGTAAATATTTAAAAAAAAAAAAGGATCATATAAAACAATATATGCGAATGAATATTGTCACTATGCAAGACTATGCAAAATGGGGATTAATAACGTTACTTTCAAAATCATCAATTTACATAAAATGCGGATGTACATTATTCCAGAGGTGAGAAAACTGTATCCTGTGACGCAGTCATACAAAACATCACGGGTGGAACGGAAAGGAAAATAATATTAAATAAAGATAATCCAAACGTTATTATCATACATAAATACTATGGCACGAAAAGTGATTAATTCAATATCTGCTTCAGCTCAGTTTCTCGTAATTAAAATTCTCACAGCATATAACGAACATAGCACTCTTGGAGACAATAAAACAATTAAAATAATTGTAAAGAAAGTAGCAATTACTGGTTATTTAAGAGAGAGAGAGAGAGAGAGAGAGAGAGAGAGAGAGAGAGAGAGAGAGAGAGAATTCGAATAACTTACCATACTTCTGAAGCAATTGCGTGTTTTAATCATTCTACAAAATTATCTTGTTGTCTCTTGTAGAGAATATTTCTTGGAATTACTATCAATCTCAATTTTATTCCTAAACAACACATAACGGAAGAAATTCCTCATATTTTGCTTTTCGTCCTACTCACCATATATTCAGGTGGTAAAGTTGAAATTAACATGTTAATGAATCCAGACAATAAAATTTAAGGTCCTACCTATACAAAATATACCACTTTTCCTAATCATTACTTAAACTGGGTGCACGTGTTGTAATCATTTCCTTGTTCGTATACCAACATCAATTCCTTGTGTTTTATGCAATGCAAAATTAATTCATGCATACTCAATCAGACAACAAACAAGGCTGTAGGTGGATGTAGATGCGTCTGTAAAATGAATCTAACTTTTTAAAGCAACCGCTACTGCGTATAAACTAAAATGAATTTGCTTACAATTATCATTGCGTGTTTCTTACTAGCATTTTAATGAACACTATATTTTCGCTTGACAATTCTGAAAACATTTATTTAAAGAAATCTACTTCAATTTTTAAAACACTGATAATAATATTTCATCCAGTGATGAGGAGAGCCTATTTTCACGCGTACTTCAAGTTACCTATTGCAGGGCTTGTGTATATCTGTTATTTTTCACACAACTACAACCCCCATCTTCAACACCTAAACAGCAGTATGTACCATGGCGTCAGATAAATTGGATGGATTCCTGTTCGATAGGTTGCCAGGGCGTCGATGGAACCTTCGCACTCACAGGCCATAGTTATATTCATAATATCCTCTCTTGTTTCATGAAGCTAAACAAACCTCAGAATCCTGTGATTGTCGTTAACGGGACAAATTTACACGATAGGTCACGTACCCAACAATATATGGTAAAGTTTTCTTTTTATTACTGACTGTTTTGGTTCCACATGTTTGGCGCAATGCTAAATTTTTCAGGAATACCGATGGGAATAACTAAAAAAAGTAATTCCATTCTACATGCTCTGCTTCAATATACATTTCCCTGTATTTCACTGAAATTGTGCTGAGAGAAAGAAAATATGAGAGAATAATCCTGTTGATGCCTCATCGGTAAGGCAGGTTATAACTTCTTTAACATTATCTCAGTTGTGTTTGTGATATCTAAAAGTATCGTGTTATGTATGTTAAGATTTTTACAAATAAAAATAGCACTTCGGAAAACTTTATTTCTCCCTCTTATTATTATTATTATTATTATTATTATTATTATTATTATTATTATTATTATTATATTTCGGATCAAAACTACCTGTAGAATGTGAAGACCTGAAGAGATTTTATCCCTTTGATTCTAAAATTTCAATTCACGAATCAAATTGATATTACCATGCTATACGTCACAAGCTTCTGGAACTCGTCCATATATTATAACAGGTCGGCCAACGCGCAAGTAACCTTTCAAAGGTCTTGGTCACTAATGTCACGCAAGCCGATGGTCCTTTTCAAGGCTACTGGCCCATGTCCATGAAATTCAGATTATTCATACTCAGTATTCAGTTGTCTCTATGGTATACAGTGGTCCTCGAATTAGTTTGTGTACAAGCTTGAATAAGTCCAGATAATTGTTCTGTTCATAGCTGCTTTGATAGGAAGTCAGACACCAAATGTTAAAAAATACAATGTTTCATATTTCCCAGAAATCAGTGAGATAATTCTAGCAAAAAAGATGGGAACAGTGAGTGCTTGTCTAATGAATTAGTGAACCTGATCTAGAAATTTGTATGATAATCCTATGGAATAACTGTATACATTAAATGAAACCTGAATATAATTATTCATATAAATTACTTAAGTTGATATTTACATATATACATACACACACACGCACACACACATATATATAAATATAATATAATTATATATATAAATATATATATATATACGTATATAAACGATAGAGAGAGAGAGAGAGAGAGTAGAGGAGAGAGAGAAAGAGAGAGAGAGAGAGAAGCTTGAGTAGATGCACAGAGCTGCCCCACTGTCCGGCTAACCTCTTTTTATATTAACCTTGGACCTGACATGTTTTACATTTGGCAACAACAATGCCTAAAATTAAATTTAACTTGATGCCAGTAAGAAAACAATCAAGATCAGGAAACGGAAATTCTTATACAACAGTTTCTGATTTTGATAGCATAACTTTAGGGTTCAGAGACTGCTACAGAGATCAGAAACTGCTTCAGGATTTAGTAACGGGCGTAAAGCACTTGATTCCATTTAAATTTAACCAAATAAATTGATCGGGGGGGGGCGGGGGGGGGGGGGGGGCGGGTGGGGAGGGGGGGGGAGTGTGCGATAATCATGTTCTGTAATAAAAAAGATAACTACACGTTCACCTACGAGGATAATTCTAATAAAACATCATCATCTCGCCTATACATGCTCGGTATGGCTTATGGCTTCATAAACATTTGACTAGGAAATGCTACATAGTCCATTGTTTTTAATTATGTATGTCTAATAAAACACAATAATTACAGCACACTAAGAAAAGACCCACGGTTATAGACTCATTCATGAAACCGATGCTGGGAAAATTGTAATCTACTGAAATCATCATCATCATCGCCCCATCGTCTTGCGACGCTAAAGACATCTGGTAATTTCCGACAACCTGTTTTTGCGCGCGTTCACTTCCACAAATCTCCACTCATCTTCAACTTCCCTCTTCCAGTTCGGTAAATATCCAGAGGAAAAGAAAACACATAAATGAATCAAATACTCTGTAGAAATAATGATAGACTTATCACTTTAATAGGGATTAAGACTTGTCACTTTAATAGAGATTAAAAGTCATGGGAGACATCGCTAGAAGCAGTGCAATCCGTCTGCAATACTAAAGTGAAATATCGGATAGTCATTTGAGCTAGACAAATATGTATTTCTGAAAAAGAAAGAAACAAATCCCGCGAACCTCCCCTCCACAGTTATCGATGGCCTGAATTCCCTAAGGGAATTAAGATATCAGTCCGTGAATAACATCTACACAAAAAAGCGAAATGAAAAAAATGTTACGTCCCGTTGCAATTCCCTCGGCCGGTAAAATTTTCTGGCATCTTTTCGCCTCATATCACATCACCTCGATGAAAACTTTAATGGTGCCACGAATGTTGATTAAGTCAAGACGGAAATAGAGATATTCTAAATCTCCATTCGCTAAAACAATTTAATGCTGCACGATATCGCAATTCTGTCAAAGATAAGCCCCTGAGCTTCGACCATTCTTTGAACTCCCCTGACTGAGAGACCAACGTGACTGCATTGCTTTGGGACGTCATGAAGCAACCAGGGAATTTCGAAATAGTTACCGGATGTATATTCAGAATAATTTACTGTTAAATGAGAAATTTGGCAACACTACAAAGGGTTTCGTTACAAACTTCCATTTCTCATGAAATGGGGCTTCTCTGGAATACAAAATGTTATCAGCAAAATACCTTCTTTAATTTCGTATCGTCAAAACCTTTAGGGTCTTCTAATTTTCCCTTATCATTCAAGCTGCTAAATATTTTGTCAGCTTTTTTGTAGTTCAATTAGTCTTCTTAAGATTTGATGCAATTGTTTCGATCAGCCAAGCCACCCCGGCTTTTCGCTAAATACAATAAAATATCAGATTAAGTGGAAACGTGAAAAAAAGATGGCAACTGCATTCCCCTTTTGTCCTAGACTGAGAATCATGTTTCCTTTTAACGACGCTAACTATATATGCATAAAGCCAACAAGATCAACCAATCATATTAAAACCAAGAAGATTAGCCAATTATCTTCAGTAAAATTACTGGTCCAGTCAACCTAACTCCTCATATTGTTTGGATCGACATACTTGGTCATTATTTTAATGTTAACAACTATAACAGCTGTTAGTCTACCGAAGAAAACGCCCATTTGTATCTAAGGGAGAATTTACGAAACCAGGCAAGACAACAGCAACAACACAGTAATATCAAACAATGGTTACGAATCTTTTCTTCCTATTTCGTGGATTAAATTTAATATTTACAAATCAGTTTTAGGGAATGTGTGGACAGTATAGTTAGTTCTTTTAACTCGTATTTCACAAAATAAGATGCAGTAAGCATGCATCCGTCGACACTATAGTCGGACGAAATATAAGGCCTCGTGCCATGCCTGTTGTTCGGTGGTCGCTTTTTGTTGTTATTCCACAAATGCAACGCGCGTTTATGCAAGGTAACCAACAAAAATGAGGCATCAAAAATGCATTGAAATCAGCGAACCAATTCTCGCGAATAATTTTTCAAAATCTGCAAATTCAATAGACCATACGTCGTCAGGAGAAGGATTTATGCAACTGGTTGTAAAGTCAAAATAAAGTGTGTTGTATGATGTACATTACAGAATGATGAATACAGTGAGCGAGAACTCTGCTACATCAAATGAAATTCAGAGAAGAAAACAATTTTTCTTCCTCCCCCTATAAAGTGAGGGGAAAAAAGGCGGAAAGAGCAGAGAAGAGCTATGGGCAGATGTGGGGGTGGAGGGTGGGGGGTGGTAGGTGGGGGGGCAGGTGGGGGGTAGAAGCTCACTGGAATGTGAAATAGGGTGTGAGGGGAGCCCCCCTGATGGGTGGGGGGGAGGTTATGACGGGGACGCCCAGCAGTAAACAAATGGTGCCGCGATGACGGGTGGAATGTAATAGTGATGGATTGGTGCCTCTGTTATCAACTAATATGAATGATGGAGAGGAGTGCCACGCTAATGATGATGATGACGACAATATTCATTACTAACAACAAATGTTGTGAAGATAACAATGACTACAACGCTGATGATGATAGTGATGACAGTCCTCATGTAAACAAGCTGAGGAAAATGTGAATCCCTCCCTACGCATTTTCTTACTTATTGATTTATTTACTTGTGACATGAACAATAAGAAATAAGAATTACATCACAATTTTAATCTTGTAACCATGATCCTTATATAAAAAAAAAAAAGTTCGAACCTCTGCAAAGAAAGTGACATATTAACATCTATACGCCTATTCACATACACACACACGCACACACACACACACACACACACACACACACACACACACACATATATATATATATATATATATATATATATAGATATATATAGATATATATATATATATATATATATATATATATATATATTATCTATATATCTATTATATATATGCTATTTGATATATATATATATATATAGATATGATATATAGATATATATATATATATATATATATCCTATTTTTATATATATATTATATATATATCTATACAATATATATATATAATATATATATATAATATATATGTATATATATATATATCTATATATATATCTATATATATATATATATATCTATATATATAGAGTATATAGATATAGTATACATAGATATATATTATATATATATATATAATATATATATATATATCTATGTATATCTATATCTATACTATATCTATATATATATATATATATAGATATATATATATATATATAGATATAGATATGATATCTAGATATATATATATATATATATATATATACTATATATATATATATATATACGTATAATATGTATGTGTACTCTAATCTGCAATATTGTTTTTTATATTTCTTAATTCTGTAAATCTTGTTGCTTATTAATTTTTTGACAAAAATGCCTTATTCTCATCTTCGCCCTTTAGCACATCGTTCAGTAACCCCTCTTTAAATACACAACTGGTTCACTTCAGTTCTCCGATTCATTTCCATCAAATGATTCTCATCTCCATTACCAAGAAATCCAATTTGTCTTCTCTACTTTCTCGTGTTCTCCAGGACTAGACTACATTGCAAAAAGGTTTTAATCAAATGGCAATCCTTTTATGTGTATGGGATTGTCATCTACAGCGTTCATCATATGAATTCTGCTCGGTATTTCTTAAGAGCTCCATCCCTTCACTGTAAAGAACTTTTGTTGCTGGAATGACTACCTTACTATTAAATGCTCAAAACCTACTGCCTCTACATCATTAAATTTTTCAGTATTCTATATCTCTCCCCAAATACTCATAGCACATTATCTTTAATTTTCTTCGGCCATTTCCTCGTACAAGCATTGGTTTTACTAATTAACCATCGTTGTTTATAAATACTAATAATTCCAGACTAAATCTTATATTTTACCCTACCTCAGTAATGCATGAATAAAAATGTTTAAAAAATCCTTAAAGTTTTCACATTCCTCTATATGCAACCCTCTTATTCTCTTGATTCTCAATCGTTGTGAAACTATCCTACCTGAGAAAATGCTAAGCGTGCAGACTAAGTGCTAGAAGACTGTTGTAAGATTTTAGCAGGACTGCTCCCTAACCTTTACCTGCAAGGAGATTTATTTCAAAGACATTTGATAAAAGAACAAGAAGATCACGGTAACAGCTCTATAGCAAGAAATATGGTTTTACTCATATCAAGTTTTATTTGCCAATTTGGAAAGTCCACGATCAGCCAACCTCATATGAAAAACTGGAAGAAATGTCTTACTTCAAAACTGCTATTTAGGCATTAGAAATTCTGTTTAATAATTGAAAATGAATTGGGGGCAACACCTTTAAACTAGATATAGTTTCATTACTGTAGCAAAGGTCCACCAGAGGAGAGCTCAAGTATGCAGTCAAATGAGCGTCAGATTTGATGATTCATGTTAAGTGTCTGGTACCAAGTTCCTCCTATAAGCGCAAGTCTTGAAACAAGGCCGATGTCCTTCTCCTCTAACTAGGATTGTCCTTTTATAGGCTTCCAAGCTGAGCTGCTTCGATTTGACCACAAAAATGACATTGCCTACCACCAACATAAAAATCTTTGAACTGTCATCAGTTCCATTAATGCTGGAGTGTTGCTCCCTTCCTCATCCTGCCCCTACGGTTTTTACACCCTTCATGTAAAATCCAAAATTCCTTGCAACATGACCATTTACAGGAGTAAATTCTTCCTTACTCTCAACTCTTCTCTATCTTCCTCCTGCAAAATTGTACTAGTATTGGCTCCATTTATAACAATCGCCACATAAATAATGTAACTTGAATGTCATAACACACTTTCGTCTATTTGTACACTAATCCAACTAACTCATCTACACATTTGTTATCCTCACGATACACTTCGGCATCGTCAATTTAATTCTTTACTACTTCTATTAATTCCTGATCGAAGTATGAGTATGTCACGAATTCATCAGCTTCACTTCTTATAACTCGATGTACTGCAACTTTCACAAGAATTATAGTTTTATTTCCCCCTGACGACAAAGTTATTGTCAAATCAGGGTTCTCATTACCAGTCTCTTCTTATCTATTAGAAATTTCATATACACCTTCCCACAGAAATAAAGTACCTACAAATGATTCATTCTTATCAAACTGCAGGTAGATATCCTATATGTATCTTACACTTACAAGAACCTCAGTGCTTAAAAGTTGTATTTCATTGGGGATTTTATAAATTCTCTGCACTCTTCCCTTTTCAATTTCTTCATTACTTCCTTATTACGCTCTTAACATCATAATCCCTTACACAGCTATTCTGAGATTTACATTAATCACTCTACTATTAAACAAATCCATGACCTACCTCTCTTCAACATGTCAACATTTACATCCCAAGATTACACAGTTTAAAAAAATGGAAAAATAAAACCAACTAGATCATTATAGAAAAAAATCTAGCCGAGACAATTACTCACACGTAAAGGAATTCGATGAGCACATGTATTACACAAGAGAAATTGATAAAGTTGAATGGAAGCAGAACGCGCACACATGCACACACACACACACATATACATATATATATATATATATATATATATATATATATATTATATATATATATATGTAATGTATTTATATATGTATATATATATATATTATATATATATATATATATATATATATATAATATATATATATATATATATAGTATATATATTATATATATATATATATATATATATAATATATATAACTGCATGCAAGGAAACAATGCTGTCCATTACACATCATGAATGAAATCGTGTAGGTGGACATCACAGGTAAAGGTAGGTTTACACCTACGCACTTTTGTGTTACGGGCTGGACCGCAAGAAGCCACCAGAAAATTGACGCGGTGTGAGAGAAAATGACCGTTATTGGGCGGCGTGCCGCTGACCCGTGCGGTGTGTTACGGGCATGTTACAGAGTGTTGTTGCGGTGATGTTTCGGTGTCTAGTGCAGTGTTACGGCGTTGGTGCGGTTTTATGGTGCGTGCTGCTATGCTATGGCACACCCTCTTACGACTTTGTTGCTTCATGTAGCGGTATGTTGCGGGTAGCTTGCGTTGTTGTTGCGGAGTGTGTGCACATGTGCATGAGACACGACGTGGAGCAGTGCATGATTGTTGCACATGCACCGTGCCACACCATGTCGGATATGAACCAGGGTTATTTATAGAGGCCTGCCAAGCACATCCTTCATTCCACGCCCAGCCAGCATGCATTATGAACCTCCACAGCCTCTCACCCAGGAGACCCAGAGATTTTTGGTAGCTGTCCTGTGTCTCTGTGCAGACCAGGTCATTGGCAGGTTGAGAAGACATACTACGGTGACACACCCACCTGCACAAATATGCAGAAAGGACGGCAGGGCAGGGTGGATTTGGGCTTGGGAGTGGCTGACACGGCGACAACTAGATACAACACTACAACCAACTGCTACAAGAACTGAACAAGGAGGACCGCAAAGGACACAAGAACTTTCTACACATCTACCCTGAATGGTTCGAGGAAATGGTCAAAAGGCTGATGCCTATTCTGAAGAAGGACACGAAAATGCGGCTTGCACAAGAGGTGGGACTCAAGTTGGTGGTCACTCTCCGCCACCTGGCAAGTGGGAATGACTATACAAGTATCCAATACAGCTACAGTCTCTCCAAGAGTTCCATATGCCGGTTTATCCCATTAGTCTGCCAAGCCATTATCGACACATGCAAACCATTAGTGATGAAGTGCCCCAAGACAGCAGAAGAATGGAACGTCGTAGCAAAATGATTCGCCTCAAAATGGAACTACTTCACTTGTGTGGGAGCCCTGGATGGGAAGCACATGGCGATCAAGAAACCCAAAGGTAGAGGATCACTGTACATCAATTACAAGAAGTTCCACAGCATCGTCCTCATGGCCCTCTCCAATACAAAATACAGGTTCCTGTTTGTCGATGTCGGTGCAGAAGGAGGTGCTGGGGATTGAGCAACCTGGCAGAAGTGCAACCCGGCCAGGGCCATCACATACAACCGAGCAGGACTCCCACAAGACAGAAATCTGCCCAACGATGACGAACCCATCCCCTTCCACATAGTCGCCGACGATGCCTTCTCTCTCAAGTCGTGGATGATGAAGCCCTACTCTCACCAATCACAAGATCCCACCGAATGACTATACAGCTACAGATTATCTCGCGCTCATCGTGTGGTGGAAAACACATTCGGCCTGCTGCAGATGAGATGGCGAGTCTTCGGGACGATGATGCAACAGGATGTACAGGTGTGCAAGAATATAACTTTGTGTGCATGTGTCATGCACAACCTGGCACTGCAACGCTACCCATGTGCTGGCATTGACGTCGACCATGAGGACCAACACCATAACGTCGTACCAGGTACTTGGAGGCAAGAGTCGCTGAACCTCATGGAACGACTCATGTCAAGAAGGGGACCGAACTACACACGTCGAGCGAAGTCCGTCAGAGATTACCAGGCGCAGTGGAATGGCAAGAGCGAATGGTGTTTCCTCGAGGACGACCAGCTACTGATGACTAGAGGAACCAAAGAACTATGTAATAAAACCTAACCCAACCAATGTACATATTTGTAAATATAGATCATGATGTATTTTTCATTGTTTTATATTCCCATACTTTTGTATTGTCCTAAGAACTAATAACAATATTAATATAATAAAGAATATTGGAATGATGATTGGTACATATAAAAAATGATGTTGGAAAATAATGAACTGGAAGTAATAATAACATAATTCTTTATAATGAGACAAATGAGAAGCAAATGATGGACATAACAAAAATACTTACTAAACAAACATGAAAAGCATAAAATGTAAGAAAATGAACATGAAAAGTATAGAAAGTAAGAAAATGGACATGAAAAGCATAGAATGTAAGAAAATGAACATGAAATGCATAAAATGTAAGAAAACAAACATGAAAAGCATAGAATGTAAGAAAACAAACATGAAAAGCATAGAAAGTAAGAAAATGAATATGAAAAGCATAGGATGTAAGAAAATGAACATGGAAAGCATAAAATGTAATAAAATGAAATTGTGACTTGTTTTATATCATAACATTTTCAACTGCAAATATCATGTATTATCAACTGAGGTCAATATGTCCTTAGTCTGTTACTGATTTTTCATTGTTCCCCTCTTAATAACCATGTCCAGTCAATGTTGATTATTGTTTCAGTATCATTTGTATGTGTTCATGTTCATTTGATCATGTTCTCAATATTATATTATTGTTCTTTACCTTGCATGTTATTATATCATTTGATGGCCATATTTATTTCATGTTACATTTTATATTTTATAGTTCAAGTTATTTTCCGAGTTCTATTGATTTCATATTTCATATATCATATTTCATGTTAGATTTCCTGTTATATTTCTTCATGTTATTATTCTTTATGGCCTTGCTCTTTCATTATTCAATTGCATTTTATAATTCAAGTTATTTTCCGAGTTCTATATATTTCATATTTCATATTTCACATATATTTCATTTTATATTTTCTGTTATATTTCTTCATGTTATTATTCTTTATGGCCATGCTTTTTCATTATTCAATTTCATTTCACCCAATCATATCATCATATATATTGTCATGGCATATAAATTAAGCATCAATAAGGAAAATGTAAATACAAGTCTGTATTTCAACATATTACAAAAAGAAATATTATGAATGATATAAAATGTACAAAATCACTTAATATTAAGAAAATAAGTACAAAATCATTTAATATGAAGAAAATAAAAGTTTATTTAATTATACATTGTTGACTTTATCACTCCATTGTGTCAGGGTTAATGTCCTCCTTTTCACCTGGGGAGATGGTCAAGTCGTAGGTGGGGGGGTCCTCTGCGGCAGTAGGTTTGGGGGTAGCAAGACTGGCACTAGGGGTAGGGGACTGCAAGTCTGCCAAGAGACTGTTGACCAACAGCGACAGTGAAGAAGTGGAAGGTCGAGGAGAGAAGTTCAGTGGGGAAGAGTGACGGTGTCGATACTCATGTCGCGTGTGTCAAGTAGACCTGCTGATGAGAGAACTGCTGCTGCTGAGGCTGCTGTTGAGGGAGCGGATCATATTGGAAGAACACAGGTTGAGGTTGAGATGTGAACCACTGGTGTGATGATCCCGAATCGGTTGCAGTGCAGAAGCTGTGGAATTTCCTGGATTCGTCTGCATTCCTTTCTCAACTTGAGTCGGCGTCCAGTGGGAACAACCCTCGAGAACCATGGCCTCTTTCGTCGTGGCATCCTCTTCTTCGGGTCCCTCCAAACTGTGGCATAGCCTGATAACTTGCTTGAAGAAGGGCATTTGGTATTGTTGAGGCACGTACTCCAACCGTTGGGTCAAGTACTGGACGAATACGGTGATGTCACAATGGGTATTGTCCTGAGCTTGTGGCATCAGTGTATTGATGCTGGTCATAATTTGGGTCACTTGACTCTGCAGTTGTTCATTCGACTCAACGGTGTTGGCGAATAGCCATTGCTCCTCTGTCAAGTTGGTCGATCTCTTCTGCTTCAGCCACCTCGTCCGCTGGATCGAATGTACTGACAGGCCCGATAAGTCAGTACTGGAGGAATCATCTGCGTCTGTTCTGTGGGACGATAGAGGTGAGAAGCGATTGCTTGCTATTGTGGGTTCGTGGCGATGTGACCTCCCAGGAATGCCCACGTAGTCATCACATCCTCCTCCCGTGCTCTCCTGTGCAGTGCAGCCGATCCGCTCTGGTGCTCCCTCTTCTCGATCTTCCCGAAGTCGGTACGACAAGCCTCAAAGTAGTTCCGAACTTGCTGGATGGTGCAATTGGTGAAGTTCGCTGCTAGTTCACGCCAGAGTTCCTCCTTCCTCCTCGGATTGGACCTTTGCCTGTCCCGCTTGTGGTATAAGGTAGGGTGTGGCTTGACGAAATCAACGATGATCTCCTTGTCCTCTGGTGTGAATGGGTAGTCTTGCATGTCCTTCTTGCTGGGGCGGGCAGTATCATTTCTTCGGCTGTACTACGATACCACTCGGGCCTGCGGTGTCCTGGGTTTCCACAAGCGAGGATGAGGTCAGGCTCTATGGGCAGCTCTTCATCGTGGTCTTCAGACGTCTCCTCGGTTGTGCAAGCTGGATGTTCTGGGTGTCCTGGGTATCCTGGGTGACCTGGGTGTCCTGGGTGACCTGGGACTGCTGGGTAGGCCTGGGGGTGGTCTTGCGAAGAGGCATCTTTGTGTCACGTGGCTCGAGAGTGGCTGGTATCTGTGTCGACAGGCTGTCAGAGTGCGAATGATGCCCCCGTGTTCTGTCCGGCCCCTTTTATCCTCCCCAGAATGCCCGTGGCAACCTTCCATCCAATCGACCTAGGGAGACGCCGTAACACGCCACAAGCACGCTGCACGCCCTTCAACATGTGCGCGCCATGTATTAATCGTGTATGAAGGCGCCGTAAGGGCACCGCATGGGCACTGCAAGCCGCCATAACATCATGCCTTAACATTCCCGCACGGGAGGTAAGAACCCGCGGTGTGGTGCGGTGTGGTGCGGCACATGCCACCCCGCGTACGGTTTCGTGTGACTTCATCAGGCCGCCAGACACTGCGCAAAAATTTGAAAAGTTTTAAAATCCTGGCAGAGCCGTGCGACTTTAACGGCCCGCGCCAGCCACAGCCAGCGGCGTCCTTACCTTTTGGTGCGCTTTCTGGCGGCTTCTTGCGGACCCACGCCGTAACTGCCCGGAACAAAAAAGTGCATAGGTGTAAACCTACCTTAACTTGTTATTGTGGGTGAATCATTTTACCTTGGGTATGATTAAGATCATACATTTCTCACCAGATACTTTGAATGAAAAGAGATGATTAAATATATGTTGCATTATGTACTTTTGCAATTATATGAAATTACCAATTGATTGATCAAAAAATCATTATTTGGTGAGATTTGCTTTAAAATAATTATCTAGGGTGATTTAAAAGCAACTTATCGGTTGTCTAAAAAACAAAACTTATCGTATTCAAAGTCCATGATTAAGATCTGATTAAAGCACGCTAGACTTTTGAAAAGAAATCTATATCTAATTTACTCAATGGCTAACGAATATTAATTTTGAAATTTTTCAGTAAGTCGTACAGGCAATATGACTTCGTTCTTTCCATTCGAAATTATATGAATAAAAAAAAACTATACATGAGAGCGCTTTCCAGGACTAAGATGGTATGTAATATTGAAAAGACTAAATAAAAAGTCATATTCAAATGATCTCTTCACGTTCCGGCGTCCCCACCTTCCACCCAATAAATAGCGCCTTTATTCACGCACCATTCATTTCCCTTCCCCATTGTTCAAGATTTCCTTTATTAACTGTCATTCTATAAATAATGATTGGATGTGTTCTGTGCTCTTGCTTGATTGACTCCACGAGTAAGGACTGAAATGAAGTGGATTTGATTCTCTTTCATAAAGTACTTGATTTTAACGCTGAAAACATTAATCCATAAATTGAAATTCTTATCAACGTAAAAAACAGACGTTCCTCAACCAACGTTACATGAAAGGCTTCGTATTCTATTACCACATAATCTCGTATCCCTTCTGCTACTCGGTACGTAGGCGATGGTACGTAGGTGATATTTCCTGTAAAATCGGGAACGGATGTGCGATCCCTTACATTTTCTATTCAATTTTCGATGTACAATATACTCTATTCTTTCTAAACCAGAAATGAAAAATGAACAGTGACGCGCGTTCACTGCTATTCATAGCCTGATCAATCACATGTGCGGAGTATTTTAGGCTCTCAATAGGAGAGTTACCAGGTCTGACTTTACCTGATAACCAACTGCATTTCTGGCCAGCGCTTCGCATCTTCCTCCCAAAATCAAATTAGCGTTGATTCCGGCTTTATTTACTCAACACTTTTTGGGCTTCACTCTTGTTACGTTGTGCTATTATTATTCCCTTCCTCCTTTGCACACAACCCCCCCACACACACACACAACAGAGAGAGAGAGAGAGAGAGAGAGAGAGAGAGAGAGAGAGAGAGAATATGCTGCATAATACTAATCTTCAAATATGTACTATTGTTGGCAAGACGCCCTTGTAGAGATATGGAAAAATTACGGCAAAATCCACCAGTTAGCAAGGCAACCATTATAAATAGTGTTTAATTTCCACGGTAACTTAAATGAAAGTACGTATTCCGTACAAATGCAATCTCATTACTTAAGGGGAATAAGAAATTTGATAACACAGAGCATAAAAAAGGAGGGTCATACGGAAACCTAACAAGAGTTAAGATCGATCACATAATTCCAAGTTTCGAAGGCCTTTACTTTCACGCATCAGGTACACAGAAACCGTTGATTCACGACACACATACATACATACACAGACACACAGACACAAACGCACACACACACACACACACACACACATATATATATATATATATATATATATATATATATTTATATATATATATATATATATATATATTATATATATATATATATATATATATATATATATTATAACGTATATACATATACTAATATATATATAATATATATATATATATATATATAATATATATATAAACTTTACCACATATAACAGAATTATTTATTCAAAAAAGTTACAAGCTTTCAAGGACAAACAGTTCTCATTATCAAGTATCCATGTAATGACCGAATAGGCAGGCCAGCTGTATTTATATGTGTGCGCTGGATTCTTGACCTTTTAATCACCCTGATTAGCCTGTTTGGCCCCGCCCTCGTGACCCTGACCGTTCTCTGCCAGCGGCAGTTCCGAATTCTTAGATGAAGAGCTGGAATACGTGAGGGAGAGTTTTAGGAGATCAGGATACCGTAAGTACTGGTAGGAGCGGGTGCACATTAAGGGAAGAAAAAACTATTTTAGGGAGAGGGAAGGGACAAAAAAGTAACATTTGAAAGGGGGAAAAAATTGTAGTTCCGGACAACAACACTATTACACCCATCAACAGGAAACTAGATAATTTAAAAATGATAGGTAGTTACTAAAACACTATTAGGTATAAAATAGTTAGAAACAGAAGGCCGGTAAAGGGGGAAGAGATAAGTAGGCGGTACATATGGTAGTGTCTAGACTGTAAAGAACGTTACTACGGCGAGAGCGGCAAATCCTGCAGAGAGCGAAGCAAGCAACACCTACAAAACATAAGGCGCTACAATCAGACGTCGGCAGTTGCCAAACACTGTTGAGAAAAAGACCACAAAATAGACTGCGAAAATATGAATTTTGTTTACGTGAACACTAACAAAACGGCCAGACTGGTTGTAGAGAATGCTTTCATAACATGCGCTAACAATGCAATGGCAGGCAACACTGGGAATGAATTCGAAGATGGCATTTCAAGAAAATTCATACACTCCACAATAGAAAAGATACGCACAAACACAAGACTCCATATTGAAAATGACCACCTGGAACAACGGTCGCGGGCAGAGAACGGTCAAGGTCATGAGGACAGAGCCAAACAGGAGTAGTAGGGTAATTAAAAGATCAAGAAGCCAGCACACATATACTAAATACATCTGGCCTTCCTATATATAAAAGTGAATGTTTGTATGCTAGTGTGCATAAGGAATCTGAACCGCCTGACTGATTTAGACAAAATTTGGCATGTGGCCATCATTTGACCCAACTAAAGATAATAGAGTAGGTTTCAACCCTCAGCCCTTCCCCTTCCCCTTCCCCCATCCCCCTTACCTTTGTAACTTAGTGGTAAATAAACTCTATGGGTTATCATGTACTCGAGACCATAAAAATACATTATTGAAAATGCTTTTCGGTCACCACAGTAATATCTGGAAAGAGACCATAAAAATATACAATTGAAAATGCTTTAAGGTCACCACAGTAATATCTGGATAAAACGGACAGACAGCACAATATACCTGATTAAATGTGACAGACGGCACAGTAATATCTGGATAAAAGGAAAAACTCATCAGAGTAATATCTGGATAAAAGGGACAGTCACCACAGTAATATACATTGATGCAAGGGACAGACAGCACAGTAATACCTGCTTAAAGGGGACAGTCATTACAGGAATACCTGGATAAAAGGGACAGTAATCCCAGTAATACCTGGATAAAAGGAAGTCACCACAGTAATACATGGATAAAAGGGATAGTCACCACAGTAATAACTGCTTAAAAGGGACAAATAGTAGAGTAATGCCTGGATAAAGGGGTCAGACAGCATAGTAATACTGGATAAAAGGGACACTCATCACAGTAATACCTGGATAAAACTGACAGTCACCACAGTAATATGCATGGATTAGAGAGACAAACTGCACAGTAATACCTGGTTAAAGGTGTCACACAGCACAGTAATACCTGGATAAAAGGGACAGTCACAAAGACAATACCTAGATAAAAGGGACAGTCACCAGGTAATATCAAGATAAAAGGAACAGTCACCACAGTAATTTCTGGATAAAAGGGACAGACAGCACAGTAATACCTGTCAGTTCACCCGACTCTTTGGAGGATGAACAGCGCCGGGTTGACTAGCTAGTACATATAGTACATGTATCACTTATTATCACAGGGTAAAAAACAAAAGACAGGATGTAAGTCCTAACCAGTTTCGACTTTATTTCTAAGCCACTGATGAAGGGCTGATACATAGCACTAAAAATCCCAAGATAAAACGACATTGCCTACAGAACAACAAATAAATTAACAAAAATGTTACAGCATGACTAAAAGGAGTTTTTGTCGATTCAGGAATCGTCACAGGTTTCAGCGTCGGGATTATATCCGGCAACATTCAAGATAAATATCACTATAACGAAGACAACAGTTAGAAACAATGCAGATGAAATTTTATCTATAAGTTCTTCGGAGAGAGAGAGAGAGAGAGAGAGAGAGAGAGAGAGAGAGAGAGAGAGAGAGATAACCTTGTGTATATTGCTGTATGAGCTTCCTTGTGGTTTTGTTTTATCAATTTACCTCGTTTAAATCTTGACTCGAAATTAGCTATTTTTGTTAAAAATGTTATTCATACCATAGTCTATAATATTTTTGCCTCCTTTACCACATCACACGTCACT
This sequence comes from Macrobrachium nipponense, assembly GCF_015104395.2. Classification (NCBI taxonomy): domain Eukaryota; kingdom Metazoa; phylum Arthropoda; class Malacostraca; order Decapoda; family Palaemonidae; genus Macrobrachium; species Macrobrachium nipponense. The sequence continues at coordinate 42,585,989 of NC_061090.1, forward strand.
AAATGAACATTGTATTTTGTCAAATTACTAGTAATGTTTTTATGTAAATGAACAATGGTATGATAATTATGAACAAGGACCAGGCACTGGATCCAACAGGCCCATTGAATTGTTTTTTTTTCTTTTTTTTTTTGCAGAGGGTGTAGGTTCGTGTATTTTTTTTTATTTTTGGGAGGATTTGAGTGTTGCTTCCATTTCATATCCTGTACGAAACGTTCGACTCAGACGTGACGGTGTAAGTACGTTTTGGAATGCTCTAAATTTGTTTAAATCTTATATGCTTTTAAATTATTTTCTTTCGCCGTGGCAAGAGAGTAGGATAATCAATCCAGAAATTAATAAAAGCCCACAATAATAATAATAATAAAAAAAACTTAAACAGTCACCAGTGGAAACTGCCAAAATCCGATATGGCATAAGCGGGAAAGCCTTAACTCGGCAGGTTAAGAGAGAATAACCAGAATTAGCATACCCTTTGTTACTCTACTGCTTCACACTCAATGAATATTTGATGGTTAAAGGGAAACCCTGGAATGTGGAAGGTTTCAGCGACATGTTTATAAAGGCTAAGCATTATTTTGAATTTCCTGGAGAACTTGGCTATAGACAGTCCATCTCATACTATGAATTAAGAGAATGTCAGAGGTCAGGTCTAATCAAAATTTTGTCGTTATACAAGCTATATATTTTGTACTCTTTTTAGGTAATAACTAACCATGATTAATTCATAAGAAAACTAATAAATGTAATTGATTGTATATGGTATCAACACGTATTTTCCCAATTCTTTTATGGGGGACTCAGGGTGTGGATGGAGAGCAAACGAAACTCACTTTGGTAATGTAGCACCTATATTAATAAACATTTAGTCTATGGACAAGAGGGAAAATTCCCCAACTTTAAAACTGACCCAGTTACCTCAAGTGGTAAATGTCTCAGATAAAGACATATAGTAAGAAATCCTACAGAAAAATCTTTAGTGTTCCTTCAGCTAATTGGTAAGTGAAAACCACAAAGAGGGATTTTTCTGTAACTGTCAATCGAGTGTTTACTTTGAGAACCAATGCAGATCGGCAACTTTTTAGTTTTATTAAATATTATGGCCTTATTAGTGCTGATTGTTGGAAGTTAAAGAGATTTTGAAACAATTCCATCAACAGGTAATCTAGGCTAATGATTACCCCCAAGAAGTCCGGTTTCTCTTGGCCTCCTCCAACAAGACCAGAAACACTAATCACGTGGAGTATCCAGCTGGAAATTTTCCTGCAAACAACCTTAAAGTGGTGGGACTGATATTTCAACATTTATGAAGAGCAAAAATGACATTACCATGCACATCTGTACAAAAGATATCTATTATCGTTTACAAACATTTTATCATAAAAAATGGCATGACTTATTAGTTTAATTTTCATGGACATGAGCATGTGGAAACTTAAACATTAGAGTGAGAGTGTTCTCACATCATCGGGATGTGGGGCTGGCTATACTTTGTTGAACTACTGCAGAAGATAACTTTAAAGATATTTTATGCTACCGAGAAGTGTTAAATTAGTTTCTGGTTAATAATGAAATGATGGGACCACTTGATCAACATAGTATAGGTAACTAATGGAAAACATAGCAAAGTTTGTTGCTCATCAACCACAAACCTTGATCTTTTTTACCCTTGGGATGGCTTCTGTGTAGCCTACTTACAATATTACTTGCCAAAGCTGAAGTCAGTATGAGCAGAGCTTTCATTTGAGCCTAATATTAAGGCACTATGACGATTCTGAAAAACTGACATTTAAAAAGCCAACAATTGGCGGCCATCAGACTGCGGCCATCTTGAGTCTGAAGGTAAACAATAAGTCAGATCAATAAATTTACATCATTTATGAATTTCATGACCCAAATACTCTAACACACCATGTATTATGCAGCACTGTGGGGCAACCATTAAAAAGTTCATTTACAGCTTGGCTGACATTAGGCATTTTGGATATATGGTTCTCACAAAGTTTCCCTACATTTTTGCGAGAGGCATTCCAACTAATTATTTTCCTTAATGTTCATAGATAACAAATCCAGTGAGAAATGAACCTTCACTCTCCATGGTTACAGAATTGCTATAGACGGCCCATCTACAGGGTTAAGGTATGGCCCACAGACTGAGCTACTGATTGGTAGTTCTCGTAGTGCAGCAGATAAGTATAAATTTCAGTTTGTGATACAAGTATGAAATTTGACATAAGTGCTCATTTTAACACCATCTTTTGACAAATCTGGGTGTCCACTCAAAATTTCAATATGGCCAATACTTTTTAAGATGGCTGCTAGTTGTTTTAATTTCTGACACACTGAGTAAATCATTGTTAAAATTATGACTTCCTGGATAGAAGAGTTAATTGGATTGCTTGATAACTCTGCAACTAAGAAAGATAGAGGCATGAAATTTCTGTTTATAATAACATTTATGAGGCCAAAGAATCCATTTCTAGCATTTCTATTTTGCTATTATCAATATTACATCTTGGAGAGGGACCCCATAATGCTACTGAAAAGTATACAAGAACAGGACTATAACGGAGTATGATGACAAAGTATCTTATCCATGTTCGAGCACTGTATCAATGTCTTTTTTTTAAGCCTGAAATGAATGCAAGATGTTAAAGATGCATGGTGTCACCCTTGAGTGTGGCAAAATTCTCATTCAGATGTATCTAAAGCATTATTTGTAACATTATAGTTACACCTCACTTTATGATTACACTTCTCATTTGTAGCTGCACACAGCTGTGCATTTAAGCCCAAGACTGTAGCATTTACAGCTGCCATGACAACCAGACTTGCAGCCACATTTTGCAAACTGTTCACAACTCTTTGCAATGGGGGAGATGGCTGTCCAGAAAACTTTCTAGTCCACCACAATCTTTTCCCAACCCCAGCTGGTCTGTTGTAATGACAGACAGTTGGCCTGGGTTCAAGTGTGAACCAGCATCACTCATTTTCTGCATTATTTACTTCACTGTAGCTACAGAGTGAGCCTCATCCCTGAGAAGTGGCAGCAAAGAAGTGATGCTCACTTCAAACTCTAGTTTACTTTTCTGTGATGCGTGGTGAGCTGACTGTGTAAGGTTAAAAGCCCCATCTACCTCCTCAGTGACCAAGGTCTTCTCCAGCCACTCATACTCCAGGGCCAGTTGTAGTCCTAGCAGGTCTGAGACTGGCTATGGCACTGCACCATTTGGTGGTGTAGGGGGTTTGGACTTGAAGGCAGTAGGGGGATATTTGTGAAGGAGTCAAGTAGTTCAGGTACAGATTTTGCCTTCTCTGGCCCAAATTGTACTGGATGATGCTCTTTCCCCCGGTTGTCTTCGGCAGGGTGCTGAAAAGAAGTAGTAGCTATAGTTGCTGAAGGGTTGTGATTGATGTGGTCCATGATCACAGTGGTAAACAACCCCTTTCTCAAGACGTGTGAACAGACTACACCCTCTTCCATGTATTACATGGTGACAGTAGCATCTTCCAGTTGGGCTATCTCCAGCATCCTGTCATAGGAAATGCTCATGCCATGATCATGAAGCATTTCTACCAGGTTTCTCCTCCTGGTTTTGGCATAGATAGACATGCCCATGAACACTGGGAAACGAATTTCCCTAGCCTTCAAGTGTTGATGTACACTACTCCTTCCTTCTGTTTTTTAGAAGCAGTTGTGCAACAGGAGCTGAGCAATAGCTAGGTCTGAGTTTGATAAGCCAAACCTTAACTGTGACTATGTGTCTGTTCCATGTTTGACCATACTAGTGAACTGGAGCAGACTTTGAGGTATGGCATCATTGATGCATATTTACCAAAGGTGCTGTCAAACCTGGACTGATGATCCAACTTTGATGCATTAACCCTTAATGGATGGAGTGGTGGACAAACTGATCCTGTTGATAAGCAATATTACATGCCATTGATTTGGAAAGAATAGGGCGGGAAAGAAGTGCCAATACTTTTATATCCCATAAATTCACTAACGACATCCTTTACACTGACTAAACTGAGTGTGGGCATCTCAGGACTTCAGTAGTGCTTGTGACTTGAAGGGAGAATGTTCTGTGTCTCTCTCTCACATGACGTCTTTTTGTAAATTTGCTCGTAAATACGTATACCATGGGGTTCCTGTTGTTTTTTGGTCTTGTCTTTTACGATAGTATGTCGGTTATATGTGTATTACAAAGAAAATTGTAAAAGAATAGAAAAAACATGTAAAAGTAAAAAAAAGTTACTGAATCTTTGTTCTCGGTAAATTTACGTAAATATTTTCAACAAATATGCTAAAAATTTGTTACTGCTTTTATTTCTTTTCTGTTTTGATATTGTGTGAGCAGTAATTATAATTTTACAAAATAAAATAAATTTATTTATTACAAAAAACATAAAATTGGTAAAATTTATGATTGTCTTGTAAAAGAGGCCCCACAAGTGGTTGTAAATAGTCGTTTTCAACTTCTCGTTGAAGGTAAGGAAAATTTCTTGGAATTTTTTTCTTTCACCATGTACATTTGCAAATCTTCCTCTTTCCATTGATGTGTGTGTGTTTTTTTTTCTAAATTGGCTGACCTCAAATTTTACCCAGCCTGAGGAGCTGCATATCGATATATTTACCTGTCCAGTAAGGGTTAATAATCACAAGTGTATCTGAGTGGTAAGATACCTGTGATAGAGCTAAAGCTACATCTTCCTGCAAGGAAAGTAACAAACTTCTCCCTTTCTTGTGTTGTTTTAATTCAGGGATTTCTGCTGACAATTTGTCCTTTAATCTTGTTGTATTTACAGTGGGTGAGGCAATGCCCAATTAGGATATGTCTGCAAGAGGAAATGTGGCAGGACTATCGTAAAAGGTCAGCTCAGGTACTCAATAGTTAGGACTATAAGGGCATTTAAATGATAGCTTGCCTTTCACTGTCCTTGACCCGAATTTGTTTTGAACTGTTACTACTCTCAGGTTGTTATTCCAAACAATTGTTCTCTCCTGGGATGACTACGAAGCAGCCAGCCTCCAAAGTCCTCAGAAGGAGCCAGTCAACAGCTGACCTCTGTCTAACCTGGTACCATAGGGGTTTATGCAACTCTGTCTAGTTGCTGAAGGAAGACCAGTCAATGCTGCCCATCATTGCAAAAGCATGTGCAACTGGGAAGATATATATGTTATGTATCTGAGAATTAACATTCTGAGTGCAGAATCCTTTATGTACTAAACTTATTAGGAATAAATCTATTTCCAGAAACGTGTTGTCTCAACCCCTCATTGTTCTGCAACCACCGCATGTGAGATCGTGCCTTAAAGAGGCACTAATTCCATTGCTACCTTGCAAGCCATTGGCTCCTGTTGTCCATTTCAAGCTTATCAATCAAGAGCGATTTATGATTCATTTTGAGTTTTAATATTTTTCTCGAAGGCTATGTAGTTGTCGTATATTGGTGTTTATTTAGTTACAAGTTGTCCTACTAGTTTGCATATCCGTAAACAGGTATTCCATTGTGTAACTGCATCATGTAAATTTCTTACTAACCCTCACAAATCCTATTGGTGTTGTTTGTTTGTTCTGATTGTTATCATTGAAATTTCTGGGATGGATTGCATCCTAGCAAACATTTATGTCTTTGCTTACTGTGTAAATAAAGTAATTTTAAGTAAACCATTTAAAACTAACTTTCAGTGATGACCTTCTTTTGTTTTAAATGTCCTGTACTAGGTAAGTAACTTGTGTGTTACATTTCATCACACACACACACACACACACACACACATACACACACACACACACACACACACATATATAGTATATATAATATATGTATATATATATGTATGTATTTATGTATGTATGTATGTATGCATGTATGTATAAAAGAATCATTTCTATTCCTTTAAAAGGGGGAAAGTCCAGGCAATAACAGAAATATATTCAACTGACATGCCGTCGTAAAATATGGAATAATTATTATGCTTTCCTCTCACTCAAACATAAATCTCCTCGACGCCGAACAGCGATGATTCTAAGGACTCCGTACAGAATGAACGCCATTTCCAATATACAATACAATTCCGTAACAAAGGCAATGAAACAGCTTTCAACATTAATATAAGCAATGCACAGCAAAAGTTCAATATTGATTTACCACACACCAACGGTGAATATGAACTCATAAAATGACATCATGATATATTCTTAGCAGTTGTAACGTCATGAGAGTAATTCCATTCCACGACGTCACGTGACGAATCCACGTGACAATGAATTCAATTCACGACGCATAAGGAGAGATTTCCTAACCGTCTTTGACGTCAGAGCCTGACTGCGGGGCAAATATAATGGAGTATTTAAGTTTGAACTCAAGCAACGGGAACATTCAGGGTTTGTTTAGTTCTTGTTAGTAAAAGCAAAAGCATTGTTGCTGACATCAGTTACTAAAAACGTTCTCAAGTCTTAACTCGATAAAATTAGAAATAGAAAAGATTGTTTCGTAATAATGAAATTGTAGATTTCGTAAAAGGCGTATAATCATACTGCCTGTTATGGACCTTGGTAAATTCAGAAACAAACCATACACATACATACACACATTATAATATATATATATATATATATATATATATATATATATAACATGCACACACACACACTATATATATATATATATATATATATATATATATATATATATATATATATATATATAGGGCTCTATCATAGCAACAACGATCAAAGTACTTTCCATTTGCGTTACCGCAGTCAGTATGGATTCAAATTGGATACAGTTCAAAATCTGATTATGACTGTATTACGTACGTATGAGTGAAAGTACGCACAAAGTTGTTGTCTCCGAAATCTTATCTTATGATCTATACACACACACACACACACACACACACACACACACACACACACACATATATATATATATATATATATTATATATATAATATACATATATATAAATATATTCTATATAAAGTGAGTGTATCAAACTTTCTTACTTCTCCTACAGGTGTGACGATTCCAGGATGAGTTTTATCTTTCAGGTACAATTTATGAGACCTAACATCCCTTACAAGGACATTAATGAAGAAAATGATCTTTTCAGTTGTTAAATGTCGATCTCATAACCATAAGATGCGATTTCGGAGACAACAACTTTGTGCGTACTTTGGCTCATACATACGTAATACAAGCATAATCAGATTTAGTACTGTATCCGATTTGAATCTATACTGACTGCGGTAACGCAAATGGCAAGTGCTTTGATCGTTGTTGCAATGATAGAATACTCTTACTGTATAAGTTCTCGTATCCCATGAGCATTCCACCACAAACCTTGTATGGGTATGTACACGAATAACAATTCGAGATCTGTGATACCTTTACCGACCACGTGCCTGCCCGGACAGTGGACCTGTAACAACCAAGGCACACTCTCCTTCATGAATCACCTAGCGAGAGGAACACGTAGTCGAAGAAGCACTTCTCCTAGACGCCTTTTATACATGTTTCTCTGTAACCGTTATTGTCACATTCCACCACTGTATGCTTTGCTATGCAAGCTCTTCAATCATGTACATGTTATCTTCAACTGAATTCTCTGTATCAAATTGTGTTCATGTTTATATCTGCGAGCAAACACAGACACCGGGACTTCATCCCTGCTTCGATTTGTCAGAGATTTGTAACTACAAATAACCTCTTTGAATATTCGGGACATAATCAGTTTTAATTAAGTAATAAACCAGGCAACAACCAATCGGCACATCACCAGTCACCTCCTTCACGTACCTATTAGAATTTGTGATATGTATGATAGTTGGTTGATAAGGCTATCATGTTAAAATTGCTTGTACCATTAGTTAATGAACTCCGCTCTCATCACGTTTAATTCACCAACATCTCCAAAGTAACAGCAACTCCCATGTCCTCGGAGTGATAATACAAATAATACCTATGCATTTTTATAGCAGTTGAAAAATCCGAAGTTTCATACAAATCTTGAGATACTGGGAGAGGTTACTGCTGTATTGTCACCGGGATTAAGAGTAACCATGAAAATTTCAAGTTCATCGGATGAAGGGAATAGGTCGAAAATCGAGTAACAAGTTTTGACCCAAACGGACATAAACAGAAGTTAAGTTAAATAAAAGCTTGTAATAAAAAATATAAAAATTCTTAAAAACGCTTTTATTAATAGCACTATAAAATAAAAAAAATATTCTTTTTACACACCAGGAATTTATTACAATTAATCAATCATAACTACAAAGATAAAAGCTACAAGAAATAAAAAAAAATGCATTTCTTATAGAATTTCCTTCAATGTCTGGGGACTCTGTCTTTATTTTCGTAGAAATGATTATTTCTAAGAAAATTCTGATGTCTCAAAATATTATTTTTTACTCTTCAGTCCAGCTTAATAAAAGCGTGTTTGAATTTTTTTATATCTTTTATTTTATACTTTTTAGTTTTGACATAAATTGCAACCGATTTATGATTGTAGCAAACGAATTTGAAGATGATATCTTGTCGAGCCAAAGGAGGTTTAAGAAATCCGTCGAGTTATTCATTTATTCTACTCATCAAAGTAGGTATGGAAAATTTGAAGAGTTTCATACAAATCCTGAGATACTGGAAGAAGTCACTGTAGGGTCGCTAGAGCCACTATAGACCTACTGATCATGTAAGGTTGTATTGTCACTGGGATTTAGTAACCATGCAAAATTTCAAGGCCATCAGACAAAGTGAACCGGTCGAAAATTGAGTTAGAAGTTTTGGCTCAAGCAGAAAGACGCAGCATTCAGAATAAATAGAAGCATGTAAAAACCTCTTAATTACATCGACATTCTTAAACATACAAAGTTCAACCCAACACACTTTTATTACCTGTTGGACTAAATATTTTGCACGTGGCATAAGGTCACAGAACTAATTTGGCAGAGCTAATTTTCAGCCTTTTTCCAAGATGGTTGCAAGGGTATACCAAGTGAAAGAATTTTAATTGTCTTAGTACGATATCCATATTCACAAATCCCTCATAAGTACCTTCTTGGTCTCATTACAAGCGGTAAAATAATCACAGTGATTCTCCACAGTATATACGCAGACACACACACACACACACACACACCACACACACATATATATGTATATTATATATATATATATAATTATTATATAGATATATAATTATATATAATATGTATATAATTATATATGTATATATAATATATAATATTATATATTATTAATTTATATATATATATATACTATAATATATATATATATTTAATTATATGATATAGTATATATATAATAGTAGTATATATTATTATGCTTATATAATTACTATATATATAATATATATATATTAGATAATTATTTAATTTATTATTTATATATATATATTATATATATTATATAATATATATATATATAATATGTGTGTGTGTTTGTGGTGTGTTATGTGTTTGTTGGTGTGCACACACACCACACACATATATAATATATATATATTATATATATTATATATTATATAAAGTAATATAATATATAATATATATATAATATTTGATATATATATATTATATATATTAATATATTATGTGTGTGTGGTCCTGTGTGTGTGGTGTGTGTGTGCACACCAACAAACACACAACACACAACACACACACACAATATAGTATTATATATATATTATATATAATATATATATATAATAAAATATTATATATATTATATATACATATATATATAGCCATATATATATATATATATATATATATATATATATATATATATATATATACATATATATGTGTGTGTGTGTCTGCGTATATACTGTGGAGAATCACTGTGATTATTTTACCGCTTGTAATGAGACCAAGAAGGTACTTATGAGGATTTGTGAATATGGATATCGTACTAAGACTATTAAAATTCTTTCACTTGGATATACCCTTTGCAACCATCTTGGAAAAAGGCTGAAAAATTAGCTCTATATATATTTATATATTATATATATAATATATATATATATATATATATATATATATAATATATATATATATATATATATATATATAATATATATATATTATATTAAATATATATATAATATATTATATATATATATATATATATATATATATAATATATATATATATATATATATATATTTATATATATTATATATTATATATATATATATATATATATAATATATATATATATATATATATGTGTGTGTGTGTGTGTGTACCTTGAACCTAAAGCCGCTTCTTCTGTATACTTTTCAGCTTCAATCATACAATTCTTTTCGCATATCTACGATTCCTTTAGGTCCCACAGAAACAGTTCCTCCTTATTTCATTTCCATCACACCAAATATCTCGTTAACGCTAATTCACAGCTTTTCAATCAATTTGTCTCTGATGTGGCCTAAGGACAAAGTGTAAAATCTTGAAAACTGTGTAGGCTAAGAATCTATAAGCCTCTACTCCGGGTGTGGAGGTGACTCAAAAGGTTATAACCTTTGAGTGGCCAGGCGTTCTTCTGCTGTAACCTTCCTAGCTCACGTTCCTTCATCCCAGAGCCACCCACCAGTCATCTATGCACTCGCTTTGGTCGGCAGAGGCTGAATGGGGACTTGTACACAAATAAATATGATAGAGGAATATCATAATTGGAAACGTTTTTAATCAGAGCGCATTTACTACACAATACTTCAAAATTAACATATTGCAAGAAAAAAAGGTGCATAACCGCAGTTTGATAATTGCATAATTACCATCACTGACCTGAGTATAATCAAATGTCACTCCAAACGCCACGTCTTTCTCTCTGAAAGTTTTTTTATCATACGTAACATAGGAAGAAATTAACATGAACAAATTTTAATAAACAAGGATGTGGTTGAAAGAACTCATGACTTATTGCTTCAGTTCTGTTCTGTTTAGGGTTCATTTGGGTCCAGTCATCCCTCCTCCTTCCGCACAACGAACATCACTGCCCAACTTGCTTTCTTCTTCACACCGTCCCTGCATCTACCTGCATCTCATAAATCGGTACTTCTTCTAATAATCTATTTGAGCGCAGTTTTTCAATACTATCATTTTCACTGACATTTTCTCAATTAGTACCTGAACTTTCTGTTAAACTCTTTCACCTTTTATCTTAAACTCTTGCACACTTCGTGTATCAATTCCTATTTCTCCATTACAGCTTAAACAAGGTGACTGAAAAAATCTTGGAACAGACGTTCATCCTCTTGCACTTGATCTCCCAGGCAATGTTCTGATTTAACTTTTCCCTGTATATGCATAATCATTATTTAATGTTTATAGTGGCTTGTCTTCTTCACACCAATCGGCAAATCTCCATTCCTAGACTGAACTCACCTTTCCTTACGTTTTACTGACCATTCAATGATGAACCATTTATCGATGCCCAAAACCATTCATGTCATTTCAGCTTTCGTCTTTCACCTACAGCATTTATTTTCCTGTGTCAAGAGTTATGATGGTTTCTAAGTCTTTCTACCACTTTTTCCTGCTTCTGTCCTCAAACGGATACTGCTGCTCATAAAGAGCTATTCTGAATCCACTCTTCTTAATTTTTTTCTACTCGATTTCTTTCTAAAAGTCACATTTTCCTCTGTGTTTCCCAATTCTCATGAGATTTTTATCCCCACTCATTAAATCCTCTGGATCTCGACTTCATTATCTTTCTTCTTCCGCTTTTTGTGTATTCAAGAGCCTAAACCTTTATTCCTTAAAAGAAAAAAAAATAGGTTATTCTGTATGCTCTTTTCTACTGTTTTTATTCTTCTGTCATATTGTCCTTCGTCATCTCTCCGTTAATCCTTCCTCTTCTCTTATCATTTCAATTCCTTTGTTCTTTATAATCTCATTTCCTCCGCCACTCTTCTGTTATCTATCATTCCATATCCTTACTGATTAATCTCCTTTTCCCTGTCCGGTTTTATCACTGAAAACCCCCCTCCTCCTCCTCCTCCTCCTCCTCCTCCTCCTTCCCCTTACCTTCTCTTTTATTTCACATTTCCATGGTCGCGTCCACTTTTATTCCGTATTTTCTCTCCAATAGTCTTTATCTTCTTTCATATTATTTTAGTTTGTCCTTTCTTTTCTTGACTGTTTTCACCTTTCTTCTTTATATCGTATTTCGGTACTTGGATTCTCGTATTCAGAATTTCTCTTACCAATATCAAATAATGTTTCTCGTTAAGTAAGATTTTATTATTTCTTCTGTTGCTACGTTCGCAAATTGCGGCTCTGCCGCCTTCCCTCTTTCACTCTCTTCCTATTCACTCCTAGTGATTTTGACCCTCGACCTCTGTTCCCCAATCTCTCTCTCTCTCTTCTCTCTCTCTCTCTCTCTCTCTCTCTCTCATTTCGTTAATCCCTTTCTGTCTCGTTTAGAAGTTGTTTACTTATCATTATGGCACTCTTTACTTATTTACGTTTTGTTTTGAGTGGCAAGGTAGCAAGCTCTTCAAAAGGGGGCCTGATATCCAAGGATTCCGAGTCACACACACAAACGACCTCATCTTACGGGAATTCAGTTCGGTCACACTATTATGGAATTCTATTCTAAAACTTTCATTTGCTTTTTTTTCTCGTATTGATCAGTTTCTCCAGTCTTTGTTTGTATGGCGTTTTGACGTTGCATGGAACCAGTGGTTATTCAGCAACGGGACCCGCGGCTTTACGTGACTTCCGAACCACGTCGAGAGTGAACTTCTATCACCAGAAATACACATACCTCACACCTCAATGGAATGCCCGAGAATCGAACTCGCGGCCACCGAGGTGGTACGCCAACACCATACCAACCACGCCACTGAAGCGCTAGGTTCTCCAGTTCCACAGCTTGGTATTTCTTATTTCCTGTAGGTTCGTTACATCGCCCGTTCTGTAACTTTTCACATGCTTCTTCCACACTCCTTTCCTCTTACCATCTCCATTTTCATCTCATTCGTATTCAACTTCTCAAATCTAGCCTTCCACTTCCTTTGTATGTCCATTCTGTTACTTAGTTTTCTGTCAGGAAATTCTTAATCCTTTCTCATCCCATCAGTTACTCGATTGTTCAGCTCTTCATCGTGGCCTACGGATCTTCCTCCTTATAACAAAGCTAGCGGAGACTATTATTCTAGAACATACAACATTCATACACATTAAAAAAAATAACCGGTTGTTTCTGCCTCTAGACTTGTTCCTCTCCTTCGTACGGCATCTCCACAACTCTTCCATCAAAATCACCCGATCTTTCACCCTCCACCTTCATCCGTTCAGATTAACTTCCCGTGCACCAATTTTCTTTCTCTTCGTTCCCTTTCAAGTCTTTTGTGCCAAATTTTCCCATATCTGTAGTCCTCGTCAGTTTCTTTTTTTTTTTCTTTTATAGCCATTCATCCATTTGGTTTCAAGGCTTTATTTCAAATTACTTTTACTCTTCTGAAATTCCTTCTGGCTCGTCCTACAACGAAGTGAAATGAATGAAACCTGTTATGCATTTTTCAGGTTGTTTCTCGTTCATCTATTCGGTTTCATGGCTTGTTTTCGCATTAAGTTTGCTCCTTTTACATTTCGTACCAGTCCCATACCAATAATAATAATAATAATAATAATAATAATAATAATAATAAAAGTAATGGCTACTTCAGCAGCGTTACACTTGTAGAGATTCTTCTCTATTTTCCGAATAGCGGCTTTTTCCGTGCTACTTAAACAGGCTAGTAGAGCCCTTATAGAGGTCATCATGATCAATAGTGTCAAAATTCAAAATTCAAATATATACAAGTGCAACGCTGCTATAGTAGCCATTACTTTTAATAAGTATGCTTGAGAGAGGGTCTGCTTCCTAAGTACAATTATAATAATAATAATAATCATAATAATAATCATAATAATAATAATAATAACAGACGGGATGGAATGGGTAGAAAAGATCAGACAATGGATGAAGCCAGATACAGAGAGAACAAAGATCCCCTCCATGAAAGCCTACAACACCAAGAAATTAAGGGAGAAAACAAGTGAGGTCAATGAAATAATGAAACTAATACACACCACCAATATCACAGAAACAAATAACTTGACATATGTAGGAGCAAGATTAGTAGCAGAACTGATGGGGATACGAACACTAACACCACCAGCACAACCAACCCAACAGAAACCAAAACAGCAACCGCCTTGGAAAAGGCGCCTGGAAAAGCAAATCATGGTGATGAGATCTGACTTGAGTAAACTGAAAAAGATGGCTAAGAAGCAAGAAAACAAGGGAGGAACTCAACGAGAAATACAAAGTACAGGAGAGGGGACTAAAAAACACAATAGAAGATGTAAAACAGAGGCTTAAGGCCAAAGCACATAAGATCCAACGGTACATGAACAGGAATAAGGGATACCAACAGAACAAACTATTCGGAACCAACCAGAAAAGACTATACAGCCAACTAAGTGGGGAAGACAACCACCAAGAAATTCCTGAAGCTGAACAAGGTAAAAGACTCTGGGAAAACATCTGGAGCAATCCGGTTTCACACAACAAACATGCAACATGGCTCCAGGAAATTATGGCTGAAGAAAAAGGGAGAATAAAAAAAAGATTCACTGACATCACGATAGACACAGTCAGACACCAACTAAAGAAAATGCCCAACTGGAAAACCTCAGGTCCCGATGAAGTCCATGGATACTGGCTCAAAAACTTCAAGGCCCTACACCCAAGAATAGCAGAACAACTCCAGCATTGTATCACAAATCACCATGCGCCCAAATGGATGACCACAGGAAGAACATCCTTAGTCCAGAAAGACAGGAGTAAGGGAAATATAGCCAGTAACTACAGGCCTATCACCTGCCTACCAATAATGTGGAAGTTACTAACAGGTATCATCAGCGAAAGGCTATACAACTACCTAGAGGATACAAACACTATCCTTCACCAACAGAAAGGCTGCAGAAAGAAGTGTAGGGGCACAAAAGACCAGCTCCTGATAGACAAAATGGTGATGAAGAACAGTAAGAGAAGGAAAACCAACCTAAGCATGGCATGTATAGACTATAAGAAATCCTTCGACATGGTACCACACACATGGCTAATAGAATGCCTGAAAATATATGGGGCAGAGGAAAACACCATCAGCTTCCTCAAAAATACAATGCACAACTGGAATACAATACTTACAAGCTCTGGAATAAGACTAGCAGAGGTTAATATGAGAAGAGGGATCTTCCAGGGCGACTCACTGTCCCCATTACTCTTCGTAGTAGCCATGATTCCCATGACAAAATACTGTAGAAGATGGATGCTGGGTACCAACTTAAGAAAAGAGGCAACAGAATTAACCATCTGATGTTCAAGGACGACATCTAGCTGTATGGCAAGAGCATCAAGGAAATAGATACCCTAATCCAGACTGTAAGGATTGTATCTGGGGACATCAGGATGGAGTTTGGAATAGAAAAAATGTGCCTTAGTCAACATACAAAAGGGCAAAGTAACAAGGACTGAAGGGATAAAGCTACCAGATGGAAACAACATCAAACACATAGATGAGACGGGATACAAATACCTGGGAATAATGGAAGGAGGGGATATAAAACGTCAAGAAATGAAGGACACAATCAGGAAAGAATATATGCAGAGACTCAAGGCGATACTCAAGTCAAAACTCAACGCCGGAAATATGATAAAAGCCATAAACACATGGGCAGTGCCAGTAATCAGATACAGCACAGGAATAGTGGAATGGACGAAGGCAGAACTTCGCAGCATAGACCAGAAAATGAGGAAACATATGACAATACACAAAGCACTACACCCAAGAGCAAATACGGACAGACTATACATAACACGAAAGGAAGGAGGGAGGGGACTACTAAGTATAGAGGACTGCGTCAACATCGAGAACAGAGCACTGGGGCAATATATGAAGACCAGTGAAGGCGAGTGGCTCAAGAGTGCATGGGAAGAAGGACTGATAAAAGTAGACGAAGACCAAAAATATACAGAGACATGAGAAAGACAAGCAGAACAGAGGAATGGCATAACAAACCAATGCACGGACTAAACATGAGACAGACTAAAGAACTAGCCAGCGATGACACATGGCAATGGCTACTGAGGAGAGAGCTCAAGAAGGAAACTGAAGGAATGATAACAGCGGCACAAGATCAGGCCCTAAGAACCAAATATGTCCAAAGAACGATAGATGGAAATAACATCTCTCCCATATGTAGGAAGTGCAATACGAAAAATGAAACCATAAACCACATAGCAAGCGAATGTCCAATACAAAAAGAGGCATGATTCAGTAGCAAAAGCCCTCCACTGGAGCCTGTGCAAGAAACACCAGCTACTTTGCAGTAATAAGTGGTACGAACACCAACCTGAAGGAGTGATATAGAAAACGATCAGGCAAAGATCCTCTGGGACTATGGTATGAGAACAGATAGGGCGATATGTGCAAATAGGCCAGACGTGACGTTGATTGACAAAATCAAGAAGAAAGTATCACTCATTGATGTCGCAATACCATGGGACACCAGAGCTGAAGAGAAAGAAAGGGAAAAAATTGATAAGTATCAAGATCTGAAAATAGAAATAAGAAGGATATGCCAGTGGAAATTGTACCCATAATCATAGGAACACTAGGCACGATCCCAAGATCCCTGAAAAGGAATCTGGAAAAACTAGAGTCTGAAGTAGCTCCAGGACTCCTGCAGAAGAGTGTGATCCTAGAAACGGTGCACATAGTAAGAAAAGTGATGGACTCCTAAGGAGGCAGGATGCAACCAGGAACCCCACACTATAAATACCACACAGTCGAATTAGAGGACTGTGATAGAGCAAAAAAAAAAAAAATAAATGATTAATTCTTTCACAATTACTGTGAGGACGTCTCAGTTGCCAGAAAAATATGGGTAAATGGCTCACTTAGAACTATTTCTAATTGTCAATTCTCCATGAAATGGAAGACATACTATAGACAAAAGGTGGAAGTTTCTAACATCATTTCAAAATATCTAGTTGATATCTACCATGAATGGGACCAAATCTGGATAAATATATGTACATTTGGGCTCCACAAGGCACAAATTTGCCAGTAAGTATTTAAATATCTCCGGAAAATCTGGTGAATGCAGTGAGAGAGAGAGAGAGAGAGAGAGAGAGAGAGAGAGAGAGAGAGAGAGTGCGCGTGTTGATTGTGTTTGTAAAGCGTGGCGTTGTTGAGCGAAACAAAACGAAATGAAAACAAATAGGTTTGATTCCATTACACGCACGCGCATTCGCACTAACAGAATCATAACCATTTGTTTTGATTACGTTCACTGGCTGTTCCCGAATATGCTTTAATGGACTTGTAGCGTTATTCTCGATCTAAATTCAACTCGGATGGTTCAAGTTAAAATTCTCTCGCTATCCGAGCTTCCAGGTCATCAAACATCTACAAATAAATTGTACAAAACCAGTGACACGCACACACACACACACACACACACACACACACACACATATATATATATATATATAGTATATAATATAGATAGATATATATATATATAATATATACTACATACATACACATAACATGCTGCTTTATGCTAAGATTGGTATCAGAAATAACTTAACTTGCCGCTGCTATGAAAGGAAGGATGAGCCCATCAATCTGAAACTCTCCTTAATTTTACAGTCGCTAAATAATTTAACACGGACGATTTATCGGCAGATTATTGACCCTCCTATCATATTCCGTTATGCTTTTTGCCTCGTCGTTTTATTCCTGGTTATTCCATATTCCAATACTCATTGTTTTTCCTATTAAGTTGCCAATGCACTTCACGTTAACAGCTTTCACCTTTTTCTCTTTAAATATTTATATCCGGCATCCATACATTCAAATTTTAGTTTTCCCTACACTTTTTATTTTTCAGTCGTTCAGGAAATATACTGTCTTCAACATCATTTCCTCACAAATTCCTACATGCGTCAACCACTTTAGTTTTCTGCCAAGCAGTTTAATAATGCTTTCCGGGATTACAGTTTTCCAAATAGCCTTGTTCATGCTGACATTTACTTTCAACTTTCTCCTCCTAAAAAGGTCCCCAGTTTCCCCTTTGGTCTGTATATATCACACGTGTCATGAGTAAGACCATCAAACACCACCCGATCCATTTTCAACTATCTTTAGCGTACCGACCATCTCAAGAAAGAAACCTTGACCATAAACTAATCTATATAAAATATTAGTCTAATTTCTTATCTATTCTTATCAAAGCTTCAATATGTTCGAACAAAAAATCTCCCTAAACAAGCTTCTACGTGTGCTATTTAAGTCTCCAGACCCATATCATTCGTTCTATCATATCTTTTATTTTGGGTCTATAAATAAAGTTTTTAAGACATTGCTCTGACTTGACTTACACTGTCCGAACAAAAATAGCATAAAAATATCTTCTTTAACATATTATTCTGTAAAAGGTGAACTCATACAAGGGAAGCCTCGAGTAAATTGCTTTACTGTCACGTTCTTGCTTCTGATTGAGCTGGCGTTATGCCACCATGGTTGCTTGCTCGTAGGGCAGCCGATAATTTATTGTTCAGATCTGATCCACTTTTGATACAGCGCGCGGACAGAAAAAATGCTCAAATTGAAAATCCCAGCGACGATCCAGACCACTGGTACCTGTGATGGTGGTGACTCAAGAACACTGGTTACGTTGCAAGGGTGTTCACTGACGGCTGCCGAACTTAGCAGCCTAACCTTTGCAACTTAGGCAACACAATTCTTTCCCACTAATACCTTTGACTAACTCTTTCCAGAGAGAGAGAGAGAGAGAGAGAGAGAGAGAGAGAGAGAGGTTAGGTCCATTATTTATACTTTCATAAATTTGCTACACATGGTCATGAAAATTAAATGTCTACACGTGTTCAAAGGTTCAAAATTCCCCCCTTGTATTAAATGAGTTCGAGCAGGAACTTATGCAAACTCAAGAGGCTTGGTGTGATTACATATTATATTTCACAAGGAAGTTAAGATTAATTGCGTCTTGAGAGATGTTAAGGAACACTTAGAGTTCCTTACGGAAATCAAAGGTAGCGAGA
>NC_061090.1:42610145-42627645 GCF_015104395.2 Macrobrachium nipponense
GTGAGCGCTTAAGATACAAATGTCAGACAAGAATTCATTTGGGAAATAAAGAATAAATCAACTTGTAACACTGACATATTTCAAAGAAATAAGGTGATGAATAAACACAGGCACGCAGAATGCACACACTTTTACGCTCACACACACACACATACATGCATACACACGTACATATATACATCCATTCCAACACACACACACACATACACACATACATATATTTATATATATATATATATATATATATATATATATAATATTATACATATATATATATATATATATATATATATATATATATATATATATATATATATATATAAATGTTTATATTATGTGTGCCTACGCGCGCAGGATAGCATTACATTACTAATCGTCAGTTATCGATCTTAAATATCTTTTCATCAGGCTCATATTAGAACGTAATGAAACGTAACTCTTATTAACTGGAAGAATAAAGTCGTCTTTCTGTATGTTCTGGGATATAACTAAACGAAAGAACTTTTTCATAACTTTGATAACTATAAAATTTCCTAAAAAGTATCTATTAAAATGTGGATATTATACTACAGGAAAATACACAGTTAACTGGAAAAAAATAAACGCAGAGCAACAAAATTAAATGAGCGGAAATGTACTCTAGTGACAATAAAGTTAGTTGAAATGATAAACTCAACCATAATTAACAAGGAAAATGTTTTTATTATTCTTTTTTTTTCTTCATGAAGAAAGCATAAATGTTTAAATATAACTTGCATCGTATCAATAAAATCTGGGCAGAAGGATATCTCATACTGGCATTCTCCGTTACCAAATTCAGTTTTCCAAGTAATGGAAACTGTATCTCTCATATTACACAGAACATCGCGAATACAGACTTTTCTTAAAAGGAAGAGCAAGAGCCTTTCCATTGGACAAAAATATATGGAAACTGGTTCATTCAAATGGAGTTACAACTAATTAGAAGGGATACGGGTTTTGAATTTAACATGCAGCTTTTACACAGTAACTACTTACAGTCTAAAATGCAAGTAAAGATATATTGCATATAATGTACAATCGCTATATTAGATTTATGTATGTTCCTTTAATACCAAATCTTATCCATTGATACCAAGAACTTTGACAATAATCATCGGTACCTCATGTTTCGTAAGGAATTCGGTGGTGTTGAAGTTCAAGATCATAAAGGTCAATTCTTTACGTTTGGGGTAAAGGTTATAAAAGTCACTCATAAAATGTCAAGATCTAACAAATGTTGAACGGATGTGTCGATGATATTTAAGATTAATGTCGATGAATAAAAAACTCCACAGCAAAAACAATAAGATCATATAAACTTATGCACTGTATAGCTTTCGCCAGTATAACTACAGCTAGAATGACCATCTTCTAACATTAGAAGGCGATGACATTTACCTTTGCGAACAGCTATAGGCAACAACAACAGTTACCTTTGTTTCATCCCTTATGATGTAGAATTATTACGAGAAACTGAGAGGAAATGAAGTTGAAATCATGATTCAAGAGAACCCCTTCACCATCAATATATTTCGAAATTTGTTTCCCAAAGAATTTTAAGCAAAAATATATAAAGGGCAAAGGATATTCAGAAATATCTGCTACGCCTGATAAGAACTGATTACGATAATAGAAAAAAATTCCGTTCACCTGTTTTCAGCATGAATTCTAATGTCTTTTAAACATATGCTATAATCTAGACATAAGCTAGTAGGTTTCTATTCGACTTATTTAATACGAAATCGTTGTTATGAAGACACACTATGCTATTATTATTCACTTGTGGTCATGTTTTCCGAATTTCGGACCCTGCGAATAAAATAATCACCATAAAAATGCATTTTCTTTACTTTTTTCTTCTCAGCATATAGATTGATTGCAATACTGCTTTGTTTTATACAACTGTCAGGGTGATTAAGAGGACAAGGTTCTCATTTTTCCGTAATGTTAAAAGCTATTTAATTAATGATTAGCTTTTCTGTGTGACTCCTGATTGTCAATGGTAATTTCAGTAGGAAGATAGTCCTCTCCAAACGGGCTGTTTGGTACGGTAATTAAAAGTCAAAAGTCGAAGCTAAACTGCAACGCACTGCACTTTTGAAAATCCATGAATGGAAAGCTCCCCTCTCGCCCGCCCCATGAAAAGCAAAACGAGTAAGCTCCCTGTTCGCTCTTATAGAAAGACTTTGACTACACTAAAAGCGGTTACGCTTGAAATCTGTGTATTATTTTTTTCTCTAAAAGATGAGAAGTACAATACCGGCTAGACCACCTGCAGCGAACAACAACTAAGTACATAAATCTCTAACCTATAAATCATCGTGCTTAAAAGAGAACAGGTAGCTTCTGCAAGAAGTTAATAGGTATTTCCATTACAAACAACGAGGCTATTTCCTAGATGCAATAAATCTCTGGAATACAGCCACGTCTCTCTCCCAAACTTTCCTCCTCCGAAATGCAGCAGAAATAAATTTACGAGAGTATATTTACCAACTCCTTGAAACCTGGTCCTTGAGGAACTGTTCGCCGTTGCTTGACCCATTCTTCCTTCTCCACACTGCATGCCATATTCATCAGGTAGTGAATGGCTTTCACGACTGGCCATCTTACTAAAGATGATGACAGCGCGGAATAGTGATGCGCTGATCATGATCGTGATCATTTATGACTGAACTAATCTTTCCAGGTTTTGGACATGATTCCCATCAGTGGTTATCAATTCTCTCAAGATGAATTGCAACAATAATGCTAAACAAAAACTCACTGCAATAAAAAAAAATAGGGGCCGGCTGAATATGAAGAGGGCGAAAAGGATAATACAAAAATCCAATTATTGTAGGTTAGGGTGGCCAATCTGCGGTTCAGGCGGCTCCAAACGCTGAACAAATACCTTTTACCCATTTAAAACAAAGAAATTATGTAACACACTTAAGAAAATATTAGATTAAATTTTATTAAATTTTAAAAGCATATTATAGGCATAAATTTTATTGAAGTTTTAATTATATAAATTGTTTTTAAGGACATTTTGTCATTGCGGCTCTTACAGTACTACATTTTATGATTCTCTATGTAAATGGCTCTTCTCTCTTCAAAGGTTGGTGACCCCTGTTCTAGGTCGTGAAATTAAATACTCTTTATAGTTATTTCTATGGTTTGCCATCAGGAAACATTCAGGATGAAGGTGATTCTGCGTTAAAAAAGGAAAATAACAGGATTGGTGACTGTTCCATCATCAACCTGATCAGAATCTTCATTTTCCTCATCGCTATATTGAATATAATAATTCTCTATTAGAGTTCCTGTTAATTTCATGTATATTTAAAACTATAAATAACAAATGCCCTGATATATTTATGCTGATTTCATATTTAAGTTAAAAGAAGCAAACCGTTATTGAATTTTACAATGCTGTCACCATCAGATAGGCTTGATTTAATTACCCAAAGCTTAGTGTAGCAAAGCTGGAGTAAGAGCTATTAATATTTAACTGAAGCCGCTGCTGGTCTTTTATATATGTATTTTTTTGTTTTTCTTTACGTCAAACACTTTAGAAAATATTTACCGTCAAACCCATTAACGAGTTAGATCAGAATATGAAGTACTTCTCTTTCAGCAGTAGAAAAACTATATGCATTTTGGAGAGAAGAAAAGGCAGACTACCACTCCAACCTGTGACATCCTTTTTATTATTATTATTATTGTTATCATTATTATAAAATATCCTCTTGCAATCTCATGGCACTCTGCTTAACCTCGTTCCTTAGACATTACAAGCTAGTTGAATATAGTAATGCATATATTTAACAAAATACATATAAATGCACATGATATACAAAAACAGATGCACACGCACAAACACACATAAGTGTGTGTGTGCGCGTGCGTGCACTGCTTAAACCCGAGCACATATGCCATGAACGTTAAAGTACTTTACGTCGATTTTTTTTAATGATGATTAAATCGATACAAGAGCTTCAACACAAAAATGCTCTATAATTCGAGAAGCAAGTAAAGTTAAATTCACAATAGTCCAAAGTAGCTTTCACTTTCTTTAGTATTTCAATAGCATGTTATTGAAAGGCTAAAGAAACCTGATACAAAGCCGGAAGTATTTGAAGGTTACTTAGTATCAATTTCTATATGGAAGAATTGATGATAGATCCATTGAAGATATGATAAATTACAAAAAATGAGTATGGACCCTCATCTACTTATTGTTGTGCAACGGAATCTCCATCGTCTTTCAGGGAAGGACGTATGAAGGCTATCCCACATACCTTTTTTTTATCAACGAATGAATCATTTTCGGGGGCGGTCGTGTTTTTAAGTCTACATTTTTTCGTATCCTTTCACTTCATTTTCGTTTTTCCTTGAAGCTTGGACTCGATATGGGCATTAGGTTGATTGTTCCCATAGCCCCAACAAAGGGCGAGTATTCAGACACACTCAAACGGAGATGGATAGATAGCCACACGCACAAACACAAACGCACACACACACGCATACACACACACGCGCACACATATACACACGCACACACCCACACACATATATATATAATATATATATATATATATATATATATATATATATATATATATATATATATATATATATATATAATCAGTACATCAATGAACTTTGAATTTTAGATGAAAGCAAAATGGTAAATAATTAAACAGGAAATTAATAAACAACAAAGACAAAGGGACCTACATATGGTATTCATTGACCTTGAAAAGGCTTATGACAGAGTCCCGAGACAAGAGGTATGGAGGAGCCTGAGGGAGAAGATGGTGCCAGAGAAGTATGTGCGATTGATACAAGAGATGTACCGGAATGTATTTACCAGAGTGAGGAGCAGTGTTGGGGAGACAGAAGGTTTTGAGGTGAGAGTAGGATTACACCAGGGGTCGGCTCTGAGCCATTTATCTTAACATAGTGATGGATGTTATAATAGAGGAAGTAAGGGAGACAGTACCATGGAACATATTGTATGCGGATGATATTGTTCTGTGTGCAGAGAGCAGGGAAGATCTGGAAGTGAAATTGGAAAGATGGAGACAAGTACTGGAGGACAGAGGAATGAGAATAAGTAGATCCAAGACAGAATATATGTGTACCACCACTGATGGGGGATGATAGAGAAAGTATTCAGCTTGGTGGAGAGCAAATAAGGAGAGTTGATAAGTTTAAGTATTGGGATCTTTTGTTAACGCTGGAGGAAGTATGGAAGAAGAAGTAAAACATCGGGTACAGGCAGGCTGGAACAACTGGAGAGCGGCCTCGGGAGTTCTTTGTGACAAAAGAGTGCCGCTTAGGTTAAAGGAAAATTTCACAAGACGGTGGTAAGAACAGCAATGCTGTATGGTACGGAAACAGCAAGCATGAGAAAAGCAGAGCAGAAGAAGATGGATGTGGCAGAAATGAGAATGCTTAGGTGGATGTCTGGGGTAACAAGAGTGGATAGGATCAGAAATGACTCCACAAGGGTGGTCAACTAAGGTGGTGGAAGTATCAAAGAAAGTGCAGGAGGGGAGGCTGAGATGGTATGGACACCTGTTGGAGGAGAGATGAGGACCACGCTGGGAGACATACTATGGGAGTGGAGGTGCAAGGAAGAAGAAAAGCGAGGGAGACCAAGAAAGAGATGGAAGGACTGTGTGAGAGGAGATTTACATGAGAAGGGAATTGATGAGGCAGAAGCGCAAGATAGAAATAGATGGAAACGGCTCATCCGAAACGGCGACCCCATATATAAAAAATGGGAAAAAGCTGGGAAGAAGAAGAAGAAGAAGAAGAAAGAGCAAAGCTACTAAGCATAATGACACTTTCAGGAGAAAGAGAAAGAGGAAAAAAAATAAAAAGGGACCGGAATATTAAGACAAAAACCACCAGTGAACATCGGAGAAAATTATATTATTACTAAACAAAGAAAAAAGTATTTAACATTAATCCCAACAAGAAAAAATTTCTGTTCATGATTACAAAAAGTAAAAAAAGCGAACAAAAAGTAAAAAAAAGCGAACAAAAAGCACAAAAAACATCGAAACGAGAACTCTCCGGCACAGAAGCATGCATACATGAATGAATAAATTATTATTCATTTTTGACACAAAGGAAGGCAAGCACAAAGAGGCGAGAAGGTAGAAAGGACGAATAGTCTATCAGGTAATGTTTAATTGTACAGCAGTTGAGTGGTTGTTAAGGGTTGGTGACAACTTTTTAAGGAAGAAGACTCGAGAAAGGGTAATGATCAGTTATCTATTGCTTGAGATAAGATTTTGGAATTATTTAAGTTATTCCTAAGGTATAGTTAGTTGGATATTAAACAAAATTCTGGCCTAATATTCATTTGTGACAAAAATTCATATCTATCTATCCATTTTTCTATATATAATATATATATTTAAATATATATATATATATATATATATATATATATATATATATAATATATATATATCACTCTTGGCACCGTCCAGTTTATATTTTGTCTTACCCATAACCTTAACTCTATATATATTTCAATGGATACCATACAAATTGTCTGTATTCTACCGCAAATGAAGGTGAAATTAATGAACCACTGCCTTTTCTGTTAGTGATAATAGAGGAAAAAACTATTTACCAACTTACATATGTCCACGAATTTACCCCAAAAAACAAAATTTCTTCCTCTAGTGGGCTCTCCTGACCATTCATTTCCGCAACGCATATCTTCAACTCACTTTCCATTTCATCGCAAAACGTGAGATACTGTAAGCTGCAGTACTTTCAGAGGTTACAGCCTTTTCAGTTCCAAGGATTTCTACTCATTACATGATAAAGGATGGGGGGACTTCGGTAATTATGCATTTGACTCCAGCTCGCTCTCTCAAGAGAACTTCAAATTCCCTCCCAATAGCATGGTAAATATAAGCAGTTTTCAAATAACCCACTGATGACTAACCTCGGCCACCCTATTGCTACTGAGATGATATTGTAAAGAAAAAATACCAAAAGGTGCTCTCAGATGAAGCAGTGAGTACAAATAACATAATCTTCACTTGTCCCCTTTCTGATCGACTGAACGTTCTTTTTGGTTTTACTAGAAAGCAAAATTACAATACCACCTCTGAAATGTCATGAGCTCTATGAAGAAGGCAGATTATGTCCTTGAAGTTATCCAACATGACCTTTTAATAACTGAGTTCTCTCTATCACCACATTCCTATTTTCAGTGAACTCAATCCCCTCCTAATATATTAATCCAGAGCTCAATGCAGATGGGAAAAATGAAGAGGTTGACCCAATGAGGGAAATATAACTATGTTGCCTACCAACAAGAATCTAACCAGCCTTCCAAACACTAATGTGCAGAACTAATAGAAAAGGCAGACTAGTTGCTGGAGGCCTCAAACTACATTAACTGCAAAGCCAGAGAACACAACAACCAAGAACAAGATGACAAGACACAAGGCAATGCCATGGAAAGGAACCAATTCAAGCTGGACTAGAAAAGTTAGCCCTACCTATTAGTTTTAAGTCCACACCACCATAAATTTGATAAAGTGGCAAAGAGCTGCACCACTAGATGCAGTTGAAAAAAAATGACCAATGAAAATATTGAAACCGATGCAACCTCATCATACACTTGCACCACTATGCTTCCAGTATGAGGTTTCTGTTGGCTTTCTTTAGAAACGATGTCTAAAGACCTCTGCTTAGTATCGAACTCATCAGACACAATGAACTTTACTACAGGCCATACTATCCCTCATATGGGATAACAGCCTGGTGGTACACCCGCTAATTATGAAAAGTTTTAGCCAAACATCACAAACATTGCCAAGACTCTCAACTGGTATGCTGCTCAATGTGTTACCTTTAAAGTAACATAACAGGCCTTGGCAGACACTACGACTATGAATTTCCCCAAAATCTGGACCAAATTCACACTTAAAATGGATGCAAGCAAATTCACAATAGGAGCATTAATTGATCAATAAATCAATGAATTAACTTGACCGCTATGAATTTTCACCTTTTAACCGTTTAATATGTATATACGTATATGTAGCGCACCAATTTCACCCGTGCCATTTGGTATGTACATATACAATATACAGAGAGTTGAGGCTTTGACAATGGTGTTAAGTATGTAATTATACAATTGCTTTTTATCTCTTTCCTTCCAAGTTCAGTCTGCTTAAACTTGGATTACTCAGGCCTCTAGCATTTTTGTTTCCTGTGGATCATGGCCAGACAATAACAATGCCTCTCTTTCTCATTTCACCCCAGATATCTTCATTTTCCTTATCTAGTGCATCAATTAGTTTATAAAGATTCATAGGTAAGTAGGAGTCTAAATGAGCAAAACCCAAAGTTTCCATAACTAAATAGTAATAATTATCATTATTGGCAATTATCAATCACATTATTGTATTTTCATGTGCAAGTTTCTAGAAAAATATAAGGTCAATACAAATATATGTAAGGTAAACAGTATAATGATTTGAAGAAACATTGAAAAATGTAGCAGTTGCTACATTTTACATTTTAACTTTTTGCTGACAATCTGGGTACCCTAAATGTTTGTGGGGCAAGATCTTACCTGACCACTCAGGATCCCAAAGTTGTTCACCGTAGGTAATATTTCAAGGGTTAAGCGTAAAATTAACACTGGCTGAGAGAAAATAAAGTACCCTGACAGAGAACTTCTTGCTGTCTATTGGAGTAACAGATATTGTACACACATACTTTACCATCATCATGGACAACAAACCACTTGTTCATGCCCTAACCAAAAAACAGGATGTGTCCAAGAAGTCTCAGTCCTCACCAAGTTTGGGAGTAACATCCAACAAAAAAATAATGCAACTTTATTTTTGTTTCTCCTTTTTTTTTAACAAAAACTGCAAAAAGCAAATACACCAAAACTTGAGAGGAGTGGAATGCCTGTTCTCTCTTTTCTCCTGTCCAGTGCTTTATAAAGTCTTCTGTCAATGGGTCTATAAGGAAACATTGTTTTCAGATATTGTCTCAAGGCTCCACCAAGAGGGGAGAACACTTGAAAACAAGTGAAAAGGAGGGACACTCCAAGAAGTAAAACCAATCACAAAGGAGGAAGCATACATTAAACAGAGTCGGGAAACTGCTACAGTTGGAGCAACCCCTTTCTGGAGACCCTGGGACTAGAGGAACTGCACTTGGAGGAAGAACTTTGAGTATTCCTTTTCCCTTTATACTTTGTTTGTGCCTTGAACTTTTGCCTTTTTCTTAACTGGGGTCATAAGTATAAAGACATCAATTAATCAGCATCTCCAATGTTTATTGGACTAGAATCTTTCTTTCCATGGAGTAATGATTTTGTATGGACACCATCACAGTTTTTAAGCAGATTCAGCTAAATTTTCCTTAACAGAAGGAGGTGTCCTTGAGGAAATTAGGGTAAGTTTAAACTAAGTTGTGAAAGAAGAATCACTCTTCATCAATTAATGAATACTTTAAGGAAACACACCTGGAATTTTATCAGACGAGTGTAAATAATTTTTATGCTAATAGATTTGAAACTCATCAGTTAAATGACACACCTTTAGAGAAAATTTGATATGAATTTTCTTAGACATGTATTAAATTTGTAGGGGGGGAGGTCTTCTCAAGAATGAAACATGAGCTACATATTTGTTAGCAGCCATGCAGTGTTTCTCAGGTTAACTAATACTATTTATCTTGTTAGGTCAGCAAGTTTTAGTTACTTATTAGTCTACTCCCCACCCCTACTCCAAAAGTTACTTCCTACGGGTATACAGCCAGAATTGAGACAACATTATGCCAAACATTGGAAGTTTTGGGACCTCCTCCCTTTTGGACTGGCTTACAAGAGGTCTCTCCTCACCCCTCTCCAACTTAGTACTTGTGAGAGGGAGGGAAACATCTGATGAATTGAGGCTGAGCCAGGAGGTTCTGCACATCAAGAGGTAGATGGGGCATCAAGGAGTTGCAACATAATCCACCCTGTTGTGGGATTTGCGAGAGAAGCAGCACTGCAACTCTGGTACAGAGTCACCCCAACCCAATATGGTGAGGCATTTTTTCATCAGGTGCACTCTCCTCTCCAACTCCAGACAGAATTTCTTCATACCTCCAGGAGGCGGCGTAGATCAAGAACCATTAGTCATGCCTTTTCGCTCCACCATCAGCAGTGTAGCAGCAGCTCCACTAGTATTTCCGGCAGTAGGAGACCCCTGTCCCAATCCCAGAGCAGATCAGACAGCAGATGGAGTGCATCCTGTGACTGGAAATACAGACTTGTCTCATTTTGCTTCTTCCCCTCCAACTGGAGGGTGGATTGGAAACATGAGGGGCAGACGAGGAGCGTAAAACTTACCCAATGAAATCTCAGGTTCATATCCTAAGGAAAATACAAATACATTATATATGGTATTTGTTTCGATGGGAATTCAAACCTACACTTTCATAGATGGTGACTCATCAGTAGAAGGGAGGACTGATCCTGAGTGGGGGGTAGACATACCCTGGATTTCTGGCACTGCCCTATGCATACTATTGAAGCTAACTGCATGCTGAAGAAAACCAACATAGGAGAAATTAAGTCATCTTGTACTCAAAGCATTTTGAGCGGGGTTTGTGGGTGATGATGGATGAAGTTGTTGGTGGAACCTATGGGGTTCTCTGCCATCATATCACCTGCTGGGCTGCTACTGGCCCCAGGGTGAAAGTGTCAAAGGACTTGTTGCCCAAGTCCCAGAGACAGAACAATGTGAATGATGACTGTCTTTTTCATCTTCCTGCTTCAGGAGAACCTGGTAAATGGACTGGTTCTTCTTGTATGCCAGCAGAGATCTTATACCCCCGATATTCTTCTTCTTCTCTCCCACCGTTATCGCTCCATTAAGGGGTCGGTTGCCTGATGTGCCTTCTCCACTGCCTTCTATCAAAAGCATCCTCCTCCACCAATCCTCTTCTCTCCATATTTTCCTTCACTTTTTCTTGCCATCTAATTCTCTGACTCCCTTTCGATCTTCTTCCTCTAACAGGTACCTTCCAAGCCCTCTTCACTCCCTCCTCGTCATCCATCCTGAATACATGCCCATATCATCTCAATCTTGACACTCTTATCACCTCTCTGTAATCTTTACTAAGCCTGCCCTTCTTATTTCATCATTTTCCAATCTCTTAAGCAGCGATATTCCCATAATCCACCTCAGTATTCTCATCTCTGTTCTCTCAGGCTTTACTTCCTATTTTCTTCTTAGAGCCCATGTTTCCGCTCCATACATTGATACTGGTCTTATCACTGTGTTATATTTCTTGACTTTTAGCTTGATTGCCATTTTCTTATTACATACCACTCCAGCTACCTCTCTCCACTTCCTCCAAGCAGCTTAATCCTCCTGTCAACTTCAGCCTCACATCCTCCCTCTTGGCTTAAAGTAGATCCTAAGTATTTAAAATTCTTTGCCTGTTTTATAATCGAGCCTCTTCTTTCTTGTATTAGTAATCTGTCCCTATCTACCCTACTGCTCAGCAAAACCTGTTTTATTCACATTCACCTTTAAGCCACCCCTCTCTAAAGACTCCTGCCACTCTCCAACCCTTCTTTGTAGGTCCTCCTCATTTTCAGCAGTAATCACCAGATCATCGGCGTGCAACAACTCCCATTACTCTTCATTCCTGATCTCTTCACTGAACACATCCATGACCAGCACAAACAAAATTGGGCTTAAAGCTGACCCCTCCACCCTCTGTACTTCCCCCATCTCCTCTCTCTCATTTTCAGTATTTAACAGTTGTTCAAAGTACTCTTGCCATCTCTTCTTAATGTCTTCATCCCTATACAATATATTTCCATCCCTATCCTTGATGAGTGGAGAGCCCAATTTACCCGCATCTTGTCTCTGCCTTTTCCTCAAGTTTGAAATCTTATAGATATCCTTCTCCCCTTCTCTTGTTTCTAGTCTTTCACCCAACTGCTCTGCTGCCCTTCTAATTGCTATACCTACCCTCCTTCTTGCCTCTCTTTCATCTTCACTGTGCCTTTCTTTTGCACCCTGTGCATGCCTTACTTTCCAGTCCTTAAATGCTTTTGATTTTCTTTTAATTGATTCTTGTTCCTCTATTCCACCACTACTTTTCTCCTCTCGACACTTTCATATCCACTGGTTCTTCCCCCACACATATTTCTCTCATGTCTGCCCAGGTATTTTCCACTGTTACCCTGTCCAAATTCTATGTTCCCCCTTTCCAGCCATCTCTCTCTCACAGTCCTCCTAAATTGCTCCCCCTTTTCTCCTTTAAGGTCCCAAATCTTAATCCTAGATCTTCTCTTTCTCTTCATCGGTTTCCTACCTCTCATTATAAAATCCATCACCACAAACCTATGGCATTAATTCTGTCTAGGGGCACTACTCCGTTTTCATTAGCAATCATATTTTCACCTTTAAAATGCTTTCAGGCATGTTTACATTATCTGTTGTTTGCAATAGATTTCTTCTTCAATATATATATGAACTTCTTATTCAATTTCATTATTGTCCATAATCACCTGCTCCATATTTGATAACCACTCTCAAATTAAGTGTGCATTTACATAATTCAAATGCATATACAGCACTTACATACTTCATAAGAGGATTAAGACCATTTTTTATCCTAAAAGAATATCTGTTTTTCGAGAACTTAAAAAGATGTGCAAATTCAAGGGGTCTTCGATATAAATTAAGAAAGCGGAGGAAAAAGTATTATTTGGGAAAAAGTTTAGTATTCCACTTTAAGCATTATTTGACATGCACTGGCCTGGTTACTCTAACATCTTACCGAATAGACATAGGGGAGTTCTTGAGTTTACGAACATTGAAGCTAGGTGTTTGGTGTAACGATTTCATACAGTAAGTAAATAAAAAAATTGGGATTTGGCAATTCTTGAGTTTAATTTTCATTCAACCTTTAACCTTAGCAGTGCAAACATCAACAAAATAAGTCTATCTAAAGAATATACACAAATAAGAGTAATGAGTATACAAAATAATGCAATTCACAAGAAATGTTTATTCATGCAATTAACAGCTGAAGTTGTTAAAGAAACGCTTTATATAAAAAATTTCATGATAACCTAAGCTAATTAAATGAAATTAAATACGACATATTAAAATGAAAGGCGAACAAGACAACAGAAATAGTACTGAAAAATGTAAGGACATTCCTCAATTACATGTTGTAGATGTAACTTTTGAACATGGCATTTTGCACAGCACATTCCTACCATTAATCTCATCATCTAAACTGGCCTTTAACTCTGCCAAAAATGAAGAACATTTGGTAAATAACCGTTTAACACTATATGACTGTTCAATCATAGGTAGAAAAGTTGAATAACCATGAAATTATTTTCATTTAAATATTATAAACACAGATACTATGTTTTTCAATACCCCCTCGTCAATGAACACAATAGTAGTCATTTTTTCAATCAAAGAAAAAGAGGTAAAACAATCTACAATGCTTTTTAATTCTCTTGCTCTTGATCTGACGCGAAATGAAACATGCGAAAAAATATCTGCTTAGGGAACTAAGTATCCTGAGTGAGTTAAGAAAGTAGCGGAGTCAACAGATATACCCACAATCATATTTTCTAAAAAAAAAAAAATCACTCATGTTTAGTAGGTATGTTTTTTTTTTTTAACTCTTACAATATATCGACAAAAAGCCATGAAGAAATCCGTTTAGTGTGTTCTTCTCGACCGTATTTAACTATTTTTATTTATTAATTTTTCTTATTTATTTCTTTGCTATTAAAACGTTTGTGGTGCAGTTAGGTAAGGGTAGGATTGCAAAATAGTGATTTAGATGGCAGAGCGGCATTTTAGTTAACACACCTCGGTAATATTTTATTGTCATCAATAATATACAACCTTTAGGTTCGACACTGCATATTTTAATTCAAGCCCAATTTCAGGAGTGAAAAACAATAATTATATAACAAATAACGTAATCTTTACTAAACAAAGTTGTGTTAACAATAAAAAGTAAAATAAGCACCGAAGTTTCTTCGGCGTAATCGAGTTTTCTGTACAGTGCATAATGCTCTATAGAACTCTCACCTACGGCCCATGAAACTTTATATATATATATATATATATATATATATATATATATATATATATATATATGATATATATATACATAAATATGTGTGTGTGCGTGTGTAACACCGTCATCGGCCTGGTGCACTGAGAATATGATTTAGGGCTACCAGTATTTCTTAGGTCAGTTCACATAAAGTCATGTTTCGCCATGATTCGATTTTGGTATTATTTTATTGCTGGATAACCTAAATATATTGCAACACGCTAATAAAATTAATAAGATCTGTAAAAGTTAGTACAATGACTATTTGAAGTCAGCCTAAAACGAAAATGTATACATCATAAAAATTTGAAAAATATATGTATCAGAAATTTATCCAATATTCTTAATTCCATGCACAACTATGATGAATTACCTTTACAGTGAAATAAAGTCTGATGTTATTTAGTATTTAGGGTAGCTTTTGTGTTTTATTAGCTAAATAAAAAAACTACTCATGATTTTGTCAGAGAACTCGATTAACGTTATGTCCCTGATGTAGGAAGGAAATGATCGAGCCAGGTTACCCATTTTGTAGTTAACTTAACTCAGAATATTTGTAATATCTTAGTATGGTCAAAAAAGTAAAATAACAAAATAAGAGCCCCCATAATAACCTGAAGCTGTCATAAACAAAACAGCGTAAAAAAATGGTTTGGTAAAAACAAAGTAACATAGAAATATTAAATATATTGCACCCTGGAAAGTAAACTGACTTGATTTTCAATGACATATAGTTGATTGTTATTCGTGCTAAATATTTTCAAGTGAAGTAAATTACCATCATTTTTGACGGAATGGGTACACTACATTTTTGTACATATTAAAAATGAGTTTCATTTGTTACATCGGTAATTGTATTCCTCCATAACATGCGACTTA
Source organism: Macrobrachium nipponense (assembly GCF_015104395.2). Taxonomy (NCBI): domain Eukaryota; kingdom Metazoa; phylum Arthropoda; class Malacostraca; order Decapoda; family Palaemonidae; genus Macrobrachium; species Macrobrachium nipponense. The sequence goes on from NC_061090.1 coordinate 42,625,182, forward strand.
CACAAACGAAAATGTTTAACGTTACATCATTTTCTTTTACCCACGCTTATTTAGGAAGTTTACAGCAATGTATATTATTCACTTAACTATTCTATAATTATAATTATGATACAAGCGAAACTATTAAAATTTCGGCATCCTTAGTAATGAAGATCATCATCATCATAATTTCATATTAACCTTATGAATATCTCAAGGAAAATGAATGAAAAATCAAATAGAATAAGTCAGTACTGTAAGAATTCCTATTCGAACTTTTCTACTGACGGGAATTTCGGCTTACAATCGGTGTCTTAGTCGTCATATTCATTAGACCTGACACACTATCATTTATCAATTTAATCATCATCATCATTAGCATGATAACTGCAATTATTTGTGTCGATCAAATAGTATACTAAAGGGTGAATGTCAGATACCATTGGATCTGCGTGACCTGAAGTTAAGCTACAGAGTAAATGATAGAAATTCTTTCTCTATCACCGTTGACATGTGACTATTAGCGTTATTAAAACCAATCCAATCCAGATCATCAAGTGCCACAGAGGGCATGAACCTCGGCCATTTAACAGGGATCATTTTCTGCAGAGGCGAAAATAATCACTATAAATACAACAAATAAAACTGCTCGTTCTCACTGACACTGAATTCGTGTATGAGACATTATACAAGCATGTATAATTTCAGTCTACACATATATTTAATCGATTAGAGCAAAAAATAAACCCTGTAGCCTAAATTATTTATGAGCTGACACACACACACACCACATTATATATATATATATATATATATATATATATATATATATATATATATATATATATATATATATGATTATAATCACTTTTACACGTGATTCTTTTATCACACATATCCACAAGTGGCAAATAAGACACGGGGTGTAGGTCCTGACCGGTTTCGACTTTATTTCCTGGCCATTGACGAAGGACTGATACATGGTATTAGGAGTCACAAATATATACACTACAGACACGTACTGACGAACATACACACACACACCGTTTGAGACTGCAGATCCACCCACAAGTGGGTGTCAAGGTAGGAGTGGCTTTCAAAACTCATTCGGCTAAATTTACAATATACTCTCAAAGGACATTATCGGTAATCGATAAACGTACCCACTGGAGGAGACTACAAATCCACACCTAACAGCCGTCAGAGAGGCGGGGTTGGAAATCTCATTAACAATGCTGCACACTTACTGTGCTTACAAATAGGATAGTCCTTTTTCCATGCATCTCTTCTGCCTACCTTTGAATTAAGCAATTTACAAATTTCTTTTAATATTAAAGGATCAAGTTTATACATCCTTTGACTGATGTTCATAATATGGTTTTAACTTTCGTTTATGAAGCTAGGTTCAATGATATTCTTTTCCAGAATGTTATTAGAATGCACAATCCTTTTGCCCCTTCCCTGTAATAGCACGATTGTTTTCGCTAACATGTACAAAAATACCACTGTTTCCTTGTGCATATCTCACACATTTTTTATGTTGTTCTATTCTCTTTTCCAGTCACAAGACTTACATGGAATTTTATATACACATCCTTTAGTATCGTCGGGGGAGTTCTTTATAAGTGGTTTCAATAGGAAAGTAAAAAAATCTGTTAAAATATGACGAAAGCCTTATAAAAGAAGTGATTATATATATATATATATATATATATATATATATATATATATATATAATATAATATGTATGTAGTATGTTACGAGCATCCATTTTGGACCCTCTTTTTATTTTTATTTTCCTTGAACAAGTTGCAAAACTGGAGGAATATTTTTAAAGAATAAAAATATGAGCAGGAAATGTCAAATCCAGTAAACACGACCCTATCTTGTTTTGACCGTTTGGACCAAAGTGAGAGATTGTATTTTGAGTCAAGAACCTTTTCCCTTGTGAATATGATTTTAATGACACTCCACGCCTTGCATGGTAGCTTGTCATCCCCTTGTCAGATTAATGTTGGCCTTATGCCAAATCCCATGATGGGTCACACCACTTAAGGTAATAAAGTCCCTTTTTCTATTCTAGTCTTTTGTATGTAGGTCCCCAGTCCAATCTTACAAGAAGCCATCAGAGGTTGGTCACCCTCCAACTATGAAAGTTCACATGTCTTAATGACTTGTCTCTCCTTGCTGTCCTTTGCTATTGTTATTAGAATCTTTCTGCCTCCAATACTACGCCCACATGCACCTGCATGGCCGACAGTCGTCCTAAACCTCTTGAACCACGATAGCCCCCATTTTTCACACCTCTCTGCTGTCATCCAATGACCTCTTTCAAGCAATTAACAAGGATTGGCAGTGGAGATGAAAGCACCCGAGGAGATTCATGTCCGCCTGAACTAGATGTGACTGGCTCTTCCTTTAACTGGTATAAATATGGCCTGACCTAGCCTAAAAAACTGCACTTTGCCCTATCCAGTACCTGTGT
>NC_061090.1:42632645-42645145 GCF_015104395.2 Macrobrachium nipponense
TCTCAAAAGCGAATTAATGTTTTATATGCGTAACTATGCGTATCAGGGGAATGGGTGTATTTCAGTGTACACGTCCGAGACGAAGACATATTACGTCATCTCTATAGGGATATCTAGTACGGGGCCTCTTTGACTGTGTTCACATATGTCTATGAATAAGGCTCCCTTGTTCCGTTACAGGCCCGACCGGGATGATAAAAAATTAGCTTAACTCATCTTTTTTCAAGGGGTTGAATAACAGTGCGGCCTGGGAGGTCTTACGCATGTGTTCGCGCCGATAAAGAAATCAGCTTAGCTAAGACATTCTCAAAGTGTGACAACAACCCTCTTCAAAAGGCTTATGAGCTTTCACTCTCTCTGTCTATGGTACTTCAAAATGAAAAGTGGGATTACTTTGCACATGTTATCTTTAAATTTGGGAATCTGAACACTGAAAATCATACACTTCATAACATGATACACAGGTTCTGAGGTGAATTAATCATATTACCCCAATTATAATTGCAATACAATATATATATATATATATATTATATATATATATATATATATATATATATATATATATATATTCTATATATAATAACACCCACACCCCACCTATCATCGACTATTCTTCACCCATGAACTGGACAAACTCAAAATATTCTGGTCCATCCTTTCACCTATGTTAACTTTTCAGCCACTTCTATTCCACATCATTTCTATGTCCCAGCGGAAATACTGCCCAATAAAAATGTCTATATGGTTTCATAGAAATATCTAAAAAGCTTCGGAAGCACATTCTCTTGAAAAAGGCCGCTTCCACACCAAACTCTAAAACAGTAACGTTCCTACTGTAATTTCTAACAATTTGAGGTCATCAAAAAACCAAGGGGACAATAAGTAACGTTTTAGGCTGTACATCAAATAATCTTCAACATTTTTATCCCTATCAATTCTCCCAATTTACTTTATGTAGCTATATGTATAACCTTTGTCCCGTAGTCTCAAACTTACTGTAAGTCTAAATTTGCATTTTCTTCCATTCAGTTCTGTTATTTATTTTCAAAACCTTACTATTTATCCTCCTTGTACACTTTTGTGATTTATGTCATTATTTCTAAAATTATAATCCATTTTTCCGTCACACTAAGAAATGACAATCCGTTTATCCATTCTTTTGTAACGTTTCTCTCCTCTAAACACATCTTTCGCACCCTGGTCAGCATATCAATTACAAAAATAACCATCATGTACAGTAACTCGGTGTAAACCTTGCATTAAGCTCTCCCTTCTTGTACAACACAGCTCAATCCCCATAACATTTTTCATTCAGAGTCGTCTCATTCAAATTTTCTACTAACAGTTCAAGTTCAAATGCACTACAAAAATGAATTTATATTAACTTCACTAATGTTTCATATTCAAATCCTTTCCTTTCATAATCTTGCTCTTTCTTATCCTTCAGGGATTTCATATACTAAACTGCAAAAGCAAATAATCTGCTATTTCTTGCAACAGATTTCTTGTTTCCTTATTTCCTCACGTATTCCTGTTACCCAACTTCCTGTGAGCCTAAATACCCCGTGTCGAAAGGCCTGGCAACCACTCCGTTCTTTCACTATTCCGCCGTGGCATTTGCCTTTATTTATACATTGATCACGTTCCACATATTCGTGTGTGTGTGTGTATATATATATATATATATATATATATATATATATATATATATATATTATATATATATATATATATATGTATGTGTGTAGTAGATGAGAGATGTATGAGAGAGAGAGAGAGAGAGAGAGAGAGAGAGAGAGAGTGTAGGTGTATGTTAGGGAAAGTGTGTGCGCGTTCATACACGAAAACAATATTTTCCATTTAATACCTTTACTAGTGATATAACTATAAATTTCCTCTTACGATAATGTCAGTTCCACGTCAAGTTATCGCTTATAAAATTTAATATTTTATCTAGAAAGGCGCCACAAAAATTTTAACTGTACCCGAAGTTGGATTAAACGTTCACTTGTTTATCTTGTGTGTGTATGTGTGTGTGTGTGTGAGTGTGTGAGTATGCATATGAATAAATTCATATTTGCCTAACTATAAGTGTATTTACCTAATACGTGTGTGCGTTTATATATTAATTACACAGATAATAGACATTCCTATTCATGTATGTACGTATGAATAAATAGTTGTAAAGCTAGAATATGCACAGGCATCTTTGAGAGTAAACGAGCTCAAAAGAATGCTAAAATTAACAAATTAAATTAATATTCTTTCACATAAAAGACGGGTCTACGTTGATCATACATCGTGTAAATATATTTTACAAAAACGTATACATCCGTAGAAACGACTTTTACCTCCTCCCCCATTACCCCGATCCCACCGCCCCCGCCACCACCACACAAACAAAAAAAAAAAAAAAAAAAAAAAACACTAATGCTTGCACAATCTAATGCACACGAAACATGCATAGTGAAGCCTCACTTATCCAAAACCGATAATCCGATTCCGCAGATAACCCTGACCCTTCGGAAGAGAGCAGAATTTTTGCTCTCATGATTCGAACGTCCTCTGACCCTCACTGTCCCTTTAATAAACAAAACCCAGTACAAGCCTCTTACATTCCAAATTCATCAGTCTCCAGTTGTATGGAGATTGAGATCGCAAGAGCCAGAGAGATAGAGAAACTGACAAAATACAGAATATGCGAATAAACTGACCGAAAAAAAAAAAACCTGTTTCGGTGTCTTTGTGGTCACATATGAAAAACTCACTTTTCATGACCTTTGTCCTTCATGGTTCCAGAGCTCTGGGATCATTTTTAAGCCTGGATACGGATGCCTGCGGTTCCAGTGGCAAACTAACTTGCATTTATGAATGTTTTCTTTCAAATTTTTCATTGTAGTGTATCATTCCTGTATCTATTTTCTCACTGAATGGTATGCTATACTGCGCTATATGTCTGACATGCGATTAGAAGGAAAAGAAGTTAACTGTTTTAGCGACTGAAATGGAGATAAAACACACACACATACACACACACACACACATACACACACACACACACACACACACACATATACATATATATATAATTATATATATATCATATATATATATATATACTATATATATATATGGGCAATTATTAGTAAATTGTACCATGAACATATTCTTAAATATTCTTTCTTTAGCAGAAGAGAAGTTTTCGACAAGGTTACTTACAAATCACCTACTCGCTTCTTTGATATTGCTATTTCTGATATTGCTATTGCTGCATGTACTATGTAGGCCCAATCCCTTCAAAACATAATTAGTATTAATTTCACGGGTACATATACGATCAGCACTAAACGCCTTTTCCACTCAAACTAGGATCGGTATTTACTTTTGTTATCACATACCATCTATAGTAAAATCGAACTGAATTCATCCTATGGAAGACTGTTTTTGGGTAGGACCCTTATTTTCAGTTGTCCAAAATCTCTAAGCTCAAAAATGATTTGATTGGAAAAACAAACTAATTATTTCTTGATCAAATAATTAGTCTCTGATATGATCATTTCAAGAATGTAAACAAAAGAAGGGATAACAAAAAATGAATCTAATATTCCAATACAAATTGTTTGTTTCTATTCGATAATATCTTTGGCAGCTCCAGTACTTGAGTGGTGTGGAGCAAAAATATCTATACCCTGCTAGAAATGGGAATTCTGTCTCTAACACAGTGTACTTTCTACAAAACCTCTGGATTTGCAAAGTTCATTCTGTTTTCTACAATAAACTGGATTTTATCTTTTAATCAAGGAATGAACGTGGAGAATATAAGAACAAACGAAGACTACGACATTGTAAAAAGAACTTCACTAATATGAATGTTAAGTTTGGTTTTCTATGGGCTCTGCTGTGGTACTGAGCAATCTAAGAATTTTCTCCTCCTGGCTTACTAATAGCAACTTAACCTGCACATATTAGACAAATAGCTCAAAAAATAATTTCTGTTCAAAACTTCTTAATTACTAAGTAAAATCAAAACACTGTCATACCGGGACGAACAAAGTAATTGTTTAGAAGTTCCATTGAGGAGATCCATATAAGCTTTCCTCTTTCATTTTACACTCAAACATACATAAAATAAAAACACCTACCTTGGGTGGAGGCCAAGAAGGTTCTAACACCAGCATTGCTTCATTGTATACGGATACACTGATGGTGGAGTAAAAGGTGTCATTGTAAATTCGTGTCAGCTTGGCCCCTGGAAGAAAAAGGTTTTATAATAATAAAGATAATAAAAACTCCCGTAGATGTCTTTATTCAAAAATGTGGTAACCACTACAAGTGCACCGGAACTTGGTTCCGGCCGGTTACTTCCGGCCAGGACCTCAAATTTTAGCAAGTTCAGGTTCCTGCTGGAACCGGAACTTTTATTTTAAATCTCGGCAATTATCATAAGGCTTAAATTTCTCAGCTCTTAACTATTTGTATTTGTTTCTAATCTTGATATTTTTCAACTTTTCATTTGCATCATTTCATAAGGAAAATATGAAGTGGCTAGTAATATACAGTAGATATATCTTTCAAGTACTTTTATTGGAAAATTTGCAGGATAAAGTTTGTCGTTAACCAAAATTATAATGGCTAAGAATTAAGAATTATTATCTAGTAGTGGTGCAGAAAAAAATGATTTCTTTATCTTCAATTATATGTATGCAGAAACTGAAATCTTACTGAACTAAATTTATAATTAATGCTATGCTAATTAATTCTTTTTACTTCATATTTTCCCCCATTCAAAGGTGGGGAAAAAAAAAGTGTTCCTTTTTTTCACTGATATACCAAAGCATGACTGTACTAAATTAATTTGCATTACTTATTTGCTTTGATCTGTGAGCTGAAATCACAGATTATGATGGAGTAAAAGGGGTTGTTCTCCTGTACGAGGTAGTACCGTGGGCAAGTGTGTTTCTCCTCGTATGCATTTTAGTACAGAATATGTTTTCTATTTCCGGTCCCGGTCGGAACTTCATATTCTGGTTCCAGTGCATCCCTAGTAACCACACTGTTCTTGGTGTAGCGAGTCACCAAATGGCAAAAGAGTAATGTTACCAGCCTAGTACCTAAATCATGATTACTGAAAACACACACAGAATACTCAAGGATTTTAGTATTGGGGGTATGCAGTATGTGAACGTAAATATGAAAAGACATTGTACCAGTGAGGTGTTAAGTCGCACTTAACACCTAGGGTAAGGATGGACAAACTATAAGGAAAGAGGCCGACACAAGAGATTTGTGGAAGTGCACACAGAAAGACATGATTGGCAGCATTCCACAGCATCATGATCTGTTTTAAGGCGAAGATGATGATTACTATTCTATTAAAAAGAATGGCTGCGATTAGCGAATTAATTTTATATAACTTTTTTATTTTCCTATTAATCGCTTTTCTGGCTCAGCAATATTATCTAATAACTGGCCAATGGGAATGTTTTATCTGTATTTATAAAAACCAGAGATTCTGGTGGCTAGTTTAACAGGGTCCTGTTCGTGCAGATTTGCATTGAACTGGCAATACATACTGTGCCATCTTACTCTACAACGTTGGCCAAACCAGTATTGTAAGACCATTTGGTCAGATTCCTCGTTTTTCCTTACATTATTTCAGAATTATGTAAACTTTGATCAAGATATGCATTCCCATCTTTTCAACCTGGTCAATTTAACTTAAACGTCATCATCATCAATAGATAGTTTTATCATCTGCAAGAAGCATCAGAACACTGACTAGGACTACTACTTCCGTAAAACATAAAATTCCAAGTAAAAAAGTAATACGACAAAACAATTACCTTTCATAGCACCATTAAAGAACAACACTAGTGATATAAATATTAAAAAAATGAGCATAAAATTACAAACACCTATTCCCAAACTTTGACAAAATAAAAGGAACGTTAAGCGTGAGAAAATAATCGTTTTCCCGGTTTGGTTTTGTGATTTTTCCTGACTGAAGGATGGAATGATTTTATACTTCTTACTCTTAGGTGAAAGCGCTAGATTAGTCTAAAATATAATGATCATTTTATGATGAAGGATCATAAGTTGGTGAAAAGGGTATATAATTCGTGACAGTAAAGATAGAGAGAGAGAGAGAGAGAGAGAGAGAGAGAGAGAGTGGCAGAAGTTAAGACGAAAGATCATTAATATCCAAGAGGAGCGAGAGTGCTCGCAAGATAGAAATGAATGGCGCAGTATAAGTAAGGAGTTGGGGAGGGGGAAGGGGGTTGATGAAGTGCTACTGATAAGGCTTCTGTGTAGGTGTAGGAAGCGGATGTGAGGGTGTGGGAGTCTTATTTTTTCCTCGTCCTTCATTCAGCAGCTAAACTATGGATGTGACACTGATTGCTATGATTATCCTTTCCAAGAAATCAGCCCCGTTCGGCGAATCGGTTTCTTATTAAGAAAATGGTAAGTAACTTATCATATTCGTATCGAAATGTTTAATTTAGTGAGGTGCTGATTCTCTTGACGACAATTTACATGGTCATAGATGATTTCACTTTGTGCTGATAAATCTGTAAGTTTCAAATAAAACTGGCTTTCTTAGCGGCAATCGGTCTTCCTTTCAATATATATACTATATATATATATATATATATATATATACTATATATATATATATATATGATATATTTTTATATATATATATATAATATATATATACATATAATATATATATATATATATATATATATATATATATATATATATATATATATATATATATATATATATACTTATATTTATATATATACTGGTGTAAGAGCGAGGCTATTCCTCAGCAAAACACACAAGAAGCAGAAACTTGGTACAAGGTTTTCCTTTATTCATCACGGCCTACGTTTCGGAATCCTTGTCTCTTCCTCAAGGCTAAAAAAAACAAAGTAAAATATATAAATACTGCAAGAAATGTTAGGATGTATGTGCAAATAAATTATAATTATAATAAAATAAAACATCAATACAAAAGGTAAACCTAACATAAAATTATTAAAAAAAAGAAAAAGAAATACGATATTTCAACAGACAGATTTTATTCCTCGAAGTTCAGTTGATGTATGAAAAAAAAAAAATAAATAAATAAATAAACATAAGGTAGGGTGTGATTTAGGCTATATAGTACATGGGCGTGGACAAGGAATAATTGCTCAAAGAGGAAACAAGCTTCTTGATCACTAAAGATTCAACAACAAGGAGGTGGCGTTCGTATTGGCTGGTTAGTAAAATCTTAAAATCATTGTAGTTCATTTTACTTTTGCATAGTTTTATATGCTTTCTAGTATTTGATGTTTCGGGATTTGACAACTTGCACCCAGAGCGGAGGCTAACGCTAATATGTTTCCCACGTGTCTGACAATGGCACTGACATCAAGTCAATGAAAGAATAACACCGGACAGGATTAAAGGGGGCAGTTTTTCATTGTGACGAAACATACCACCAATAGTTCTTGGGTTCATACCAACCGCAGGAAAATAATTCATTTAATTTCTTTTTTATATTGGACAGGAAACAGGTGTCATGTGTGAATGGAAAACTTATACAGTATGTTAATTTATGTGCCAAGTGTGTGGTAACAGGAGGGCGAAAAGACATCCTTTGTTTTCGTCACACATTATTAAAATACATTGGGTGGTTAGCAGTTGGATTTAAAATAATCCTAGAGAAAACCTATTCACTTGTGAAAAAGATTCCAATCGGATGATGTAAGTGCGATGGCCCCGTGGAGGAGAGTGGACAGGAATTCAATTCAAAATTATAAAAGCATGAACTGTAAAAATTCTGTCCAAGACCTGTAAAGATTGTCATCACGGATGACGATGGTGTCTAAAAAGGATAATTGGTTATCATTTTCTAATTCATAAGTAAATCTAACGTTATTATGTAGTGAATAAGCATATTGTAAACACTGGTCACAGTGGTCACGGTCTTGGAAAAGGAGAAAAGTGTCGTCAACATAACGGCGATAAAATAAATATGCAGCTGAATGGATTACCCATTCCTACACCTTCCTCCTGCATGTGAACTTCATCATTAAACACAAGGCCGAGTCCGCACCGCCAACTCCAACTCTTTAAAATTTAAGCGGTTAAAACCGTGGTACACATTGTCCTGACCATTACAAATGACATCCAAAATAAAATCAATTGTTTCGTCCACTGATTATCATTGAACAGCGATTCTATATCTAAACTGGCCATGACCAGATCGGAATCTTGACATATTATTTTAAAATGAATTGTAAGGAACTGTTATCACTAAAATTAATTTTTGAAAGAGTTTTTCAAGAGAGGGACCATGTATTTTGCGATATTGTAGTTTGTTTGTTTGTTTGTGTTTTTACGCTGCATGGAACCAGTGGTTATTCAGCAACGGGATCAACGGCTTTACGTGACTTCCGAACCACGTCGAGTGAACTTCTATCACCAAAATTACACATCTCTCACACCTCAATGGAATGCCCGGGACGATTTTGTAGTTGGATGTAGTCTATGAAGAAAGGATTGGCCTTACAGGTATGTACGTTCTCTTCATGTATTTATGGGAGGGCATACATGATACCGTAAGAAGATCCAGTGGCGAAAAGCTCATCATAAGTGGTTTGAGTAATAATCTGTTTATTTTTAACAGATCTTAGAAAACGATTAATTTGGTTGTCTTTCTTGAAAAAACGTTTAAAGTCTTTGTTATCAATTTTCTGAAATTTAGAATCATCAGAAATTATATTTTGCATTTTTTATATAATCGACTTTTTTTTTAAATAACTGTACCTACATTACCGTTATCGGGTTTGGAAAATATTGATTATTGTTTTTACTCAGTTTCTGAAGAGTATTAGACCTTTCCGAAAGAAAGGGGCCCATCTAGTTTTCTGCTTGTGGCCATTAGTAAGTGCGGAAGCAGATAAGTCAGATTGGAATTTTGATAGGTTTGCATTCAAAGATAAGTTCTTCAGTTTGGTAAAAAGTACTTCGAAGGGCAAATAGTACTCATAGTTTGAAGGAGGTTTGTAATTAGGTAAGCAGAAATCCATCCAGCCCAAAAGATAAAAGAAATTTTTCTTTCTTGGTTAAGTTATAGTCAGAGAAGTTGAAAACCATCTTGTTCCCTTTACCAGAAAAAATCGGTTTGAAAACACCCAGTTTCTTAAGTTTGTTGTTATTAGTATTTTTTACCTTTTCAATATAACCATTCAATTCTTTAAATAACAACCAAATAAACATTATTGAATCAATCAATAAAAGTATGAGTCGGTAACGGATATCATTATACAAAAGTAGTATAGGTTTGACATATTTGGCAATGAGCTTTTCATTGGTTCAGATTTCAATAGACAACTATGCAGAAGCGGAATCATGGAAAAATTTGGTATTATATAACGAGCGTCTATAAAATTTGAATTGAACAAAGTCGGGTTTGACCTGATTGAGTTGGCAATATTGTAAGAATTCGAGGTCGAGTTTTGCTTTCCACCACTTCACTTCTTCACAGTAATCTCCAATCTAAGACAAGTCAATAGCAGAGGACGGTCGTATCTGCGCTAGATCAGGTCGGAGACATGCAGAATGCCACTGGACCTGAGGCGGAAGAGGAAGAGTAAGGTGAAATAAAATACAACGATGGCTTCCTACTATGAGATTCACAGCCGGTGTCCTAGTGTTCTACCGAAATAAAATTTTATCAACGTACCTGACAAAGATGACACTTTGTCACAGGGTATCTTACATCCCTACCTAATTTACTGTATTCTGTATTACCAAAGCTGCATAATTCAGGTAATTATAAGAGTAACACCGACTTCTTGTAGACATCGCCAATAAACTCAGAGGAATGTCTTTCGAAGATATAATGACGTAACTTATGACGTCATTAACTTGCCTCCTTCTCGATGGATAATTGGCAATTCGTGAAAAAATCTCCACCTCTGGCAACAATGAAATACAACCAATACTCCTTGTTTACACTTTGTAGTAGTGGTAGTAGTATATAGGATTTATGCCATGAGTTCGAGTGCTAGAATCCTTGAAGAAAAGGGTTTCCACAAGTAATCCGAGAAATTACTTTCTATCACTACTTCTCCATTGAAAAATTATATAATTAAAAATCAATTAACAAAGTGAAGAAAACTTTGGCATTCGTCGTAACTCCTTTCCTAATATAACAGGAACGATCACTGTAATAAATAGACAATTGCATAGGATTAGGTTAAATCATAGAATTTAGATTTCAAGCCAAGCAATGGGACATATAGAGGTCATTCAGTGATGTATTATAACCCATGACATTTTTTCTTTTTTTGGCAAAGTTTAATGTTGTACCGCAAGTTATATTTTACTAAGAAATCAACAACTATTGCCTTATAGAGCTTATATAATGAATTATCTTTCTGCACCTTAAGGAAGTCAACAAACGACAAAAACTTGGTAGCCTAGAATGTCCGGGTGTACCCCTTAACCAAAAATGGACCCTATTATTAATTTACCTCTTTAAGCTTATGTAGGGTTTGCCACGGGCCTCCTCACTTCAAAACAATTGTGCAAGTCGAATCCCAAAACCTGTCCTGCAACCACGGGGACAATGACTTATCATAGCCGCCATTCTTGGAGCCTTGACAAGGTACGAATATTCATTCAGAATTTCAGAGACAGCTGTTTGTCGTCATCACCTTGTGGGAGGAGTCGGGACGTCATATGTTTACGCCACGTACATCTTTGAATCCATATATTAGTGTGTTCCACCACTGGCTTCGGTTGCTTTATTTCACTCTTATGAATAAACGTTTTCTAACATAAGTAATAAAGAATGCTGCCAAAAATTAGGTAGTGATGTGAAGTATACTATGGCTAAGTAATATCTTTGTCGAATGGACAGAAAAAAAATTATTCCAGAAAAACACCAGGACAAAGGCTCTGAATCTGATAGTAACAGGAATTCATAAAAAAAACCTGGCAGACATTTGGTGAAAATGACTTTACCGGCCAAATACGCAATCATCCTTCCCTAAGATGGCTAACGATTTCAAACAAAATTGGCGTTCTTATCTGAAAAATAGTCTGTTGGTGGTTTTTATAATATATATATATATATATATATGATATGAAATATATATTATTTATATCTATTTGTGTGTGTGTGTGTGTGTATGTGGTGGGTGTGTGTGTGTGTGTGTACATGAGTTTAATCTAGGACGGACACTGTAACACATCACAAGGACCATTTCCGTGGCCAGAGGATGGATGATATATGAACGAAAACGATGATGATTGATAACAGAGCGTACAATTATGCTCAGAAAAACCAACTTGATCCAAGGCTGTGAGACATATAATTATTGCTAAATTCGCACAGAGAGGTGGAAATAGTCACAACAGAGGGAAGGGGCTACATTCAGATGTATATTTGCTGTTCATGTTTATTTCTATTGCATACATTGATTACAATTTATTTTTCAGTTAACGTCATCGTGACCAAGACTTCATCAGTATATAGTAATTTCATTACCAACCTTTGCCCCAAAGCACAATCGCTCTATCACTGGATTAACAACGTTTTGGCTCTCGGCTGCCGAAATTGCAACTGAAGTTTGAATTAATGACGAGACCATGTCGTAATTAAATCAGTATATGAATATTCTAACAAGTATACGCATATTTAATTCAACATCAATGCTTGTAAGTATATCCACACAGACATGTATTGTACCCTGTAAACACAAATATGATATATATATATATATATATATATATATATATATATATATATATATATATATATGAATAATTTGATCACGAAGTATATAAAACCTGATGCTTCTTGGCAAAAACCTTTATATATATATATATATATATAATATATATATATATATATATATATATATATATATGTATTTGTGTGTGTGTGTATGTGATTGCGCGTGTGTGCGCAAGCACGCATAAACAATAAACGGTATGCAAGGCTTCATTTTACTACTTTTTACTCATTTTCTAACATCAAAATGTATATTGGACTACAGCTAGTGTCGTAATATACTGAAAGTGTGTTAAAATTTAAGCCATTCTGCTTTGAATATAATTTTAGCAAAGTTTTCCTGAAGAATTTAGTCAGTGATCTAAAAAGAACCACAGTCGGATGTACGATAATGCCTGTCCGTGTCTGTAATCACTGTATCATAAAATGCTGTTCCATAACTTTGTTTAAGCCCTGTAATTACTTTTCATATATCTGTTACTATGCACACCTTTTGGTTAGTTTGTTAAACTCCTTCTTCCCACCTCTAACCCACACACACACACACACACACACACGCACACATAGACAAACATGAACGCTTTGCTATTTAAATGCCTTGATATCGATTCGTACACTGTTATTGAAATTTACAAAAAATGTGTCCCCATCAGTTATTCATGGCACTTTTATAGGCAGATTTATTTTGTTCATAACC
>NC_061090.1:42650145-42722645 GCF_015104395.2 Macrobrachium nipponense
TTCAGTAAGGTGGCATTGTGACTGAGTATGCTGTGCAAATGTCACACTAATAAAGAGGTACTGGTATAGCAAGCTCTTTGTGGATGGACACGCTGTTGTCGGTACTCTTATGCTCCAAGTATAGGAATCATTCTTAGTGGCACTAAGGTGCCAGTGCATGTCGAGGAATTATCCCAGTTAACAGCATGGCCTGTCTTAAGCCAATGAGCCATAATGCTATTACCTGGGATAATTCCTCAATAATCTGCAAGGTCATAGACCACTGAAAAAAGAATCTGTGGAGTCCATTTTCATTGAAGCCATGTCAACACGGAATTTAGATCTCTATACTGGATTTTACCTCAATTCCCATTCCTTGTCTCTTTTGTTCAGAGAACATGCGGCCCAGATCAACAAACTGTAACCCCGCCCCCTCTTTCTGCTTTTGTATTTAAATGTCTTTCAACTTCTATTATATTCAGTGTAGAATAAAGTAAGAAAGTACTTGTTTCAAGTCCTCAGTTCACTTACCTTTCTACCGTGGATTTAAGGACACACACACACACACACACACACACACACACACACACACACACACACACACATATATAATATATATATATATATATATATATATATATCTTACAAGTGTGCGATGTGTTAGTGAATATCGTGCCTTGCTTGGAGACAGATTGAGCTGTAGAGGCAGCCTTCTTGAATAAAGGAATCTGATGCGTAAGCATTTTAATCTGGAGGCTGTTCGTACTGTTGTCAAGGCAGTTTGGGCTGTGTCGAGTATGTACATTCATTTGTACGGATGTCACAGATCTAACTGACCAAGGCACTTGCGAGAGGCACATTCTTTTGTTGAGAAGGAAAAGATGGGTCCGGTGGTTTGGGAAACGCCAGGTGGTTGTTAGGGAGAAAAACCCCTCCCCATTAAAAAAGGTATGGCACATATTTTACATGACTTAGAAACAGTTGCCTTTGAAAAGAGAGAAGCGTGAAATGTTATCTTTTTACTTAATATTGCCTTTGAAAAGAGAGAAGTGTGAAGTGTATCTCTTTACTCAATATTATGTTATGTATCTTTATTACAGATGGGCTCTATTTCATGATATTAGAGACAGGATTCTCTATCTGACCTAATACAATTTTGAGCTCTGGGAGTAAACACAAATACTTGAGCCAGGAGAGTAGAATGATAACTTAATATTTTTTCTTTGTGGGGCAGACTTGGGTTTTTATCACTATGACTTATTAATCTTTTTGTTCTATTTTATGTGCATCTGCTTTGGGTTAATAAATAGTATATTTTTGTATTTATGTGAGATTAATAGCCTAATGACATGTTTGCAGATAGAGGGCCCCATTGACAACAGGTAAGGGTTTCCAATTTGTGTAGTTTTGATAATGGGTGTAAGATATATATGTATATATAATATATATATATATATATATATATATATGTATGTATGTATGTATGTATAATTGAATCACGAAAGTTTGAAACGTGATAAATGCCTAAATAAAGGTATAAGCCACCAAGGAAAGATAAACAAGGGAGTAACTACAAGTTCTTTCGACTCAACGTCCTTTACTAGCAGACAAACTGACATACATGAGAAATTGAGAGGACAAGGAAGGGTCGTATAAGTGACAGACAGGGATTATAAGGAGATTAGTACCTAGAATACAACTCACCTGGAGATTGAGTAACCTTCCCAAACAAGCATAAACATGGGTACAATTTAAGAACAAAAAGATTAAGTCCAACTGCTCAGACACAGGGACAAGACAAATTAAATGATTATACAGGGCGGAAACTGACCACATTCAGATATTTGGTAAACAAAAACTTATTCATAAGACATATTAAACATACATATACAGAAAATATCCTTAAGGCAACTAATTTGCATTTAAGTCTGTGATTATATATTTGAAGTCATTCCTAAACATGTTACAAATGCAAGTGTCTAAATGAAACAGGCCACGACTAATATTAAAATTACAATGGGAAGTAAGTTGTATAATGGCAGATTCTAAAAGATTTTGTAATAAGACATGTTTTGATCTTGCAATTAGTGAATTACCAATCCAATTTATCCAGTGGTTGTTTTCACTTAAATGTTGCATTAGATGTTTGCCCAATTTTGACAGAATATTATGCTGTTTTAATCTTGCTTCTAAGCCCTTGCTCGAGTGTCCGAGATAAAAGGAGGAGCAGTCCATACATGGAATTTTATATATTATGTTGTTGCTTTCCCTGGGGCCATTTTTTATTAACATTCCTTTTAGTGTGTTATTATAGGAAAAAACGAGGTTGCCCTTAAAGGATTTTAACAATTATTTAATGTTTCAAATCCGTTGAAATAAGGCAATCTGAGAATGTGCTTAGAATTTTCATTCTCTGTGTTACTTATTATAGCAAATATCTAATATATGTGAAGGATAACATAAATCATTCCCTATTTTTTTCATGTATTCAATTTCTTGATCCAAATATTGGGGACTGAAAATCCACAATGCTCGTAAAACAAAGAAGAAAAAATTTATATTTTGATGCTAAGATGGTGGCCTGAATAGAAATGAACATAAGTTAAGTTGTTGGTTGGTTTCTTATAAATACTGAATTTACACTGAAATGATTCTCTATGTATTAAACCATCTAAGAAAGGGAGGCAGTTGTCTTTTTCCAATTCTAGAGTAAACTTAGTCGATGGTACCTGGTTATTTAATTTAGAGAGTAAATCATTTACATCAATACCAGCAGGCAAAACATGTGTGTGTATAACTGAATCACGAAAGATTGAAACGTGATGAATATATATAAATAAAGGGAGAAGCCACTGTCAGTCCCCAATATTTGGATCTAGATTTTTAATACATAAGAAAAATAAGGACAGTTTTATAGTGTAAATAACACAGAGAAAGAAACTTCTAAGAGCATTCTCAGCTTCCCTTATTTTAACGGTTTTGAAACCATAAAATCATTGTTAAAATCTTTTAATCAACCTCGTTTTTTCCTATACTAAGACAATAAAAGGAATGTTAATAAAAAATGGCCTCAGGGAAAGCAATAACATAATATATAGAATTCCATGTATGGACTGCCCCTCTTTTTATGTCAGTCAATCTAGCAAGGGCTTAGAAGTAAGAATCAAACAGCATAAATATTCTGTCAAAACTGGGCAAACATCCAATGCAATATTCATTCCTTTAAGTGAAAAAAAAACCAAAGGATAAATTGGATTGGTAGTTCAGTAATTGCAAGACCAAAAGATGTATTATCACGAAATCTTTTAGAATCTGCCATTATACAACTTACTTCCCATTGTAATTTCAATGTCATTCGTTGCCCGTTTCATTTAGATCCTTGTATATGTAACACGTTTAGGAATGACCTCAAAGATACAATCACAGACTTAAATGCAAATTAGTTGCCTTAAAGATATTTTCTTTGTATATGTATGTTTAATACATATTTTGTGAATAAGTTTATCTTGTGGAAAAAGAAGAAGTTTTTTTTTTACCAAAACTTTGAATGGGGTCAGTTGCTGCCCTGTATAATCCTTTAATTGTCTTGTCCCTGTGTCTGAGCAGTTGGACTTAATCTTTTTGTAAACCTCTTAAATTGTACCCATGTTTTGTTTGGGAAGGTACTAATTCTGCAGGTGTGTTGGATTCTAGGTACTTATTTCCTTTATAATCCCTATCTGTCACTTACACGACCCTTCCTTGTCCTTTCAGTATGTGTGTGTGTTTGAAAACTAAATATATTTCCATAAACAAGTTAACCGAATAAATAAAGGTGATACCTATTACTCAAATGTGGAACCCCTAACAGTAAGTGCGTGAGGTTCTGTGACCTCTCCTTATATCTGATTGCTATCTCCTTCTAACCACTTTCTCCGTTTCTCCTCCTACTCCCCTTTGTACCGTAGCTCCTCCTCCACTTCCCCTGCTCTCCTATCCTCCCCTCCCCTCCTCTCCACTGCCTTTATCATCCTCCGTCCAATCATTCATCAATATCAATATAGAGTCTGACTATGAGTCCTCTTAACTTATTGTCTAAGGCACTCTCTCTCTCTCTCTCTCTCTCTCTCTCTCTCTCTCTCTGAGAGAAAACAAACGTGACTGATCAGTTCTTCGCTATGTGGGAGCCATCATCTAATCAAGAAAGAAAAATATTCCTTACCCCACCATTCATAAGACATTCGTGAAATGAGATGCTCTCTCTCTCTCTCTCTCTCTCTCTCTCTCTCTCTCTCATTTCAATCGTAGTATATTTAGATATGAGTCTACACAGAACAGAGAACCACATAATTTAATTAAATACAAACACATACACACACGCACGCACGCACGCACACACACACACACACACACACACACACATATATATATATATATATATATATATATATATATATATATATATATATATATGTGTGTTGTGTGTGTGTGTGTGTGTGTATGGGATCGTCGTGGCAAATCAGTGCATCTATTGGCTCACGTTTGCTAGGTTAGCGGTTCGCCAGCCCAAACAAATGTAACAGTATAAAAGTTGATTATTCATAGTCAGGAAACAAGGCGGTACTACTGAAAGATAAAGGAAAAAAAAATCTTATTCCTTACACTGATAACTTGGTATTTCAGTTACTAAAAATGCACAAGCAATCAGGGCATTAACTAATAAAGACAGTTTCTTTAAAAAAACGCATATGTGTAACGTATCTAGGAATACATGTCTACCATAGCAATAATTATACTACTGAAGTCATATATCTCAAACTTATATAAAGTATACACCACAGATATGATATCATATATATATATATATATATATATATATATCATATATATATATATTTTTATATATATAGATATAATAGATATATATGATAATATATATCTATATTATATATATATATATATATATATATATATATATAATGTATATAGATATATACATATATATATAATAATATATGTCTATATATATATAATTACTATCACTATCTATATATATTAATATACATATATGATAGATATAGTATATAGATATATATATATATCTATATATCTATCTAGATCCATAATATCTCTATATTATATATATAATATATATGTCTATATAGATATATATATATATATATATAGAATATATATATTTATATATATATATATATAATATAATTAGATTTTATATATATATATATATATATTATATAGATATATTACTTATATAATATATACTATATATATATATATATATATATATATATATATAGTATATAAGATATATACTAGATCCCTATATCTATATATTATATATAGATATATATATACTATATATATATATATATATATATAAATATATATATATATATATATATTATATATGTATATTATTATATATATATATATAAATATAAACAGGCTCATAAGAACTAAGTTTTTTTTACAACCATTCAGAGTGAGAGTTAATTTCGATAAAAGCATTCATTATTCGTGACTGAAATATTCCTCCACAAAAATGAGCAAATATCTGTCGTTGATTATGCCCTTTAAAGCTACTAACACATTTACAGTGTGTAATAACCCTATACTGGTAATGAGCGACAGAAGGTTTTCTGACTCCTTTCGACATAAAAATGAAACGCGGGAAACTATTACATGATACCTTAATTTTTCAAAAGACATTATCAACTATGAAATAGTTTTCGTAATAATAATTAAGAAAAGATTAGGAAGCGGAAAAGAAGCTGAAATAACCCAAAGTTAACATGCTAAAAAACACACACATTCACGAATTCATTATTTTCGGAAGCTTTAAAAATACGAAAGGATTAACAACGCTTGTGAAAAACGAGACTGACTTGTTGAAACCAAAGTATCGATGACTGAAACTGATAGAAATGGTGGAAGTCTGCCACATCCTTGTCTCCTTCGTTAATCAACCGTAGGAGAAGCAACACGGTGCAATGGTTGATTTCAAAGTGTGTCCCGTGACGTCAGGATAGGGGATGTAACCGTTTCTGACAAAAACTGACGATAACGTCAAAAATATGAGTTCAGCTTCACAGACGGCAATAAAAGGGAGGAGGAATGACGTCGATAAAGTAGGGAACAGAACTTCATTGAGAGAAAGGACTGGATAAAAACAAGTGACAAGAGCCGATAAAGGAGCAGAAGGGGCGAGTCCAAAGCACAAAGACAGGGGAGCTGAGCAGCGTGTGTTCGGGAGCGTATGTGCGCCGAGGCAGTCAGCAGTTTGGTAATAAATCGAAATTGAAACACTCAATTGAAACGAACGACGGGAGGAGCAGGAGAAGGAGGAAGACGTGGTGGAGGAGGAGGAGGATGAGGAGGAGGAGGTGGGAGAGGAGGTCCAGGGGAAGGTGCGACCCTCTCTGCAGCATCCAAGGATGAAGAACTCGGGCAATTGCTGCTCAAAGGTTAAAACAACCGTCGATTATATTGTATATACAGATATCCTGTTATATAAAAAAAATTATTCGAGAAGAATAAAAACTTGCAACAAAAAACAGGACTGTCAGTATTAAATGATAGTACTATAGACAAGTGCCTCAAAATGTTCTGTCGTCTGAAAAGTCATTAAAGACAAAGACGCCGACATTCCCCTTTGCATGTAAACGTGGAGGAACCGGCGCGGCATCGCTTACCTTCCCAAACCAAGAAGACTAATGAGAGAAAAGAATAATATTGGAAAACACGCGGAGTCCATAAACAGACAAATAAACCACAAAGGGAGAGTACGTCATTCAGTTTGTCAATTGGCCATCCAGCATTCAATTATCCAATTAAAGGTCCTGACGCCATCACACTGAGAGACTCATTTCCGCAAACTGTCAATTAATCAATCAGCCTGACAGTCGAGGAACAAAGCCAATTAAAAATATATAAGACAGCTCTGGAATACTTTAACGAATTTAATGAAAAACCCGAAAGAGATAATATAAAGGAGATGGGTGAAGCAAAATGAACGGACAAAAAGATGAAGTGAAATGTTACAGGTGGAGATTGGATGAGAGAGAGAGAGAGAGAGAGAGAGAGAGAGAGAGAGAGAGAGAGAGAGAGAATGTGTGTGGAGGGGGCCGGGGGGTGGGGTAAATAATAACAAAGAACCAAGAGAATCCTTAACCGAATTGAAAATTGAGTCTGTTCCAGTCAACGGGGTAAATTCTAATTTCATTTCTCAAAAAGAAGAAATAGAATATGCGACGAGAAAAGGGATGTTAAAAACGGAAACTTGATTAACCTTAATAAATTTACAATTACCTTTGGAGCGGAATGACAAACACTTTTCTTTCACTCTTTTAAAATGTGTTTTTCACATCCAAAGACAACTGAGAGATATCATATGACCTGATTAGACACGGTTGCAGAAGCGACAGAGGATGGGGAAGAGAAGGTCGTCTTGTCAAAAATGATCATTCTTCAGGAACTACAAGGTAATGGAGTTCAGCTGAAGAACGCTGAAGGAGCTCAGTAAGAAGCTCAGGTAACACCGCATAAATATTCATTGAAATGTAGATTTTCAGTTTTCTGTAAAAGAAAACTATTGAGATGACTTTGCCGGTCCGTCCGCACTTTTCTGTCCCCCTCAGATCTTACAAACTACAGAGGCTACAGAGTTGGAAATTGGTTTGTTGATCATCCTTCCCCCAATCATCAAACATACCAAATTGCAGCCCCCTAGCCTCAGTAGTTTCTATTTTATTAATGGTTAAGGTTAGCGGTGCCAGTCGGCCACACATCTTCACTTGACCGCATCTGGAGGCAACTGAGCACTGCACTGTCATAGGTGAGAGGTTCACACTGCAGCACACCGAGAGTTTCATAGTAATATACGACGTACAGAAAACTCTGTTTCTTAAGCGCATTTTTTACTTGTTTTATATTCTCGGCGAAACATCCGCACATCAAATTAACCTTTCATGCCATGTTAGTATTCTATACTTAGCTTAGTGATCATCGACTTGAACGAGAAGAAGAAGCCAGTTCAGCAGTTTGTATCCCATCAATGTTATTAAATAAAAGTTCTCTTTGGGAATGCCAACACAACTACTTTCAAAGTTTGGTTCATTTATGCTGCAGAAGCCGTTGTAAAGGAACAGAAAGGTGGTACACAAATCGGATGTGATTCATCTCTCGAATGAGTGTAACAAACAACAGTTATCTCTGCTGTCCACTGAGACAGGTTAAGCAGGTTGGTTAGGCAAGTTTGTTAATACAATTTTAGTTCACTAAATGAATTTCAGAAACAAAGACAATTCAACCATTTCTAGATACTAGATGCGCGAAAACTGAAAAAGTTCATCATTATCACTTGCACTATCATGGTCATGATATTATTCAAACATTCTTACTTACACCTTCAAGTTGTTATTAAAAGAAACAATGATTAGTTTGAAACACCAATAAAATATCTACATGGGTTTTTTTTCATACTTTAATGCGTCTGCTGCGTACAGTATATCGTTTCTATATGGCATTTTTCCACGTGACCACAAACTATGAGACATTTCTTTAAAACCTTACAAACCCATTTTGAATCTCGGTACTTTTTTTTTGTTGTTTTGTTAACAGCTAGTATACTTACAGGATCTAGATAGGCATGAAGAGGCTTCATGCTTGATATCATTTGAAGGAGAAAAGTGAAAATCAACAAAGGGAAGCAAAATGTGAATAATAAAAAAAAGAAAGGTATGGTAAAGGCAGTAGGTAAAATAAACACAATGGAATTAAACAGAAAACCAAAAGAAAACAAGTTGTTAGTAAAAAAAAACGACATAACCAAGGAGGGCTAGAACCAATGATTATGAAACAAATTAAATAAAACAGATGTGGTAAAAATTATTTAAGTGGAAAACGCGAAACAGGACAAATCGTAACAAGTAGGACAAAAATCCATGAAGTACGAAAAACAAATAAACGCAAACAATGTAAAGACGAAAGGAGCAAAATAACCGAAAGATGGTCAAACAGAAAATGAATTAAATAAAGAAGTGTATACTTGCACGAAAGCGTCCCATAACGCAATCAGGTTACACTTATTCATTACTAATGTGTTTTATAAATTGAAAAAAAAAAAAAACAATGGTAAAGTAGAAGTTATGATGCTTAAAGTCCTGAACAAAAATATTTACTACTCTGCTTACCATTAGCCTCCGACATAGGAGCAATGAAGGTCAAATTTGCTCTTTAAATAATGAAAATATGAACGCTCTGGGAGTAATGTACATAAGAACTTCGTTTGTAATTACCACATTCAGTCTCAACATCCATTAAAAAAAATGAGAGGCTTGACGTTGTACCGAATATGACATTTTGTACCAGATACGTTCCGAGTAACTAGTAGAAACAAAGCAAATCTACATGAAAGTACAAACCAGTAGAAGTGTGTGAGATCACCCACCCAGGATATTGGAGATTCATGAGAACTAGATTCCTTAACGGCTTTAAATTACTGAAATTTTGTGATATGAAACTGATGATAAAAATACGATGATTTGAAATTCTGTTCAATATTTCTGAAGACGGTAATAGCAATAAAGATGCAAAAACTGTATTAAAAATAATTTCGAGATTTCCCAAGAACTCTCACTGTTGAAACACTAATGACTCAGAAACTGCATTGCTCAAATGCAAAAATTCATAACGTCACAAAATGAAACTCCAATTAATCAAACCACATACACTTTCCTTGATGGTTTTGGTGGAGGAAAACCAAAAATAGGACCAAATACCTGCATCCCTGCAAGGATTCGTAGAACAGTTTGTTGATCAAAGTAACAGCACCAATAATTCATCCGAATTTGCCATCGTTGTGTAATTGGGATTTGGTCAACTGTCTAGCACTGTATCAAAACCAAAAGGTATGGTTTCGAATCTCGGCTAAGGAAGATGCCCTTATCACTTATAATTCTGGGGTGAAACTTAATCCCTGGGTAGAATGAAATCCCTGGATAGAGTGAATTCGCTATGAAGGGGCATTTATGGCTGAATGCCTGAGAGTATGAGAAAAATTGCAGTCATATCTATAAATACGGATAAATGTAAACCACACACACACACGCACATTTATATATATATATATATATATATAATATATAATATATATATATATAGTATACATATATATATATATATATATATATGGTAGGGGTATAAGATATATTACAGCACGTTATGAGAGGGAAGACGGAGTTGGAATTGTAGTAAGTAACAACTAGAAGGAAAAAGTGGTAGAGGTAAAAACAATTGGCTTTTAAAGATTCCAATAATAATAGGGGACAAAGTAGTAAATATTATATCAGCATACGCTCCTCAGATGGGATACCAAGTGCAGGAGGAAGAATTATTTAGACAAGAGTTTGAGGCTGCCATTAGCACAGTGAAAGAGGAGGAGAAAATAATAATAGGAGTAGATATGAATGGTAAAGTGGGAGAGAGAAGAGAACGGAATTAGGAGGTACACAAAGGCCTTGGGTTTGGAATTAGACTAAGATGGGGATTATATATTGGAACGCGCACAGAAAATTCCCACTTGGAAAATTGCCACGCGGATCATTGCCCATGTGGGAGAACAGCCACTGGGAACATTGCTCATCAGTGAACATTGTCACTGGGAACACTCCCCAGCTATTATAAATGAAATTAAAGATTTATATAAATATAATACAATACATAGAAATAATTTCTTAGTAAAGATTTATTTGAATGATGTTACTGTATTTAGGCACAAAACTGAGTTCACATAAATGATGAAATTGCCTTTTACAGCCATTTACAATCACTTGTCACTAATATTTCGTAAACTGGAAACTGGTATTGAAAACATGAAATTGCCTTTTAAAACCATTAACAATTATTTACAACTGATGATTCTTAAAAGAAAAACTAGTTTAATAGTTATTTAAATGTAAGCTAAGACATACTATTAAGACCCATAATGGCTCGCGTGATAAAAAGTGAAAGTGGAAGAGATATGCTTGTCGATGAATTACAATTCCTGTATCATAAACATAGCGAAAATATGAGTGGCAAAATTATTTATTGGGAATGTTCTCAGAGAGCATAAGAAATACAAAGCAAGATTGCACACGAATGCATTGATGGAAAATTTTGAAATTTTAAAGTATTTTAATGAGCACTGCCACTTTGCGACCAAGGATGTAGTGTCCAAGCAACTTTAAAAGCCACCTCTGCAACATCACATCAATCAAGTCGTGTACTAGTATCACAAGCGGCTGAAACCTTAGCTGAAGCTACTACACTTTCTCAATTACCTTCTGTAAATAGTATTTGCTGAAATATTCGAAAATGGAGGTAGAAAAATGCACATTTTCCAGCTGTTCCGATGTATGTACAGGATACGCCATACCACAAGAATTTACAGTTCTTCTACAGTCGAGCTAAACTAGCTTTACCACGTACCAATAACACCTGAAAACACCTGGACAGTGTTCCCAGTGGCAATGTTCACACATGGGCAATGGGCAATGTTCCAGTGGCAGTGTTCCCAGTGGCAATTATCCATATAGGCAATGTTCCAAGTGGCAATTATCCCAGTGACAATTCTCCTAGAGCCATATTGGAGAGGGCTCAGAGTTTTAATTGATGTGTATGAACACATGGTTTCAGAAGTTGGATAAGTACTTGATAACTTACGAAAATGGAGGAGTGCAAAGCCAAATAGATTACATCCTGGTTAGAGGAGCTGACAAAAGCAATGTGACGAACTGCAAAGTGATCTTGGGAGAAGCGTTTGTTAAACATCATAGGTTGGTGGTGATGGATTTGAAAATGAGAGGTAGGAAAGCCTAAAAGAGATAGGAAACCCTAAAGGAGAAAGAGGAGATCTAGAATTAAGATATGAGACCTTAAAGGAGAAAAGGGGAACAGTTTAGGACTATGGGAGAAAGATGGCCAGAAGGGCAGAACATGAAATTTGGACAGGGTAACAGAGTGGAAAATATCTGGGCAGACATGAGAGAAATAAGTGTGGGGGAAATGGTGGGAAGAACCAATAGATATGGAGTGTCAAGAGGAGAAAAGAGGTGGTGGAATGTAGAGGTACAAGAATCAATTAACAGAAAATCAAAAGCATTTAACTACTGGAAAGTAAGGCATGCACATGGTACAGAGGAATGGTACAGAGAAAAGGAAAGAGATGTGATAAGGGAGGATAGGTATAACTATTGCAAGGGCGCCATAGCAATTTAGTGAAAGACTAGGAACAAGAAAAGGAAGGCGAAAAGGATATCTATAAGATTTCAAACTTGAGGAAGAGACAGGATGTGGGTAAATTGGGTGACATCAAGGATATAGATGGAAATATATTGTATAAGGATTAAAATATTTAGAAGAGATGTCGAGAGTATTTTGAACAACTTTTAAATACTGAAAATGAGAAAGAGGAGATGGGGGGAAGTACAGAGTGTGGAGGGACCAGTGATGGAGATATAGGATACACAAGTGAGGGGAGCATTAAGTAAAGTGAATAGTGGTAAAGCACCAGGTCAGTCGGAGTTCCAAGTTGAAATGATCAAATTACTAGGTACAGAGGGAAAGAAATGAATGATCGATTTATTAAAAGCTATAAGTGAATAGGAAGAAATCAAGGGACTGGGAGGAGACTGTAATGGTATATAAGTATATACAAGCAGAACGGATATGTTATGGATTGTGGTAACTACAGGGGAATTAAACTAACAGAGCATGGATTGAGAGTTTTCGAGAGGATACTGGATGAGAGAGAGATTGTAAATATTGGGAAACAGCAGTATGGCTTCATGACAGGGAGAGGTGGACAGTGGATGCCATCTTCATAGTAAGACAACTACTGGAAAAGAGGTTAGAGGGAAACCAGCAGCTCTATTGTGCATTTATAGACATTGAGAAAGCATATGATAGAATCCCAAAAGAAGTGATGTTTTGGTGTTTGAGGAAAAGGAAACTCCCAGAAAAGTTGGGCTGGTCGAGATATATCAAAGAACGAGCACAAACGTAATAACAGCAGTTGAGGAAACAGAAAACACAGAAGTTAGTGTTGGATTACACCAGGGGTCAGCATTAAGCCCATTTTTGTTTGTGCTGGTCGTGGAAGTGCTGAGTGAAGAGATCAGGAATGAAGAGCCGTGGGAGTTGTTTTACGCTGATGATCTGGAGATTATTGGTGGAAATGAGGAGGACCTACATGGAAGAAGTGAAGAGAGGTAGCTGGATTAGTATGTGATAGGAAAATGCCAATCAAGCTAAAAGTCAAGATTTATGGCACGGTGATAAGGCAAGTGTTAATATCTGGATTGGAAACATAGGATCCAAGTAGAAAAGAGGAAGTAAAGCTTTAAAGAACAGAGATAAGAATGATGAGGAGGAGTATGGGAATATTGCTGCTTGAGAGATTGGAAAATAATGAAATAAGAGGAAGGGCAAGTTTAGTCGAGATTACACATGTGATAAGAGAGTCACAATTGAGATGGTATGGGCATGTGTTGAGGATGGATGATGAGGAGGGAGTGAAGAGGGCTTGGGAGGAACCTGTTAGAGGAGGAAGATCAAGAGGGAAACAGAGAATCAGATGGCGAGATAAAGTGAAGGAAGATATGAAGAGAAGAGGTTTGGTGGAAGATGATGCCTTTGATAGAAGGTAGTGGAGATGGCGTATCAGGAAACCGAACCCTTAATGTAGGGCTAACGGTGGGAAAAAAGAAAAGATATATACATATATATATATATATATATATATATATAGAATATAGATATATATATATATATATATATATATATATATATATATATATATATATATAATCATTAATAGTAACAGACAATGAATCCCTCAATATCTAATAACATGCAACCAAACTGGAATGAATTATACATACAGATACATCTGCCCGGTAGCTGAATGGCTAAGTCCCGGTCTCCTCTGTTTCTAACCCAAAAGACATAGGTTTGAATTCTGGCCGAAAAAGATGAACTGAAAACTTCCTTTTTCTGTGAGTTATTACCAAAGTATAGTGGGTTCATTATCATGGTGAAAACCTTTGCATATATATATATATATATATATATATATATATATATATATATATATATATATATATATATATATACATACATAAACACACACACACACACACCACACACACACACAACATATATATATTATATATATATATAATATATATATTATATATACATACATATATATATATATATAGGATATTATATATATATATAATATACTATATATATATAGGTATAAAAAGAGAAAGAGAGAGAGAGAGAGAGAGAGAGAGAGAGAGAGAGAGAGAGGCTCTCAATCTCGAAAATATCGCTGAGTAAGAGAAATTTAGAACACATGCAAATGACAGCTATTCATGAGACATCAGAGTATTTTTCCAAAAATGTTCCTTATCATAAACGTCAAAAAACTCTTCATCGACGGGAAAAACTGGGGGAAACCGCCGGCGAGGTCTAAAAAATAGAAATTCTTGCCGCTCCTCCTCTCCAAAAACTGAAATTGAACTGCACTCGGTCAACGATACGCGTCCCAAAATGATACAATATAACGTCTGCCTAAAAATGACGAGTAAACTAAAAGAGTTTCAAAGACTTTTCGCAATGACAAACACCAAATGAAACTGGAGAGAAACTTCTCCCTTCGCTGTAGCAGAGAGAGAGAGAGAGAGAGAGAGAGAGAGAGAGAGAGAGAGAGAGAGAGAGAGAGAGTCTTGACATCTACTGCACCAAGTCTATCTCTATAAAATAAACCTGCAAAATGGTTGCAAATATAAATATTAAAATAAATTTTAATAGGATCCTTAGAAATGGAAAGGAAATCGCTTTGCAAAGATCATAAGAACAATACAAAAAGATAAAAATACTTTATGATAAAATGTTAAAGCAATTGCATTACTGATACTTTATTTTGAAAGAAAAATCTAAAAAAAAATCATTTATTTCTTCTGCACTGGAAATTCGTTTATGCAAGCAGTGCGATTACCTATTGAAAACCAGAATTACTAGTATTTTCTTTTACATGACACTCTTGATTAAGGAGAAAGTACCTTAGAAATAAAATTTTCCACATACACGTGCACACACACACACAACACACACACACACACAGATATATATATATATATATATATATATATATATCTATATATATATATATATATATATATATATATATATAACAGATATGTGTGTGTGTACTAGTTGATGAACGAGGTGCCGCCCGGGAAAACTCTGAATGACGACCGATAAACTCTCTCTCTTTTCTCTCTCTCTCTCTCTCTCTCTCTCTCTCTCTCTCTCTCTCTCTACCTTCCAAATAATGTCTACCCTCTCTCTCTCTCTCTCTCTCTCTCTCTCTCCGTAGTAGCCATCTTGCTTGGTGAGACGTACCCGCGTGAAGTCAGATTAATCAACAGATATCACAAGTTTAACATACGACTAGAATTTGAGAAATATCTAGAAGTGTTCGTGAACTATCGGTGATAAGATTAGTGTGAAATAGTAGGATAAAGCGTCTTTCTAAGTTAGTTTAACAAGTGTAATACTGAAATCAGAACAAGAAGATGGCAGTAAGTTCCAACTGCGGGAAAGGTGGCGTAATTTAGCTTGCTTGGCAGATTCGCAATACGATGAGGTAGCGGGGAGGAAGGGAACTGGCATTTCTCATCTATGAAATCAGCAACAGTCCTAACCAAAAAGATACAAAAGCATTCATAGATATATTAGAAGGATATAATCCTTCAAACTGGAACAAATCTAATGAAAAACATCTTGAAAATAATTGAAGAAGTTCCAAATAAAATCCAAGTGGTCAAGAGACTCATAAAGAAAAATATACATAAACCAACATATGTTCCGACAAAGAAAATGAACAAGGTGAATCTTGTGAATATCCTAATTGATGCATTAGGAAAAAGAATGCCAAAAGCATGCAAACTGTGTAAGGTTTGGTATAGCATAGTCAATCCACAAAACCTAATCAGAAAATGTGCTGCATGCAACATTCCGACCCATCCACAGTGTGATGAGGTAATGCAAGATTTGAGAAAAGAATTTTTTGTTCAACAAGAATTTTGTTCAACATGTCTATCATGGATAGACAATGTTATTAAATCAAGATTGAATGTACAAATAGTTGAGGATGAGAAGAAGAGGAGAAGAAGAAGAAGAAGAAAAGAAGAAGAGGAAAACGGAAGAGAAGTAAACAAAAATGAAATGACAGAAAAAAATAAGGAAAACAAAGAACAAGATAAAAGTATGGATGCAGAGATACTCATTGATACTACATATGAGGCAATACAAAGCAGCATACCTACGAAGAAATAAATTACGATATGACAACAGAAAAGCAAATCCCGAAGAGGCTCTACCCAGATCTACACAATGACGGGAAAGAGGAAAAAATAGACAAGAAAGACAAAATCTGCAACCTTTTGAAAAGAGGGAATTGCAGATTTGGAGAAAGATGTTACTACAAACATCCTGAAGGTATGTCAAAACTATGAAATATATGGTAAATGTGCATACTTAGATGGCTATGGGATGATTGCAGAGATCTGCATCCAAAAAATATGTAAAAACCTAAAAGAAGGAAAAGAATGTAAGTTCGACAAAAAAATGCAAATATATGCACCCTGTAGCCATGAATCATAATCAAATAAATAACCAACCAAGTAATAAAATCCAAAATAAGAAAGAACAAATAAGAGAGAAATCAAGAATATCAGGTAAAAGAGAAAAGCAAACCACAATGAGATATGCAGAGGTGTCAGCAAAAAATTTCAAAGCATCAGCTCCGAAATTCTACTCAAGAGATAATAACTGTATTTATTATGCAAGAGGATATTGCAGAAACGGAGAAAATTGCAGATTCAGACACAAAATGAATAATTATGATGAAGGAAGATCAAATATTATGGAAAAGTTGGATTTTTTAATGTCAGAATTTCTGGAAATGAAAAAAAGAACAACATACCAGACAGGAAAGAGACATGGGAAAATCCTTATTACTACCAATATAAATGAAGGATGACAAAACACGCAAACCATCATAGTGATGAATGCGCAGGGTTTAGTTACGAGTAACTCAAAAAGAAAAATAGAGTACTTAGAAGAACTAAACCAAAAATGAAAAGAAAATAGATATAATGAATATAAGTGAAACCTGGTATTCCCAAGAGACTGGGAATGATGATCAAATAAAAGGGTTCCAAACTTATAGATCAGATAGAAAAAATAGGAATCAAGGGGGAACCGCAATATATGGGAAAGACAAAAAAACAAGGAAAAATATATGAGAAATATAGTAACTCAGAATGTGAACTAATAGCGGTAGAATTTGAATCTGAAAAATTGATGAACATAGTAATATATAGACCTCCTAATACTAAAGAGTTTGACTTAATAATTGAAAAATTGGATGATATATGTAGAAATCACAAGGACTGGACTATTCTCCTATCTGGTGAATTCAACTTTCCTTTCGTAGAATGGAAAGAACGAATAGGAGACTGTGGTTGTACTTATACATATAAAAAAGAGAGTAATAGTAGTGCAGAAGATAAGAGGCAATTTGAAAAGCTATTAGATATGCTACTAGAATACAACATTCAACAAATAAATCACCTGCCAACAAGAAAGGAAAATACTTTAGACCTAGTATTTGTGAACGAGATGAATTATGTTAAAGAAATAATAGTTTATAATGCGAGTATTTCAGATCATAATGTCATAGAATTAACAGTTCATTCCAAAGCAAGTGAAATAGAGATAAGCAAGAAATGAAAAAGTGGGAAGGATATGGAAAATACAACTTCTACAGTAAAAATATAAAATGGTCAGAAATTAATGAAGAATTAAACAAAGATTGGGATAACATTTTCGTAAGTGATGACATAAGGGTAAATACGGAGATATTATATAAAATATGGAGAAAATAGTGGATAAATATATACCGAAGAAGAAAAGTAAACATCATTCATGCATACCAAGAGACAGAAGGATCTTGTTCCAGAAAATCAGAAAGGAAAAAAGGTCTTGCAAAAGAAAAAAATGCATGGAAAGTTATAGAACTAAAAGTAAGATAGAAAATGCAGAACAAAAGATTATACAATCAAAAGAAAATGAAAAACGGGACTTGGAAGAAAAAACCCTATTAAATATCAAGCAAAACCCCAAACTATTATACTCATATGCGAAGAAGATGAATAAAAGAAGAATAGAAATAGGCCCTCTGAGAATTGAAGGGAGATTAACGAATGAAAAAAAGGAAATTTGCAACATACTGGCAGAACGATATAAGAGAGAATTCACCCTAGAATAGATAATGAAGATAATGATATAGAAGTAAGGGACGAAAATAGTGAATATTTAGCTGACATAGAAATTAATGAAAGCTGATATTGTGCAGGCAATTAATGAAATTAAAAATGGAGCTGCTGCAGGGCCGGATGGAGTCCCTGCTATTTTGTTAAAGAAAGTAGTTCATTCTATCGCAAAGCCACTTGCAATATTATTAAGACAAAGTGTAGATACAGGCAAGATTTATGATGAGCACAAATTAGCATATATCACCCGTACTTTCAAAAGTGGATCAAGACTAGAGGCAAGTAATTATAGGCCTGTGAGTCTAACATCACATATTATGAAAGTGTATGAAAGGGTAATGAAGAAAAATATTATGAAACATTTAATAAAAAATAATTTGTTGAATATAGGACAACACGGTTTCGTACCCGGAAAAAGTACACAAACCCAACTGTTAGTCCACCGTGAGAAAATATTCAAAAATATGAAAAGCGGAAATGAAACAGATGTGGTTTATCTAGACTTTGCAAAAGCTTTTGACAAAGTAGACCATAATATATTAGCAAAGAAAATTAGAAAACACAATATCGTAGATAAAGTAGGAAGATGGTTAAAAGAATTTTTACACAACAGAAAACAGATAGTTATTGCAAACGATGAGAAATCGGATGAAACCAAGGTAATATCCGGTGTGCCACAAGGTACGGTGCTAGCTGCAATACTGTTTGTTATTATGATTGAAGACATAGACAGTAATGTTAAGGATTCGGTAGTGAGTAGTTTCGCTGATGACACAAGAATAAGTAGAGAAATTACTTGTGATGAAGATAGGAACGCTCTACAAAGAGACCTTAACAAAGTATATGATTGGGCAGAGGTAAATAGGATGGTATTTAACTCTGATAAATTTGAATCAATAAATTATGGAGACAGAGAAGGAAAGCTATATGCATATAGGGGACCTAATAATAGACAATCACAAATAAGGAAGCAGTTAAAGACCTTGTGTGATGATGAATAGGAACATGTTATGCAATGATCAAATAGCCATTCTGTTGGCAAAATGTAGAGCAAAAATGGGAATGTTGTTACGGCACTTCAAAACAAGAAAAGCTGAACACATGATTATTCCCCCTTTATAAAACATATGTTCGTAGTCCACTTGAATATTGCAATATGATATGGTACCCACACTATCAAAAGGATATTGCACAAATAGAGAGTGTACAAAGGTCCTTTACAGCTAGAATAGAAGAAGTTAAGGACCTAGACTACTGGGAAAGACTACAATCCTTAAAATTATATAGTCTAGAGAGGAGAAGAGAACGCTACATGATAATTCAGGCATGGAAACAGATAGAAGGAATAACAGAAAATATCATGGAACTAAAAATATCAGAAAGAGCAAGCAGAGGTAGATTAATAGTGCCCAAAACTATACCAGGAAAAATAAGGAAGGCACACAGAACATTAATCCACTACGCACCAGCATCGATAATGCAGCGTCTATTCAATGCGTTGCCAGCTCATCTGAGGAATATATCAGGAGTGAGCGTAGATGTGTTTAAGAATAAGCTCGACAAATATCTAAACTGCATCCCAGACCATCCAAGATTGGAAGATGCAAAATATACCGGAAGATGTACTAGCAACTCTCTGGTAGACATTAGAGGCGCCTCACACTGAGGGACCTGGGGCAACCCGAACGAAATGTAAGGTCTGTAAGGTCTGTAAGGTCCCCTTTGACATTTTATTTTTCACCACTTTCAACCCCTCATCCTATTGGTGTTGAACTTGGACTTGAATGGCACTAGGAGTGTCTCTGTTCAACCCAGCAAAATAAAAAACTATGGATTAAACACTGAGATGCATCATTTTATACATTCTATTAAATGGAGTGTCGCTATCCATCTCAGCCAACTCGAAAACTCTGAATTAGTCACTTATATCTTTAGTTTATGGTTATATTTAAATGTCTCCAACTTCCCACTGCCTTCTCACCCCCTTTCTTTCATGACTAAACTTGGCCTTAAAGGACATTGGATGTGTCACTATTCATCTTAGCTCCCTCGAAAACTATGGATTAGACACTAATATATGTTGTTTTTTTTCATGTCACCCCTTCCCTCCCCTTCTCACCGACCCCTATCTTATCAGGGCTTAACAAGGAGCATCATTATTGATCTGTGCAGCCTCAAAAACTATGGATTAGACAGTAATATCT
Source organism: Macrobrachium nipponense (assembly GCF_015104395.2). Lineage (NCBI taxonomy): Eukaryota > Metazoa > Arthropoda > Malacostraca > Decapoda > Palaemonidae > Macrobrachium > Macrobrachium nipponense. Next base: position 42,670,718 of record NC_061090.1, read on the forward strand.
GTCGTTTTCAGTTATTTTTATGGCACCCCATTCCATTCCCTTCTCACTGCCCGTTCCTATCGGGGCTCAAATTGGACTTAAATTTAGCAGGAGGGTCACTATTCATCTAAGCGACCTCAAAAACTATGGATTAGACACCCCGTTCCCACCCTTTTCACCTCCTTCCCTTTTGGGGCTGAACTTTGACTTGAAGGACATAGGGAGTGTCACTATTTGTCTCATTGACCTCGAAAACTATGGATTACACACTAATATCTAATGTTTTCAGTTATTTTTACATCACCCCCTTCCCACGCCTTGTCATAGCTGCTCCCCATTGGGGCATCGGATGTGTCACTATTCATCTCAGCGACCTTGTAAACTATGGGTTAGACAATAATACCTGTCATTTTTGGCTATTTTTACATAACCCCTTCCCACCCCTTTTCACAGCCCCATCGCTATTGGGACTGAACTTGGACTTGAAGGGCATCAAGAGTGTCATTATTAATCTCAGTAACCTAAAAAACTAGGGGTTAGACACTAACATCTGTCATTTTCAGTTAATTTTATTTTCACCCCTTTCCCAGCCCCTCCACACACCAACCCCCCTTGGTGCCAGTGATGTCTTACCCCCACAATATTCTTTCACTGATGCCAAGTTCTTGTATATCATGTTTGGCTGAAATTACTCAAAGTATGTAAAAGTGTATGTGGCACATACATACACACACACAATCATACATCCATTTTTATATATATACTACCTGACAACCCATTGCTGCATGGAACAACTCTTAATGACAACTATTAAACACGCTTTCCTCCCAAACCCCATCTACTCTCTCTCTCTCTCTCTCTCTCTCTCTCTCTCTCTCTCTCTCTCTCTCTCTCTCTATCTGTCTCTCTCTTCTCTTTCCTGTTAAGATAGTTGCTTCAGTTACACTGCCCAGCATTTTTGACATTATATATTTCACCACTTCTCACCCCTATTCCTATTGGTGCTGAATTTGGACTTGAAAGGCATTGGGAGTCTCTTTTCATCTCGGTGATCTCCAAACCTATAGATTAGACAATAATATACATAATTTTTGACATTTCCTTTTTTACCCCTTCGCAACCTCCCTTCCTATCGTGGCTCAACTTTGACTTAAAGCGTATCGAGAGTGGCACTAATAATCTCAGCGACCTCAAAAACTATGCATTAGACACTAATAACTGTGGTTTTCAGTTAATTTTAGATGCCATCACCTCCCCGCCCCCTTCTCACCCCCCTTGTCTATCAGGGCTAAACTTGGACTTAAAGGATATGGATGTCACTGTTCATCTCAGCAACCTTGGAAACTATAATCAGACACTAATATCTGTAATTCTCAGTTATTTTTACATATAATCTCTTCCCACCCCTTCTAATCTCCCCTTCCTATAAAGGTTGAAATTGGACTTGAAGGACACTATTTACCTCAGCAACCTCAAAAACTATGGATTAATCACTAATTCTGTCTTTTTCTGTTATTTTTATGTCACTCCCTACCCTTCCCCTTCCCCCCCTACTTTCTATTGGGGGCTAAACTTGGAATTAAAGGGCATTGGAAGTGTCAATATTCATCTTAGTAGCCTCGAAAACTATGGATTATACTCTAACATCTGCCATTTTTGGTTACTTTTACATGTTGGCAGCTCCCGCCCGTTTTCACCCCCCTCCCAAACTAGGCTGAATTTAAACTTGAGGGCATTGGGAGTGTCATTATACATCTTAGCAACCTAAAAAAATTGTGTATTAGACACTAGTATCTGTCATTTTATGCTATTTTTACATGTCATGCCATTCGCATCCCTTTCTAACTCACTCCCTATTGGAGCTGAACTTGGACTTGAAGGGCCTTGGGAGAGTTACTATTCATCTTAGCAAACTTGAAAACTATGGATTAGACACTATTATCTGTCTTTTCCATTAGTTTTGCATGTCACCCCCTTCCCATCCCCTTTCACCCCCTCCATATTGGGGGTGAACTTGTACTTGAAGGGAATTGGGAGTGTCACGATTCATCTCGGCAACCTCCAAAACTATGGATTAGACACTAATATTTGTCTTTTATGTTATATTTACATGCTATCCCATTCCCACCCGTTTCCACCCCACTTCTATTGAGGCTGTACTTGGGCTTGAAGGGTTTCGGGAGTGTTACTATTCATCTCAGCGACCTTGAAAACTATGGATTAGACACTAATATCTGTAATTTTACATTACTTTTACCTGTCACCCCCTTCTCATCCTTTTCATCCACTCCTTATTGGGGCTGAACTTTGGCTTGAAGGGCATCGAGAGTGTCATTATTGATCTCAGCTACCTCAAAAACTATGGATTAGACACTAATGTCTGTTGTTGTGTTGTTTTTATTTTCACCCTGCTCCCACCCCCTCCCCTCATTCCCTTTTTGGTGTCAGTGATGCCTCACCTGCACAGTATTCTTTCCCCACCGCTAACTTATTTGTATACGGAGTTTGGTTGAGATTGCTCAATGAGTGTAAAAGTGTGTATGGCACCAACACACACACAAATACATACAACCATATATGTGTATATATATATATATATATATATATTATATATATATATATATATATATATATATATATATTATATCAAGAGCCATTAGGAAATAATGAAAAGCACAGTACCTAGCACTTTCATGTATTCTTGATATACCTCATCAGGGTACAATATAAGAATGAAAAAAACAGCTTCGAAATTTCAAAGATGAACATAACAACGAAAAAACGAAAAAAGTAAAATATAGAACCACCAAACAGCCTAGTCAAGAAGCAAATGGTCTACAGCCTAGCCTTACACTTAAAGAATACTAAGCATAGTTACCAAGTTGTCTACAATATATAATATTATATATCTATTATCTATAAGATATATATATATATATATTATATCTATAGATATATATATATATATATCATATATATATATCTACATATCTATAGATATATAATAAATATATATATAAAATATATATATATAGATAATATAGATATAGATATACATATATATATTATTAATATATAATAATATATATATTAATATTAAATAAAGATAATTATTATTATAATAGAATTATAATATACTATAAATAATAGAAGTTATATATTAATATTCCCTATAGATTATTAATTATAATATAATAGTATATATATATAATGAATTCATAATCTATAAGATATACAATTATATCTTTATATATAGAACATTATAATCACATACTCTTTATCTACATATAATTATTAATAGTATATATAATTAACATATATATAATATTCTCATAGAAATATATCCTTTAAAATAGATATATTCCTATATTATTATAATATTTATATATATATAATCATTTATATATAGTTCAATATCTATATATGTAATATATACTATCATATAGATATATATTTTATATATATATATGTGTGTGTGTGTGTGTGTGTGTGTGTGTGTGTGTGTGTGTGTGCGTGCGTGTGCGTGTCTATTTATTAAGCAACTTACGTTATGTCCATCACCACTTATTTTTACTTTATCATCACGAAAGGAAAAATATACTTCTTAATATAACTATTATAAGGTTTACGGCTGAGTGAAAACGTCTTTGAAAACGAGTTGTAGATATATTTCCGAGAGAAGACTTGTTGGCAATTATTTTAATTTAGGAGACACAGCCAAGCAAAAGGATTGATGGATGTTCATACCTTGAATTAATAATTCAATATCTGGGATAATGGAGTCTCATTATGCGGGAAACGTCTTTTAAATGCTTTTGTACTTCAGTAAGCATCTTAGTTCAGATAGCTAAAACTCACTAACGAGAGCAACAGGCAGCTTTTATTTTCCCATTGTGCTCTCATGTTATTTTTAATATGAATTGGTGTTGAAAATCTGAAAAAATATCATTATTCGCAGACAAAAGAAGCGAAGACAGTATTTCTGAAAGGTACTTGGAGTTCTGAATAAGTTTGTGATGAAATTTTCATTGAGAGGAGTTTCATTACTTGTTTTTCTCGCTCGAGACCATTCTTACTTTATGAATTGCCGTTTCGAGCCTTGATCAGTTCACTTTTCATTTAAAAGTTGTCAGCTGTTATTGACTGCAATTCTTGACCACATAATGTTTTTGGCAGGAGTTGGGGCACTGCTTTCTTAATCATGATTTGGTAAAATTTCACATGTATTTCAATAAAGTTTATTTTATTTATTATTCTAATATATATATTTTTGGGCTTGTCTAAGGAATTTGATCAAGTGTTTATCAAAGAAGCAGCGTTGAACATTAAAGTTACCGAGTGCTTTAGATATATATAGATATAGATATATGATATATATATATATATATATATATATATAGTATATATATATATATATACATATATATATATATATATATATATATATATATATATATATATATCTATAGATATATATATCTATATCTATATATATATATATATATATATATAATCTATAGATATATATATCTATAGATATATATATCTATAGATATATATATATATATATATATATATATATTATATATATATATATATATATATATATGTATATATATATATATATATATATATATAATATATATATATATATTTATGTGCATGTTCATTTGTAGTGACACAGCTGCTTGTAATATGTTATTTCATTATAATGGGCTTGTTCGTAAACTTAACACATTAATTGAAAATAGTATTTGAGTCAACGAAACAAAGTTATGAACCTATCCCGTGCCCTTTAACTAATGAGCACTCCATATTCTTAAACTTCCTAGTAACATTTGATAGGATTCATTGCTGACAACAATTACAAGAAAGGACGAAATATGTATTAAGGGAAGTCTTCTAAACATCCTAACCAGACACTTCAACACACATCCCCTGCCTACAAGATTTAGGATAGGTATAAACTCGCTCCGCAAACTAGGCGTTATAATCACTAGATCAGATAAAAACGGTAAAATTGTGGTGATGGACGAGTTTCTACCAAGAAAAAATCAGTGAACTTTTAAATGATACAACTACCTATGAGAAATAAAAAAAAAAAAAAAAACCCGAGCCATAATGTCCCAACAGATTTCTTCAGAAAAATCAGAAACATCGGTAAAAGTAAGAAAAATATAGAAATTTTGGGAAAAATTAAAGCAATCGATCCCCAAATTACCTTATTTCTATGGCTTCCCAAAACTAACAAAGATAACATCCCCTTCAATCCCAAAATCTCATGCGCTGGAGCTTTGGACAACAGAATCTCAAAATGGTTATCCGAGTTACTATCCCCCTTTTTAGGAGCTTATTCCCTTAGTCATTTAAAACATACAGAAGACTTTTGCAACAAATTTAGGTAGGTAAATATTCCCGTACATAACGTAAAACTTAGCCTAGATGCAGGCTCCCTTTTCACGAAAGTACCCATAAAAGATGTATTAACGTTTCTCAAAAATAAACTTGAGCCATTTGTTGACCACATCCCCATAGAATTGAATAAAAAAAAAAACTTGTAGAGCTCTGCGTTACTAATAACGTCTTTCCCTTTGGTGATAACTTTTACCATAAAAATTCGGTTGCAGTATGGGGAGCCCGCTTAGTCCTGTGTTAGCAAACTTATATATGTATAATTTCGAAACAGTAATTATAAACCCTATCAAACCTGTAGATATGATTTGGCTTCGTTATGTAAACGACATCTTAACATACTGGAAAAGCGAGTGGGGCAATTTTGATGTCTATCTACAAAAAATAAATTCCTTGGTCCCGAGTATAAAACTTAAAGTAGAATAGGAAAACAATAACCAAATCCCCTTTTTAGATTTCTTAATCATCAGAACCAATAACAACTACAAATTCACTTCTTCAGGAAGGTGACATTCTCACTTTCATACGTGCAGTTTTACAGCTATCATGACATTTCAGTTAAATTCGACATAGCAAGTAACATATTTCTTAAAGCCCTGAGAATTTAATCCCCAGATTTTCTTTACAAAGAACTTGAAACAATAAAAATTCTACTTATCCAGTTAAAATACCCCAAGCACATAATAGAAAAAGCCATACATAAAGCAAATGGCATTTTTTACAGGCCCACAGAAAACAAAGAAATGGAGAAATACACAAACAAAGGCATAATCCTTCACGTGGTTAATTTACAAGAGATCACACAAACCTTAGGATAACCCAATACATTTCATCTTCACTTATCTGAATACAATGGGGTAATCCTTAATTAACATTCGACAGAAACCAGTTTCTAAAGGCATAAGGGTTCATAAAATCCCCTGTAAGGATTGTAACAAGTCATACTATGGATTCACGGGAAAATCTCTCTTGGAAAGATTAACTCAACATATATGCTCAGTTAGGTATGGACAACATAGGTTAGCAATTTTCCATCATACAGATAACACGAACCATACCAGGTACTGGAACACATCCCGAATTTTATACAAGAACAGCTGTCAATACAAATGTCGGATGGTAGAAGCTTCACTGATAAAACAACAAGATAATAGGATCAACTTTCCCAATTGAGCCTGGGACTCTTACCATATAGACAATATCTTCCTTAAAGCAACGATGAAGTGGATGAAGACAATCAACTGAACCAACGTTGGCTTAGCGGTGACCTTAGCCATATCTCTCACTACATATTTCGCCAATGTAACCTCTTCTGTCATTCACTACTTGATAAGGGTGGAAGTTAGTCCACCGGAATATAGTCCTTAGCTTTAAACCAAAGTGTTTTAATAGGCTTTTTATACTAGAGACATACCCTGTTTTGACAGTAGAATTATTTACATATACTATATATATATATATATATATATATATATATATATATATATATATATATATATATAATATATATCTATATATATATATACATATATATATATATATATATAATATAATATAATATATATATATATATATATATATATATATAAATATATATATATATATATATATATATATATATATATATATATATATATATATTATATTTATTGATTGCCTCATCTACCAGCATTTACTTAAATATTTCGATTGCTAAAAGAGCAGCCATTTTCTCCCATAATTAACTTTGGGAGGGAGGCACGAGGCAAGCCGATAGATCGGAATGTTCGCTTAGGCTTTAGCTTTAAGTAAGAGAGGCAGGCCAGGATGAGATAGGCCTCGATGTGGGCTTTAGGAATCCTTAACGTAAGACCTCTTTTCCTTTCCAAATTTGCCGGAGGCAATAGGTGCAGCTCAGGCTATTTTGAAAAACAACCTCATCCCAGTCCAGGCCAGAATCTCCAAGAGGAGAAACGTATCCTCTCCTCTGACTGACCCACAGAACTCAGCCCTTTGTGTAACCCCATGCTGGTTGGCGCCGGGCCCCCTTCACATATCAGACACATGTTCAAGCCTCCAGGATTAAAGGTACGTCTAGAAAGTGCAAATCCAACCAGCCCTGTTTCTCCCAGACAACTCTTGCTAATTTCCATTTTCAAAACTCCTCTTTTATCACTTCTCGATTGAATTTCCTTTTTGTCCCCATTGGGCCACGTGCTTCCCCTGTGACCTGTCTCAAGTTTAAATCTTCATTGAATATTTCATTTAACATTAGAGTTCCTCCCCAGTGTGTTAGACAAAGTGAGTAGCTGTAAATTTGGGCAAGAAGTCTTTATTTTTACGTGTTTTTTTTTTTTAATCTGGAACCCCTTTTCCAGATTCGCTGAGTCCGTGTCCTGTCTCGCTCGTAAGTGCTTCCTTACAGTAACCAAGATCACAATGATCCCTTTCGGAAACCAGCCTTGTTACACATCTATTTATGGCCAGCTTTTTCTTATTGTGAGATAGATTTGGCCCATGTGCAGACAAGTTGCATTTACTGTTCCCAGGCCATTCAATGGCCTTTTGTAATAAATGTATGTAAAGTAATTAGCTGAGTTTCCTGGCGACCTCTTTTTCTAAAAATAATAATACCAAAACCCCCTTTTTTAAGGTAAGTTAAAATCCAGTTACTTTGCACTTCTATATAATATTTCCCGTTTATGTATCCGGTTTATACGAGGCCCAGATATGTAACTATATATATATATATATATATATATATATATATATATATATATATATATATATATATATATATATATATATATACATATATACCATTTTGCCACTCAGTTAACGTAAATATTTCAAATGAACAATTGCAAGGCATCTCTCTCTCTCTCTCTCTCTTCCATCTGTGCTTCCCTCTCTTCGCCTGTTCTGCCGCCTGCCCGTCTTTCGGCTCCCAAAGCCGATAATTAATCAAGAAACCGCCAGAGGGCATACGAACTTAATAAAAGAGGTCACTGAGAGGGTCGCGACCTCAGACGCTCCACAGACCCAGCCAAGTCGAGAGCTCCTCGTATTTGTTGGGCTGCCCTTGCCCCACATCCTTTGTGTTTCCACATGGCTGAAAGCTAGACCCTACCTGGTGTCTGAAGTGCATCTCCCTTCATTCATCGGTGTCCTTTAAGAAGTGGAGACCAGCAATCAAAGACGGTATCCTATCGCCTTCATCCCTGATATGAGAGGTGAACTTCTTTATCCTTAAACGCTCTAGGCACGTGTCGGTAACCCGCTCACATGAAGATCAGTGCTACAAGCAGCTGTTTTCTCAGTAATAAGTTGGCCTTTAAGAGTCCTAGTGCCCTCATGGCACCCGTGAATACGTGGAGTAAATAACTTGTAAATATTCCCTGTAAATTTGATCCTCAGAGTTTTCCTTACATTTTCCCTTGAAATCTAATCTCGGCTCAAAGCCGTGAATTCTGAACATGAACTGGGCCTTATCCCGGCCTCATTTTGATTAAGCTAGATGCGTTTAACGTCTGCGAAAGTGAAAAGAGGCCTTGATTCATGTTAATATATATATATATATATATATATATATATATATATATATATATATATATATATATGTGTGTGTGTGTGTGTGTGTGTGTGTGTATGTGTGTGTGTGTATGGAGGGGTGTGTGTATGTATGTACTGTGCGTATATACAGGGCATCCATAAAGTCCCATTACAATTAAAAAAAATATATATTACAAAAGCTATCAATGAGATATCCCAATCACATTTGTTCTATGTACTAAGCAGTTATCAAAGTTTGTAATCACATTGCATTTGTGTATTTCAGGTACCCTGTTAAATGAAACCCTAAAAAATGGCTACTACTCAAAAAAAGACACAATGTGTGTCATGGTTTATTGAAACAAAATCTTGTACACAGACTCAGCGGAACTTCAGAAGTAAGTATGGAAGAGATCCACCGTCATGTCTGTCAATTCGTGCATGACACAAGAAATTTTTGGAGACAGGGACAATGTTGGATAAAGGGAGGAGTGGACGACCTCGAACATCTCAGAAAAACATTGATCATGTAAGAAAAGCCTTTAACCGTTCTCCTACAAAGCCAATCTGTATTGCTGCCAGACACTTACAGCTACCTAGTTCATCAGTGCACAAATTTCTTCACAAGAACTTCTGATTGTACGCTTACAAAGTACGACTCATAAAGGCACTCGAACTAAAGAACAAACCTGAACGAAAAGAGTTTGCAGTCACCATGCAGAAACACATGATGTGAGAATCTGGGGATCAGAAGTTCAGAACATCCCCATGTGACAGGGAACTTCACCAACATAGTTCAAAGGTGAATGTGTGGTATGGGATTATGTCCAATCGATTTATTGGTCCATTTTTCTTTAACGAGACATCAGTTACTGGAGATGTTTACCTTTTGACTGAATATATGGTACCACAACTAGATGACCTTCGACCAACTATCATTTTCCAGCTAGATGGTACACCACCACATTGAGAACTGCATGTTTGTGGGTTACTAAATCAAACATTTCGTGACTGGTGTGCTGGAAGGGATGGCCTAATTCCCTGTCTATCTCGTCCACTCCCCTGGACTTCTTTCTATGACGTTATGTTAAAGATATCGTGTATCGAACAAAGATGCAGGACATCACTTATCTCAAGCAAAAGATGTGCAATTGCCACCATTGATGAGGCTATGATATAGTGAACATGGTAAGAAATTACGTACCGTCTTGATCTGTTTTGTGCAACTAATGGTGCCCACATAGTGTTGTATTAAACGAGGCAAAAAAAAACTTCAATATCTACTCCAAATTTTGTACTAATTTCCACTTAAATGCCTGTTAATTTCTTTTGCAATATATTTTCCAAATTAAAGTGACTTTAAGAAACCTGCACACACACACAACACACACACACACACACACACACACACACACACACACACACACATATATATATATATATATATATATATATATAGTATATATATATATATATATATATATATATATATATATATTATCACATCATCGGAATTAATATATTTTCATAAATGCTAACCAAAGGGGAATTTTCTATCTTGTATATGGTCCAATTGAATATTCTGTAAACTTTGCTAGATTTCTCAACAGATGATTCGAGAAGGACGGATATTCACATCTCATTAATGAAGGCATTTGTTTGGTAATTTTCACACCTGTTAAGATGCGCCATTGATTATTAATATTATTATCATAGATCTCGGAGATTACATTCTCTCAAACTATATTTTCTTTGCCTTTGTTCTATGGGAATCTTCACAATTATCGAATCAAATCTTTGATATTCGACATATATTTTACAATTACGATTTACTCGAGATCTAAACATGAGTGATTAAGGATTATGTCTTTTTCCGTAACAAATGTACTTATGAAATGTAAATTAAATGCCCTTGCTTTCTCCCTGACCCCTCGGGATGTCCTATTTGCATACTGAAAAACTGCTCACTTTTTGTGTCGTCTCTCCTTTCCAAAGTATAATGGATGATATAAACTAAATTCCATTCACAAACGGCTATACTCGTACCTATATAGATTTCATAGGAATATAATGCTCATTTAACAGTTACGTGAAATAGCCGAGGTCACAAAGCTTGAACCTTGTTGCAAGGTCTCCCCAATGTTTTTCGACTGATTTCCACTATTTAGAGCAGAGGACAGCAACCTTTTGAACACACTGTGCCAGTTGATAATTAATACCATTTTTTACCACTTGCGTGCCAGTTGTTATATTTTTTAGCACTATAGCACTATAGCATAATTTTCCAGTATGTAGTGACCATTTTAATTATAATGTATTTTTCTGAACATGGATAACATAAATGTAATAATTTTGTTGCATTTAGTATTCTTTGTACCAAAAATATCTTATATTTTAAGTTTATACCTGGCCATATCAATGTGATCCTTGCCCTTGCTTCCCAGAGCCAAAGTTGAAATTTCAGGTGAATATTTGGACACCTTGAGTTTCACACAACCCTCAGAGTGATCTGTTGTAAGCCTGTTGCGATGGGGGCTGAGGATGTGCTTCGTGTGTGAAAATATCTGCTTACATTGATATGTGGATCCATATACTGATAGCAATGCAAAAGCTACTTTCTTCGTGCAACTGAATTTATCAGGCAGTGATGTCCAGGACCTTAAAATGGAGGCAGCATGATCATTTTTATTAGTTTCCAGTATTTCTCAAAGATCTTTAAATTTAGCGAACCCCAATGATGAGGCCTGAAAGTAAATTAACTGCATTTTCAGCTCCTCAGTTTCCATTCACTCAAAGAGAGTTGCAACCAAGTCACTATTTAAAGGTGTCTGGTCTGATTAAAACACTGGGCACATGTGTTGGAAATCTTGAAATCTGATTGAGAACTCAGACTTTAATTCTTGCATGTACAGCTGAAGATTAGTAGTGTTGACAGGATGAATTGCAGATAAGGTCTTAAAGTTTTTGAAATAACAGAAAGAACCAGTTTTGCTATCTGTTGAGTAAACTGCAAGCTTTGCAACAAATGCCTTCCAAATCCATCACTGTTTTTCCTGCACCTTGCAAGAAAAGATTGAGGTCAATTAGATGTTTGGTGATGTCTGAGAGAAACATAAGTTTCCCAATCCAATCTCTGTCCTCCAGCTCAGGATAGTCTTGGCCTTTTCCTAATAAGAAAATTTGGATTTCATCAAAGCATTCCACAAATCTCTCCAATACCTTCCCACAGCTTAACCACCTAACACTGCAGTGCAAGGGTATTACTTTGTATACACTGTCCACCTCTTCAAGGAAAGCTTGAAACTGCCTGTGCGTAAGAGAAGAGTGTGCAAGAAGAAAATTACTACTTTTGTAACAGTAGTCATCACCTTGTTGAGATCAGAGCTCGAGATCTTGGCGCATGAATTTCCACCATAGCAGGAGCACCATCTGTTGTAATTGCAAAAATCTTTCCTATGTCTACTCCTCTGTTCTCAAAATGGTCAGTGAATGCCTTCAGTATGTCTTCTCCTTTGGTGGTGCCATGCATAGGTTTAAGACAACACAGCTCCTATTTTACCTCTGTGTCACTATACCTGGCCAAATCCGGCAAGCAGGGAATGCCATTGATATCCACGTTTTCATCCAGGGCCACACTGAACACAGGTGTACTTGTTAAAGCAACCGCTTGCTGCTGAATTACATTATCAACCATTTCAGAAATATGTCTCTGTAAGGTTCTAGCTGAGGCAGGCACGTCTTTTATCCTTGAGATGATAACGTGTTTGTTTGATGTGCCATCAAATAACACCTCAGAGCACTCTAGGAAAGCTGCTTTTATCAAATCTCAATCAGTAGAAGGCTTTCCATGCTTAACAATACACAGTTTCATTGTTTTTGTTAGTACTCAAGTTTTTTAACACATTACTTTGTTTCTCATTGCGGGATACTGCTTTCTTAATCGCCTCAGCCTTTTCAGCACTATCCTTAAAAGTCTTCTTGTGTTTTGTTTCAGAGTGTCGTTTAACACTCCATGTGCGGCACACGACATTCTTGCAGCAGAGAGCCCATACAGCACGATCAATCTGCTGAATAAATCCAAAGTCATTTGTTCATGATGACTGAAATGATCGGACATCAAGCTTGGCTTTTTTCGCAGTAGCATGGTGACAATTAACTAGAAAGAATATTATGTATGGTGGCTAAAGAGTCACTGAAACAACAGTACTTTGTGATAGATGCAAACGACTGGTGGGAGCACACTGTTACCAACAGGTCTCATACTCGTCTATATCTCATTGCACTCACATACTCCTCATCATTAGTATGAAACATTTTGCTTTTAATTCAAAGTATCATAGGAAAGATAGACAGATAAATATATAGATAGGCAGATAGATAGATAGATATGATAATCTAAATCATAAAGTAAATAAGCTATAGAGATAAAAGTAATGATGCACAATACACATTCTCTCTCTCTCTCTCTCTCTCTCTCTCTCTCTCTCTCTCTCTCTCTCTCTCTCTCAGTATTTTTTAGGTTTTTTTTTTGCTCCTTCGAATCAAATGTTGTGCCATAGACAAGCACTCTGCATGCCAAGTCTGGCACGCGTGCCATAGGTTGCCAACCCCTGATTTAGAATGCGCCAACTTCAGGCCTGAATGATGCCACACTGGCACCCTTGAGGGATTTGAGATATCCACATGTTTCCAGATACACACTTGAAGGAGACCACACTTCACATTTTCTATGAACACCTCAGTGGTTGGTGGCAAGGGCTTCAGTGCTGGCATCCTAGTAACCTTTCTGTTACCTGTTTTTGCCAACCACACCTGATAATGAGCCTCTGACAAAGTGTTTTCATGGCAAACATAGCACGCGGCAATAAACTTGCTGGCTTCATCGACAATAGCACTAAAGTCACTTTGTTCATTTTCTAGTTTTCTCAGTATATACCCCTTTCTCAGGATCTTGACAGCTGTAGTCTTTCCAATGCCCCACATGTAAGCTGTTGTGTCGCATCCACTGAGTGCTGCTAACCAATCTTCAATTATGTCCTGATGTTTGATCACTGTGTCAGAAATTCTGCAAACTGATCTCTTAGCACTTGTCCCTTCCATCACAACAGCAATGTCAATGTTGTTACTATGGTAATGGTGTGCAATAAGGAGGAACACATCAGTGTCATCACAAATAACTTCGATTGAACACCCTCCTTCTCTTGCAAGATGAATCATCTATTGTACAATGATAACATCTGCCTCTTCATATCTAGTTTTGAGGTCATATCTTGACAAGCAAGCTCCTTGTACAACCTGAACTTGAACTGGGTTAACTCCTGTAAGGACTAGCTTGTGCTTGTAAGTTTCATGAGATGTTGGTAAAGATGATATCCTTGATGGCAATTGCAGCCAAATAAGTTCAATCAGTTGCTTCTGGCTGCATGTAACATTGAGGATAACACTGTTTTGGTAGGGGGATTTCTAGCCTCAGTTGGTACAGTCTGGTAACCCCTCCTGCATGTCCATTCCTTGTTCCATCTTTAATACTGTAATCGTAGTACTGGTCAAAACTAAACACGTGTCATTCTCACTGAGCTTGCACCTGATGTAGGAAACAAAGCTGTCAATGTAGTCATGAATGGTCCCTTTTGATGGCCAATGAACTACCCACAGTATTGCACATCCATTAGTGATTAGCACTTCATGAATTAGTTGATCCCTGTAGTTTGAGTGAGAAGATTGCTCAACTTGCAGATTCCTCCATAATACTGATTTTGTCTTTGTTATTCTCATAAGACCAATATCATCAAACATTAACATTGGCACTGGAGCAAGTTCATGGTTAAATACATGCTTCAAATCAATGTCCCTTGTTGCCAAAATACCCACTACTCTGAAGTATATCAGAGCAATGTCAAATGTGGATGATGAACCAATAGTAACGCTCTTCTTAATATCAGACAGTGTTTTAACTCTGGTTTGAATCGGATTATGGAACCCTACCGGCCATGATTCATGATATTTTACCATCTGTTCATTTCCGATGGCAACTGCTTCATCAACATTCACTTGGCCATATTTCACAACCCCAGAAGCTATGTTGACAAGGCCATCTGATGTTCATCTGGACTGAAAGGGTCAATGAAAGATGACAGCTTCTCACAGATTTTATTTTTTCGTCAGTTTCATCAGCATGTCTGCAAGTATCCGACTCCTCCTTGTGTGAAATAACATGTACCTGATTATAGTTTTCTTTCATTTCAACAAGATCTTTGACAAAGTGCCTGCAGCGGTGTAAACTAAGTGCCCATCTCTTCATGGCAGGTGGTTTAAGAATAATGCCCACCAGTCCACCAGGGCTGTATCTCATAAATGTGGTCTCTAAGAACATATCAGACCACATCCCGTTCCATATGCCTGCTTGATGCCGCATTACATGTTCTCCTTTCATGAAAAAATTAAGGACCACCCTTGGCAGTTTGTTCATGGATTCCAAGTAGTATAAGCCATACCTGGCATAGTTAATGTGACCAGCAGCAAAGAAATAAGGCAACATCACCTTCACTGCCATCAGATGAAGGGTCCATTCTGCCTCTCTGCTCTTATAAAGAGCATCATTATGCCCAAGTATCTGTAACATAACTTCATAGCTCTGACACTGTTGGCTCACGGAGCGAAGAAGTTCTTCTGCAACCTGCCGAAGAGCTTTAACATTTTGTGGGAATTTCTCTCCAGATAACATTTTTAACATTTTGTAGGAATTTCTTTCCAGATAACATTTTGATTGCCCCTCCAAAAACTGCCTCCATAAGTTCCTTCAGTTCAGTCTCACCCATAAGAGTTGCAACACATCCAATAAAACTCAAACATGTACATACCACCAAGTGTTGGAAGAAAAGAAATAAGGAAAAAAATTTACTTGTCAAAATGGAAAGGTTTTACTGTATAATTTGATATATAATATAATTTTGTGCTTATTCAAAGCTGTGAAAGATTTAAATTAAAATTTCTTGCATTTGGGTCCAAAGTTTAACTTCCTAAAATCATTCAAAATAGATTTTAAAAATATAGATATCATATATCATATGATCAATATTTCTTATTTTATTCTAAATAACCAAACGGAATATAAAATTTCATATATGTAATTAAGTATAATTATGATAACCAATTATTATCTGCTCATCAGAACATGAAAATTAGTCCTTGTAACATGATCCTACCAAGTTTTACCTTTTAAAATGACAATTTAACCAGAATATTGTCGATAAAAAAAAAATTACAAAATACGGCGCCCATCTTGAATATCTCAAAACCTTCAAGGATGCCAGAGTGGCATCATTCAGATTTGAATTCAGCACCATCAAAATAAGGGAAATCATTCAAAAAACATTATGCAGACCACAAAACAAGGTCATGCAAAAAATCTTAGTTTGGCACCTGAATTAAAAGACTGCCTGCTCTAAAGCATTCACAGTATCAGACAGTTAGTTAGTCACCATTATACGTAACGTATCAGCCTCCAGCAAATCAAATTAAACAAACTACAAATGCTCGAGTTGAAATTTCCTGACTATTAATGTTCTTTCATGAAATGAATGTGATTGGTGCAACGATAATGTCTACTTGATGCACAATGAAGCCAGACCATTTGAAAATCTAAAAAATATGCTAACAGGTCGTTAAGCCTTTCTGAGAAAAAGCATTGCCAGAAATTCATTTATAGATATTCAATGGTGGCCATTTTAGCTCTTGTGAAGAGGACAAAAGAATTTTTAGTCCATAATTCAATGGAAAGATGCTTTTCCCAGATACCCTATTTAGCGTTCTACCAAAACAGAATCTACACAGTTTTGCCTTATAGATATCAACAAAATCAAATCCGAACAGTGAATTATTTAACCATAAGCATTTGACTTATATTTATCCCCCAAAAACAACTTAGTTAACCTTTATATTTTGGTTTTAATTTCACTTATTCAAAAGTCTAAACACGACCGGATTAAAATATTTTCAAGCACCTGCTGTTTTCTGGTTTACTTAGTTACTAATGATCAAGATCTTACCAATGGATAACAAAATTTGGAACTCGCCAGCCTTCATTTATCCCAGTTCTGCTGCAAATGAAGAGTGCATCCATCATAATAATACCCAGGAAAAAGGAAATTACAAGAGAGTTCATTATTGCCATAGTAGAACAGCAGAACCTTACAGACATCTAAAAACTGGAATGGATGCGCAAAGCATCAATAAAAGTTTTTTCTACCCTGATAAAAACAAAGTAAGATTAATTTCAATCATCCCTCACCACTCTCTCTCTCTCTCTCTCTCTCTCTCTCTCTCTCTCTCTCTCTCTCTCTCTCTCTCATCTAAATTCTGGAATTCTTCACCCTTTCAGGGATCCTCAAGTTCTAAGAATCCTGTTTCCGAGGCGGCTTTCTCCACCATTAAGAATTCATCTTTTGAAAAGTCGAGGCAGAGTTTTTTTTAACTATTCTTAATTCTTTCAGCGTACGCTGGCAGCCAAAGCCACAGGCACGCAACTACAATTTCACGCACACATACTCATATATATATATATATATATATATATATATATATATATATATATATATATATATATATATATATATATATATATATATACGTATACTATATATATATATATATATATATATATATATATATATATATATATATATATATATATATATAAGCGAATACCACAGGAAAATAATAGTCAGAAATCCAAGCGCTTTCGTCTTTACTCAGACATCGTCAAGGAGTTGATGAAGTACAATTGGAGATAAAGGTCTCAGGCACAAAACAAGATCAAGAATACCAGATGGTTAATTGTCAAAAGGGTAAAAATTATAAGAGATAATCCAGGATTATCGGATATCACACGGTCACAAACCTAACCGAAACTACAAAGTATCTTTACAGTCCAAAACATGTTTAAACTATTTATGATATTGCATTGAAACTTAAATGCCCAAGGACTTTTATAGATGTGGCATGGAAAAGAGCTAGAAAAAAATTTTATTCAACTAATGACAAACTTGAATTTAGTAAGCATAACATTCTAAAATTACCCTATGATGAAAGGTTTTTAGATATTCCTAGAATTTTAAAGCTATTTAACATTAATGTTATTTTCAGTAATATTAATGTCAAGAGTTTAATAATAAAAAATTCTCCTAAAGATCTTCCAGGCTACACATATGAAATTCCTTGCAAAAAGTGTGATAAAGTCTATTACGGACAGACCGGTAAATCTCTTTCACAACGTCTCAAGCAACATCAATATTCTGTGAGAACTGGGCAAATATCGAATGCATTTTTCGTACATATGAGAGACTTAGACCATCCTATTAACTGGAGTCAAGCAAGAGCCTTAATCCTATGTAATGACACAGTTAAAAGGAATATCATTGAATCTTGTTTCATCAAGTCAAATAATAGAAATGTTCTAAATACAAGTCTTGTTTCATTTAAACTTGATGCTTTCATTATGAAAAAAGTTGTAGATAAATATAAGCAACAAAATTAATATATTCAGTTTTTACATGTTTTGGATTGTAAAGATACTTTGTAGTTTCGGTTAGGTTTTTGACCGTGTGATATCCGATAATCCTGGAATATATCTTTTAATTTTCACCCTTTTGGCAATTAACCATCTGGTATTCTTGATCTTGTTTTGTACCTGAAACCTTTATCTCCCATTGTACTTCATTAACTCCTTGACGATGTCTGAGTAAAGACGAAAGCGCTTGGATTTCTGACTATTATTTTCCTGTGGTATTCGCTTATTTATGAAGTCACGTGCATCTAAAGTGATCTTTTAAGCATATATATATATATATATTTTTACGTATATAGCGGCCTTGAGAGAGGCTAGATACGTAAACGGAAGTGATTGAGGGATTTCAAGAGGGAATTGCTTTAACTTACCGTAAACTGATAGTTATTATTAATTTCTTAGAGGGAAGGTCGCCAGAAAACTCAGCTCGTTACTTAAAGCTATTTATTTACAAAAGGGCCCGTGCTGGGCTGGAGAAAAGGTAAATGATGGCTCCACTGGAGCTGTTGTAGCTGGTTTTCATACACTTGGGGTAATGCACACTTGCGGGCAGAGAGACGGCACGTGACTCATGGAATCTGGAAAAGAATCCCAGATTAAACAAGATCAAAGGAAAAATGACTTCTTGCTTTGATTAAGGCTGATTAATTCTCTAACATTGGGGAAGGTAAACTCGAATGGTTCACTGAGGTATGCACGAAAGCTTGGTCTTTAACAAGTCACAAAGGGGAGCACGTGGCCCGATGAGGACAAAGGGCTTTTGATGTAGAAGGGGTAAAAATGAGAATTGAAAATGAATTTAGCAAGAGTCGTATGGTAGTAAAAGGTGCTGGGTTGAAGATTACACTTTCAGACATACCTTTATGCAATATTCAGTGTATCCTTGTAGAAGAATGCGGCCTGACCTCGGTTCAGGTCTGGGGTTCGTGTCCACCAGTACGTCGTGGGTAGGCCTAAGTTTGGGAGGCTGGCCGGGTGGACCATCTGTCCTGGGACTACCGACTGCAGTTGACTGAGACCGATACTCGTTGTTTTTGAATCACGGGGCTTCCAAAGACTGCCTCGAGCATCGCCTGAAAGGTGGTAAACACAACGCCAGCAAATTGGGAAGGAAAATAGGTCTTATTGTAGAAGTCCCTAAAATCCATCTCGAAGCCTAGCTACTCTTGTGACTTGCCTCTCTTACCCTAAGCTTCCGTCAGACCGGAAATATCTTCCCTACGACATACCCCATCTCCCAACAACAGTCGATTCAGGAGAAGGCATGGCTGCTACTTTTATAATTAAATATCACTAAAACTCTGCTGGGAAGGCGAGGCGTTCTATAGACGTAGCAGCTCCCCCTGTTAAGAAGGCATTCACTCCCTTTCAGGCGTGAAGGTCTTGGCTTAAATAAGTTGATCGCCTCGACTACCCAGTTCTCCTACTCTAACTTGAAGTTTTTTGAGCAGCGATACGGCTGACTACAATGGCCTACCTAACTTATAGGCAAAGATGCTAAGTGTACTAACTTAATGTAGTGATGTAATCTAGCCTAAGTAATAACTACGGGTTGTCTTGTGACGACAGTCTACTCTACCTCTAGATAAGGTTACTTGAAAATCCTACTTGCTACTAACCTAATGCTGGTAACCTACTCAATAGCCTAACCTACCAAATAAGTTAAATGAAGACGCAATCATTCCAGAGTGTGGTACGCACAGCAGCAGTTCAGCGACGGAATTGTTAAAATACATAATGAGAGGTAATGATGCGTGGGGATGATGAGTGGTTAATTGACCAGGAGGGAAATGCAATGAGGTAATTATGACATTTACATGAGTGTTAGTATCACAATTTCTAGGGGTTAGAGGGTTAGTTCTACTGGCAGAGATCAGGCTGGCTACCTTCTCTGGGTAGGTGCCAGGATTACTCTGCAATGGAATGCGACACTGTACCTCGGGCACAGGTGTCAAGGAGAGCATGTGGCTCTTTTGTTAGTATGTTAATGACGTCCCTTCTTCTTCTTCTTCTTATTCCTCCAGGACCTGGCTATACCAGTCCTTGGAGTAGACGGAGGCACCGTCTCTGGGGTAAGGCCAGAAACGCCGGCAGGAGCTGAGGCAGCGATAGCCTGAAGGATTTCAGGAGAACACCCTACTTCGGTCTCTGCAGCAACCGTCGTAGAGGTGGAACCTACTGCAGGGAGGCCCTCACTCCGGCTGCTGCGACAACCGTCGTGAGGGGAAAACTCCAGGCTGACTCCTGGTCCGGGCAGTTCCTGGTTTTCCGGAGGAGGTATGAAGGTTAGGTCTGCCGGAGGTTCATCCTCGGGCGACAGTGGTGAGGGTGAAGAAGACTCATGGACTTTGGATTGGCCATGGGCTGCGGTAAGCTCCATGCCTGTTGGAAGATCTCCTGTAGGAGGATCCTTGGTTAGGTTAGGCGCCGGCACTAGCTCGGGGCCAGGCGCAGAAGTCAAGTTCGGTGGTGGCTCTACGTCCAGGCTGGACGGAGCTTGGCACTGCTCAGTGCTGCCAAGTGGCACTGGCAGAGAGTTGAGGTCGACTGGACCTGTGGCGGGTACTTGGAGGTGCAATACCTCTCAGCGTGCCCTTGGAAATGGGAGACCTCAGGTCATGCACTAGGATGATGGTCGTAACCTCCTGGAAGGTAGCTTGCAACTGCAAGTGTACATACCTTGGCAAGGTGAGGTCGTACGACTCTCAATTGGACGGTGGGAAGGATCATCTTACTATGATTGATGCCTTCAATCGTGATCAGTTGCCGTCTATCAATGGGAGTCCCAGCCCCTCGGGGGATTTGATCTTCCCGTATCAGGGAGATTTGAGCGCCAGGAGTCATCAAATTGGCTCTATGACATGGCTTGGTGGATAATGACCTTGGGTGGGTGCGACGGTTATAGGGCTCTGAGCTGGGGGTCCTAGTAACGAAGGATTGGTAACTGCCATGGCGATGGCAGGAATATTGTAATTCGCGCACCCTACGTAGTTGGCAGACATGTGACCCTTGCGGCCACAGTCTCGGGCAGAACTGGTTCGAGAACTTCTTCTGTGGCATTGGACGGTAAGGCCGAGATGGCCCCACAGGTTGCGAATCTGTGGAGTCACCAAGGCTGGCAGTGTGCTCTGGCACAGGTGAAGAGTCCTCTCTGGCCGTGATTGAGGTGGTGAGGTAGCTTGGCCCTGGAGTGGTGTGGGGGAGGGACACCCCCAGAGGAGGTCCCGTCCCAATAGGAAACCTACTCCATGCCGAATCGTACGCACCACACCTAGGCGGTGAGGTTGGTGCACCAAGGAGTGGTGACCTGCAGGACAACTGTGGGAATGGTCTTGGACTGCCCTTCGACCCAAGTCATGGCCCACCTGATGTGCTCGTCAACTGTGGCACTGGCTGGCACTTGGTCCGGTCTATAAGACACAGATCGGAGCCGGTATCTACCGTAACTGGCAGAGTCACAGGTAGGGTAGAGCCATCCAGGGGTGCCACTGTGACGGAAGAGGTCCACACCCGCTGCAGGGTGAGACCTGGACTCGGGCATAACGGCCGAGGGGGTTGTGGCACTGATCAGGTGGACGTGCCGGTCGAAGGCACGTGCTTTGGGGGGGGGGGGGGGCACCGGGATATCCTGGGGGAGTAGTGCCCTGTAGACCCAACAGCCTCTGCAGGAGTCCCTCTGCTGGGCTGGTCTCCGGAAGGTATCTGATTGGTCTTGAGAGGAGGCTGAGGCACCATTCGGTGCCAGGAGGGTTCTGAGGGGGTTGTGGCTCTCAGCGCTCTTGAGGCGGCACTCTGCTGCAAGGTGACCCACTTTCTTGCAAACGTTGCAAGTCCGTGGGTGTCCTTGGTGGGCGTCCTTTGGCCGAGTGGATCCAGAGAGATGACTGGGTGGCACTATGCGTCGGTGGGCGGTTGCTGTGAGAGGGGTTGAAGGTCCTCCCAGTCGTCAGCCAGGCGACAAGCTTCCGCAAGTGTCTTGGGTTGCTTGTCTTAAGGTGCACTGCAAGTGGGCCCCGGTACACACTGGTAGAGGTCTTCCAGCATGATCCTGTTAAACAGGTCCTGGAACTCGGTGCACGACATGGCCTCGAGCCAGCGCTTTCCGGCTTGGATTTTGTGGTAGGAGTAATCTCCCCAGGCCCAACCAACTTCCTTTGCCTGACCTCTGAAACGCTGCCTCCACCTCTCCGGGGTGATTTCATAGGCCTTTGTAAGGACCCGGCGAACTTCCACCAGGTCCCCTCGCTGACCCTGATCCAGTGAGCGGAGGGCAGTCTTAGCCTTGCCGTCCAGGTGCTTGGCAAGCAGGGCGGCCCTCTCTATCTCAGTGGTAGGGTAGTTTCCGAATAAGGCTTCCACTTCTTCCAGCCATGCCTCGGGCTCATCCTCAGTCCACTTCGGGATGAGAGCGTTTAATGCTGGCAATACGGTTGGACGACACTGTAGGCGTGGGGCTGGGAGCTGGCTGCATGGCTAGGGCTTCGGTGTTCACCTGTCGTGCCTTCTCCACCTCGAGCTCCTTCTCCTTGAGAGCTAGCTCATGCTTCCTCTCTTCTTCTCTGGCCTTCCTCTCTGCTTCTTTTTCCTTCCTCTCTGCTTCCTTTTCCTTCCTCTCTTCTTCTCTGGCGGCCCTCTCTTGCAGGAGCAGATCATCCACCTGCCCCTTCACCCACTGGGTGAGGTCCTGCCCAGTGTAAACCGCGTTCGTGCCCAGAGCCATGAGGGTCTGGAGCCTTTTCCAGCTCCATGGATATATGTGGTTGGGCAGCAGAAGCCATTTCCTTAGGCTGCAGTAGAGGCTTGGATGAAAAAATCTTAAAGGACTGGGTGCTCTGTGGCCCCTTTGGGGAGTGGCACTTCTGATGAGGCGGACAAATCAAATGGAGTGTGCGGCGCACGTCACACTAAGGGGCGTTCCGCAGGACGGACACGCAGGTAGAATGGCTACATGTACGGCCTGTACAGGTGCAATGGCACTTATGAGGAGGCGCTCCTTGTTTGGAGCACTGGTATCGTGCTGGTGTGTCCCGTCAGACGACACTAGATGCAGTATACTTAAGTATACCGAAGTGAAAGGGCACTGCTCATGGCAGAGTGTAATGGTGGAGGAGAGAAAGTAAAAGGTGGGAGTACTTCAGCAGCCAGTCGATGAACAGTGTCAAGAATTAGTGGCACTGTAAAATGATAAGACCTGACGTGCACTGGTGGTGGCCAGTCCTAAACTGGTAACGACTTCCCTGTCTGGAAGTAATGAATTTGCGTGGCACACTGTGCGAATTGTGCTTGCGGTACACGCAAGTCTTTGGGATAAAAATGAACAAGACCACTCGGGCAACGACAGGTAATGGAAATTTTAGAAATGCTCAGGCCCTCGCTGAAGTACTCGGTAAATGAAACAAATAAATGTTTGCAAACTGCAATGGACACATGCGCGTACGTATCACGCTGTGTAAATGAAAAGACACAAGAGACTAAAATAATGTTAATTCTGCATGCTATAATTAATGGTAAGATGTAGTACTCTTGGCTTCGTGAATAATGGATTCTGGTTTTCTCTCTCTTTCTCTCTCTCTCTCTCTCGGAGAGGGTGAAAAATGATATATGAATGAACTCCCTTATATTTGAATTGAACTACTAATGTTAGTTTAATATGACGCAACTTGCGTTAAATGATTTACTTACGTTAACGTTTACTGAAAGAATTGCTTTTGAAAACGTTTTATGAAAAATGATAACGCGCTCGCGGTGAACGATGTTTACGTTAATGTTAGCGGCTTGCGCTTATGAAACGATTTGCGTTTCAATATGAAATTTACAAAGACGCGTTTTACGTTAACAATTCTTGCAAGTGACTCTACTTTTAAGATTTACGTTAACTTTACGTAAGGACAAGTGAAAAATTACGGTAAGGATTTGAAAACGATGTTAGCAAACAATTGTAAATGAAGTTACGTTAAGTGAAATGAAATTTTCGCTCAGCGCGCGAGTGAGCGATGCGAGGTGAAACACGTGAGGCGAGAAGAGCGGGTTAGCACCACGGTGTGCTAGCATTGATGGCGAATCAGCTGATTCTCTGTAAATGCGAAGGCAATTTACAACACAAAATTCTACTTTCTTATTCAAGACGAATTATGTTAATTTCTCTGGCAGGACGATAGATACTAGTACCGAGATTGATATTATTTACGTTAAAACTTTGAGACTTACGTTACTTTGCTTAAATGGTTTAAATAATTCTGAAAGAGATAACAAACATGGCTGCCGCTGTGAGCGAAAACGAAGGCTGGTTGAGACCGCGCAGGCGCGAAAGCTTTCTTTAAGCTGATTTAAGCTGAGAGGTAAGCGGTTTACCAAACAATTGGAATGAAACCTAAGTTAAAAATGGATTCCCTAACATATCACAGACAAAAGAATTGTACACTTCTTTTGCCGTAACTATTAGTAAAACACTCCTAACTAGCTAGGCTTTCTAATACAGCAATAAACCCTGGCAAAGCACTTCCTAGTTTGATCTGGTCCTTTCTGGCATCTATCTGCACACGTGTTCGTGTGAGCTCCTACGACAACAATGCGATTTACAAAAAAGGAATTCGCTCGGCGCTCTGGCCGTTACAATAATAAGAATATTTCTACCTTCACATTTGTTTAACACACTTCTACAATAAAAATACTTAAACGTACCTTAAGCTAACATTGGTTATAGAATAATCATATTAATGAATGGAATACCTTACCGTGAGTCAGTGTGTCTTCTTTCCCTGCAAGTGTGCTTGATTTACGCTTTGTAAAATAATTTACAGTTTACGTTTTACAACGGATAACGCGATTTACAAGCTTTTTTTTTTAAGCAAGCTAGGTTCAATCCTGGCAAGGTCGCCAATTTTACGTATATAGCGGCCTTGAGAGAGGCTAGATACGTAAACGGAAGTGATTGAGGGATTTCAAGAGGGAATTGCTTTAACTTACCTACGTAAACTGATAGTTATTATTAATTTCTTAGAGGGAAGGTCGCCAGAAAACTCAGCTCGTTACTTAAAGCTATTTATTACAAAAGGGCCCGTGCTGGGCTGGAGAAAAGGTAAATGATGGCTCCCACTGGAGCTGTTGTAGCTGGTTTTCATACACTTGGGGTATGCACACTTGCGGGCAGAGAGACGGCACGTGACTCATGGAATCTGGAAAAGAATCCCAGATTAAACAAGATCAAAGAAAAATGACTTCTTGCTTTGATTAAGGCTGATTAATTCTCTAACATTGGGGAAGGTAAACTCGAATGGTTCACTGAGGTATGCACGAAAGCTTGGTCTTTAACAAGTCACAAAGGGGAGCACGTGGCCCGATGAGGACAAAGGGCTTTTGATGTAGAAGGGTAAAAATGAGAATTGAAAATGAATTTAGCAAGAGTCGTATGGTAGTAAAAGGTGCTGGGTTTGAAGTTTACACTTTCAGACGTACCTTTATGCAATATTCAGTGTATCCTTGTAGAAGAATGCGGCCTGACCTCGGTTCAGGTCTGGGGTTCATGTCCACCAGTACGTCGTGGGTAGGCCTAAGTTTGGGAGGCTGGCCGGGTGGTACATCTGTCTGGACTACCGACTGCAGTTGACTGAGACCGATACTCGTTGTTTTTGATCACGGGGCTTCCAAAGACTGCCTCGAGCATCGCCTGAAAGGTGGTAAACACAACGCCAGCAAATTGGGAAGGAAAATAGGTCTTATTGTAGAAGTCCCTAAAATCCATCTCGAAGCCTAGCTACTCTTGTGACTTGCCTCTCTTACCCTAAGCTTCCGTCAGACCGGAAATATCTTCCCTACGACATACCCACTCTCCCAACAACAGTCGCTTCAGGAGAAGGCATGGCTGCTACTTTTATAATTAAATATCACTAAAACTCTGCTGGGAAGGCGAGGCGTTCTATAGACGTAGAAATATATATATATATATATATATATATATATATCATATATATATATATATATATATAGATAGATAGATAGATAGATAGAGAGAGAGAGAGAGAGAGAGAGAGAGAGAGAGAGAGAGAGAGAGAGATATTCGTATATAAGTATATACGTGAATACATATATAAAATACACGCAAAAGATACGTACGTAAGGTGATACGTCATATGCAATTACGACCATACTTTCAAATGTGTTTATACTGATGAAATGAAAGACAAAAACCTTTCTCAGGTGCTTTTTCTCCACTCCATGTTCCGTTTAGCAAGAAATCTACAAAGATATTTTCATCAAATGAATGAATGCCTCCCTGTTATTCTGAAAATGTATTAGTATTATTATTTGTTCCTCTCCATTTCTTTGTTGAATCATTTCTGGGAACTGAAAAGGCTTCGGAGACAGACGGAAAACGCTGCGTCTGGTTAATGCTTCTGTAAAATAAACAAACAAATTACCTGATTAAAAATCCTACACAAAGGATGGAATATTACGCAGAAATTTACATAATCTCTTTTACCCGAGAGAAATAAATGTTTCATAAATCAACACAGACAGCCAGACAATGGAGCGATAAATAAAATGAATCTTACAAGGTTGGATGAATGAATCTCTTTCTGTCTGTCTGTCTGCCTGTCTGTCTGGCTCTCTGTCTGCCTGCCTGCCTGTCCTGGTCTTCGTGTGTCAGAGCGCGTGTGTGAGTTCTCGAAATCCACCGACAAAAGGAATAAAGAGCCATGAAACTAAGTGAATAGATAGAACGAGGTCTGAATGCTCGAATTAGAGGCCAAGTGAACCATAATAAAAGGGATTCAAATGGCTTTATAAGACAAGGATCAGATTTCGTTTGTCTGAACCTATGTAAAGTGTCAGGCCTTCTTATGAACTATTAAGCTTGACATCTCTATTGAGATTCACGAGTCTGGCCGAGCTGGTTACGTTGCTTTATCTTGTCCTCTCTCCTTGCCTTCTGATTTTCTTTTTCCAAAATGCACGTGTGTGCAAATCCACGATGCAATAATATGCCTGTCTTATCTGTATTAAATCGTTTCCTTAAATTTCAATGAAATATGGCCAAAAAGAAAAATGATATCTTTTGCCAGTGTTCTACGAATATGTAATGGTACTAATTCTATATTGCTAGAAAATGGTTCAAAACAGCAGACATAATTTTCTAAAACCTTGTATTGTTTCACATTTCACTTCTCGATTCTGATGTAACATTATTCCTGACAGATAAACCAAAAGTACCCACATGAAATAAAGCGCTGTAAAGTTTATTCGAGATGATATCATTAAAAAGAGATGTCTGGAAAGTAAACTCTGATCATAGACACTCTCCAGATATAAAGAAATTCTAATAACAAACTTGAAAAGTTATGGTACTGGTAAAGCGACAAATATATGTTTCACCAAACGTGTTTTACGCTACTCTGTCTTGGGGTGGGGTGGGGGGGGGGGGGGGGGGGGGGGGGGAGGGTGCGGCGCAGGCGGGAATACAACGATAAGCCTGAAATGAAGATCTACAAATGACTTCGTTTTTCTTTAGCGTCTTCCAACTCACTCTCGAACTGGTAATAAGAAGATAAATGACAAAAACGGCAAACTCCAAAGAAACAAAAGAGACAAAAACAAAATGTGCGGGACGACGAGTGAGAGTTCCTAGGAGAATGACAGAGACCCGTCGCAGACTCGCAGTGAGCAAACAAAATAACTCCCGAGCGCAGAAAAAACCTGTGATGAGGAGTGCTCAAAATACCTTGATCTCGACTTCCGCGTCTTCCATATTGCTTTCACGATAACAAAGTTAAGTGTGCGTCACGTACCGCACTAAAAGAATACTTCCTTGCAGTTCTCAGCTACACCCCAGGTCGCTCCTTTGGCCAGAAATGAACACCTATCTTAAGAAATATGATGCAAGGTCTACACTGAGAAAAAAGGACTATATGAAGGAAAGCGATATAGCTAATCTAAACTCCGCCACATCCATAACTTACAGAGAGAAAATATGATTTTTCTGTAAGTCCCACACTGGGCTGGTAAAGGTATTCAGCGGACAAGTATATACAGCAGGTGAACAACTTATCTTAATGGAGAGTAACTTAGAAAGGCGTGTGGTATGATAGAAACAAAATACACAGAGGCTTTCGTGATCATAAGCATTTAAAGAAGCAAGGTGTATTATTTAGAAGAAGTACTTCATACCCAACAAAAGAAACAAATTAATATGAACCACTCCGTTAGATGCACAGCATTTCTTTCATTAGAATTCTTGATTAAAATTCACTGAAATATTGGAACCTAAATGTTACATTTGAACCCAAATGTTACACCAAAAAAATAAATCACGTAAAAAAATAATCATTTTCAATCGAACTTATTTATCAGTGCAACAATAATTACGTGGAAATTTTAAGAGCAAGCAAATTAGTCTGCGATCGGACACCTAAATGTTCTAGACAAAAATCCATGTAACTCTTCCCTTCATTTTTGTACCTTATATTCCTGTTTATCTATGAAGATTTCTTAACCATCAATTTAAGGAGCTCGTCAGTTGTAATCTGGGAACTGAAATTGTTGGACGTCTCAATTTCTAACTGATTCATTGCAAGTTTGTTAATGACCATATTGATTTGATCTTACTACAATAAAATATCTACATTTGTCAACTCAGGCTGTTCTGTATATGTAACAAAAGGACTATATATATATATATATATATATATATATATATATATATATATTATATATATATATATATATATATATATGTACATATATATTTTATATGTCTATGTATATATATAAATTATATGTATACATATATATATATATATATATATATATATATATATATATATGTGTGTGTGTGTGTGTGTGTGTGTGTGTGTCACATTTATTGATATATCGTACCACTGTAAATTATTAGAGATATTTATATCCATATCTCGATCATTTACAGCGGTGTGACACATCAAGAAATTAACATGAACCACTGCCTTAGATGCACAGAATTTCCTTCATTAGAATTCTTGACTAAAACTCACTGCAGGGGTCTTTTGCCTAAAAAAAATAAATAAATAAAAATATAAAAAATTAAAAAAAGATAAGGAAAATTACAGAATGCAGGAAACCGTAGGTGAGTTCAGATGCTTTATAATAATGTGATTAAAAGTTACCAATCTGGGTCATCTTAGATCTAATGACCTGCAACACAGGATATAAATTAAAACAAAGTTGATATATGAAGTTGGGTGGAAGATGAGGTCTGATAGGTTTTGCGAGATCTTCAGAGAGAAAATTCAGGCCACATTCTAGCAGTTAAAGGGACTCAGGAAAAAAAAAAGGTAAGGGTTGAATCACTTATTAATCCATTTAATCCTTTTACGAGGATTAAAAGGTAAAAAATGGAAAAAAAACTTAAACTATAAGACCAAAATCTACAATTTGTTCTATGGGGTTATCCAAGATGAAGTCTTAGAAACGTAACCATCGAAATGTTTGTAAAGGGGGCAGGTAAAATCTTCCTGAAGACTTGAGATATGAATGAGAGTTTTCACAGGAAAAAAAAGACATAGGGAAAGATTACATTTAACCTAAACCCTACTCACGAGAAAACTAGAGAAGTGAAGCACTGCTAAATGGAAGAATTGTGACGCGCGAGGAAACAGAATCACAGGATACACCGGCAAAGTACATAAAGCTTCCTTCATCGTCAACACAAATAAAGAAGTGTAAGGGCGCTTAGCGAACAAGGTCTTATGCCACAATCGTTGGCTGGCCATAGAGACATGATTAAGGACGTAAACATTTTTTTTTATACAGATGGTATATTGCCCGCAAAATCTCACCCAGAATTATATAACGATTCTTTATACGTAAAACAAATAGCTTCCTTAACGACCTACATGACATTTATCACTTTCATTAGTCACCAGCTCCGGAATCAGTACCTTTTCTTCTTATTTCATGAGATTTACGTTTTTGCTCATCATTTTTGGTGGTCTATGAAACTCTGTTAATCTGCCAGGCTTCGTTTGGCACCATTAATAAACTGGCATCACTTTTAAACATACAAATTTCCATAATTTTTATAGTGAACTTATAATTAGCATCTTGTGTAGATCTGTTGTCATTGAAGAAAAACAAGAATCCAGCCAAATATTATAAACAATTTTTGCTAAACTCATTTGTCAACTCTTACTATTGACAAAAATACCATTCTGCATTCGTTTAAAATGCTACGTCATTGCTGACAATATCAACTATGTTGACAGTTATCCGTCCAATTGACAGGACAATAAGTGTTAATTGTGGGAACATTCAAGTCAACAAATCTATGTAAAGAAGAGCGCTATGATTTTTATTTAATTCTAAGAGCAGAACTGCCATATTATTGAACAGAATGTACTGTACATACAGCGAATGGTCAGGAGAATCTGCAAGTATTTGAAAGAGGACCAAGCTAAGAGTAAATATGACCAAGAAGGTTTAGAAGGTAATTTTAAACTACAATGGATGCAACAGATTTGAAAAGTATTGGGAAGCAAAAGATTATGAGGAAGCATGAAGTGTCTGTGGAATTTGCAGGTACGCCGCCAAGAAGAGAACATAGAAAAAGAAAACTAAGCACCACGAGAGTTTGTACTCCCCAGCCGTTCCAATCTCAGATTTAAGCGGAGAGTTGATCTTTGGGTAACGATCATTTACGTAACACTGCAACAGTCATTACAGAAACCTTAGCATAACTCAAAACAACTCTGGATTCTTGGTAAGTGAAGCTGGACAGCGAAAGTTCTGACTTGTGTACTCCATTTTCGACTTGCACGAGTATTATGTTTATACAAAATTACCACAAGCAAAAATAGATTGTCAGATAATAACATGACTTACAAAGGTAAAGAAAATGCCAAAGATAGTCGACGACACATAATTCAAGTGCAAAATACTTGAGAAAAGGATACAGAGGCTAGATCTATAGTCCTTAAGGACTTGTTCATCTTGAAAGGGCTTGTACCAAGTCACATTAGTAAAAACTTGGCGATTAAGGATGATTCACCTTCCTTCCTTCCGAGGTAATCGTTTTGGTAATAAGCACCTCTTAGCGCAAAGCTAATCAGTAGTATGACCACAATCCACTCTGTGATGGAAGAGGCATTTATCTTATCATAATTCCTTATATAAAGTTTTTCACTTTTTACAGAAGACAACATTCCGGTTTTCCAACTATAAACCTAAGCAATCGCACTCTCTTCCATTCTGGTTTATTGCCAAATTGGGCAATTTACTTTCAGAATTTGCAAAGCTAAAAACCTCCCTATAATCCTGCTTGCTAATGCTACGACAGTTTTGTCAATCTCTTGGGACATTAATTAAATACATTAAATCTTCTTGTCTGAAATATCAAAATATATTAACGAGGCATAATTAAATAGGTCCTATGGTCCCACTCACTTTCCTCTCGGCGCCTTCAATTTACTGATTTCAATGATCACCGACAAACTGTAAATTCCATCCTAAATAGCGTTAATCCCCACCATTTCTGAATGTGATTTCGCCTTCCTGCCCTAGTTTTCCTTCAGCAAAATCATCCCGCTCCCCAAAAAGAAGAAGAAGAAGAATGTAAATAACTAAAGGAGTCTACGCGCATTCTCCCTGTATACTTTCAGGGAAGGGGTTGGGGGAAGGAAAGGGGCCGTGGGGATTGAAGGACTGTAGTCACATCAGGGGGAAAAACGTGAAGGCTGCGCGTGGTGTGTAGGAGTGGATTTTCTCACTTTGAAAGGGTAATCTCATTGTGCAATTACGGAGGATTTTCATCAACAATGCCAGAGGCTCATGACATAAAACCCAAATCCCCTGGTCGCGCCCAGGTAATTCCTTCATCTAGACCATAATGTGTAAACAAAATACTTCCTCCGCAACAAACACGGCCGAGAGAGAGAGAGAGAGGAGAGAGAGAGAGACCGAGAGAGAGAGAGATAGAGAGAGAGGAGAAGCGAGAGAGAGGAAGGAGAGAGGAGAGAGAGGAGAGACGAGAGAGAGAGAGAGAGAGGCTGCGGCTGTAAATCTCTAGCTATAAACTGCTACGTTGTTTGTGTGTACGAGGGAGAGAGAGAGAGAGAGAGAGAGAGAGAGAGAGAGAGAGAGAGAGAGTGTGATTTGCCGAAACCTTTCCTTTGTTGGTGCACTGTGGTTTACAAGTGATCACCGTGGCATTATTTCCAGCATTACTGATTTCCAGGGGAAGGTGGGGATTATGGTTAAGACGCAGTACGCTAGAATTCAAGAGAAAGAAAATATTCATCCTCTAAAACAAATGTCTGTTTATTCTTTCGTGTCTTATCAGTTCACATACTACAGTAAGGCAGCAATTCCAGCCAAAATAAAGAGGCATGCTGCACAAATGAAAGAACACTTGCCTACTCTTAAAATTACCATCTATGACTGACTACCAATAGGAAACGAAACATATGTTAGGACAACAACTTCTCGCCAGTTCAGCACACCTGTAAACCTGCCCTTAATTAAAGGAAATTTGTAGAAAATTAACACAGCAACAAAGATTCTGCCAAGTTCAACAAGAGTTGTACCTTGAGTACGGAGATTCTCTTGAATGTTTCAAGGTTACTATATTTCCAAAATCTAGCAGTTTCGCGCCGTTTAATGATAAGAAGTTAAAACAATTATATGCATATCTACCTTTATTCCCAGGTACTAATGGCAGCATTATCACTAACGTTCATATTCTGTCAAAAAATTTTGTTTGCAATTATTTTGTTAGTGAGCCCTTCGTGATGAACTGTTGCACAGTTTTCTAGCCTAAGGAACAGCGTTTTATCCAAAATAAGTATATGCAGCAAAAAAAAAAAAATAAATAAATAAATAATAAATTGAGTTGGCCTTTTCTTAAGCTACCGTGATGAAATCATGTTGGAAAATTGATTCAAAAAGTTCGATGAGTTTCACACAACTGAAATTCAAAGACACATCAAGGAACCAAGCGGAAATGAAGGCTCGTGATGCAGCCTTACTTGCTGCCGCAACCATGTGGTTTCCCGAGCATTATTTCGATGTTCACAAAACGTTAATTCTTAGTTATGCTGTAATGCGGCACAATAAGATGAAATAAGAATTTCCTATATGTGCTGATTTCTAGAAGTATTCTGCGGAACAAACGAGGAAACTGGAATGTTTACAGAAGGCTGTCGTGAGGATCAAGTGTATATAATATACTTCGCATTTGGTGCAAGAAATGATCGATAATTCTCATTGCCGATTTAAAAGCAAAATTAATTTGATTTCGTACTTCAGATGCCTTAGTTCGCGCCACTATTAAAAATGACTGTTATTTCATCATTGTTGTTTCAGTATTTACATGCAATAAGGGATACATTTACACTGAAAATCACTTAACGCTATCCCAACTCATATTAATATGGCATTAATTTGCCTTGCTACAGGTTTCCAAAAGTCAACTAACAGATCATTGATTTTTAAAAATCTTGAATATCAACATCTGCAAGAGACTTGATTTTGTACGTTTCCTTTGCCTTAAAACAGTTCTGCAAAAACTGATAATAAACAATGCTGAAGGCTAATCCAAAATTTTTGTAGTGTGTAGGCCATAAAATAATGACCAACTAAACTTCGAATTTTAATTATATCCATCACCCCTTGCAAGAATATTTCTAAATAAATAAATCTAGTCATTTTTTCCGAAAATCTTATACGCAGCAGTTCTTATCTTGTTACAGAACTTGAGCAGTTACTGTCATACTGAGTGACGAACTTCTACAGTTGCAGTGCACTGAAGTTGTTTCACCTAGCTCTATTATTGCACTGAACTGAAAGACCTTAGTAGGTCTGACTCACCAAAACCACCAGCGATTATCAAGAACCATCTAATGGTAGCTAATGCTAGCAAGACCATTTGTTAAAGTCTATATGAAAAGACTACTATCATTACACTGTACATAAAACAAGTGAAGCGGTCCAGTTTAATGAAATTTATTATCAACGAAGAAATAACTGTGAACAAATTCAAATGGAAAGGCAAATTTTTTCAGGACCACTTTAGTTTTTTCTCGCAACTTTCCATGGAAGGTTCACGAAGTTTGATGGCACTCAGATGTGTTCTTCAGAACTAATCATGAAGCTACATTAATGGGGCATAAAATGTGAAACATCATAAGTACGTACTCTACCGGGTTTATGTCAATTTACTTCTGAGCCTTCCTTGATCTGCACCTCATTAGTGAAGATTAGCAGAGAACCCAAACGCGGAGTTTCTTCTCTCTTTTCCTCCAAGAGGAATAAAAATGTTTCTGAAACCTGAGAAATTAAGCGTTAGCTCACGAGGTGACCTGTGAACAAAAGCAACGACTGGAGTACCAAAGCGACAAAAGCGACTGAATTTTCCATTTTTACTGCAGTGTTCAAACTGTTAGAGAAAAATGGACGGGCTTTCATTCATTTGTTAAAAGAAAAATAAAATGTGAACAACTACATTTAATAAAACAGAAAATAAGATGTAAAATCATCCCACATTTATACAATGATTAATGAAAGATAAAGTTTCATAACTGGCCTCATAAACCTCACAGAGTAGAACTACTGGAATCAAGTTTATAGTATATAAAAAAAAGACATAACGCAAAAACAAGTACAGCTGACATTGAAACCAACAAAGACGCCATAAAAGAAGAAAAAGGCATCATCAGGACACTGATTACCTAAGTAACATGACGTTTCTTTAAGAAACAATATACTAAACCAACATAAGATGTTGAAACTAATCTCTCTCTCTCTCTCTCTCTCTCTCTCTCTCCCCTCGAGAAGTTCCTCCTAAAATAAGAATTGTGAGAAATCTGGAACAGTGATAAAAATGTGATGTTTACAATACACCGCCTCTGAAGCCGAGCAAGGAAAGAAAGAAAAAATACACGGAGTGAAATCAGAGGGAGACAAAGGCTCCTATTGTGGAGCAGGAGCCGCGTCACAGCACTTGGTAGATAGACTCTCTCCTCTCAGCCCACCTCTGGCTGCTGCCTCGCACTCGCCTATTCTCTTCTCATCCGACTCCCACAAACGTCACCTCCCATCTCTCTCTGGCCTACTCGGTTCTTTCTTCGAATAACGCTCAAAGCAACAGATTCACTTCACACACATTCGTCGCTCTCTCTCTCTCTCTCTCTCCCTCTCTCTCTCTCTCTCTCTCATTTATGTATGTATGTATATATATATATATATAGATATATAGATATATATATATATATATATATACACACATATATTCTATATGAAATATATATATATATATATTATTTTATATATATATAATATATTATTATATATATAATTATTACCAATAATATACCATGACACATGATGAAAAAGACTTCAGCATCCTGTAAATCTTGCCTTAGTTCTACAGTAATATAACTGTTCACAGGCCAGTGGGAGACAAATAAATAAATAAAAATAAAAAGCTTATTCCTCCTGCATTCAATTCACTGTACTTTTCATCGCATGATATCCTATTTGGTCACGTGATAACAAGTAGCTGTACAAAAGAAAGATATACGATTTCGAGTAGTCTTCATGGAAGTTTTGTCTTAGGTATACAGACCCTGACACTACAGTAAAATAATACCGTTATTCCTCTGAGAGAGAGAGAGAGAGAGAGAGAGAGAGAGAGAGAGAGAGAGAGAGAGAGAGAGAGAGAGAGAGAGAGAATTAATCTTACCTTTCACAAAAGCAGCCGTTTTCGGCATTTATCCTTTCATCTTCATGTAATTCTGGTTTATTTATAAATACAGTAAACACAAGACATAAACAAAGACATGTATTCCGTAGAAGACTTGCAGAATATCATTATCATTATTACTTGCATTATCATCTTTATTACAGTACTCATAGTTACACTGAAAGAACAGAAGAAAAAGGGAAGACAAAGAAAAAAGAATAGTTTCACAGCGAAAGAAAATGAATGTAATACAAAGAATTAAAGCTGCTTTAATAACAACATAACAAAATAACAACACTAACAATTCTATATCGCAAGAACAAAGCCATTACACTGATACATACTGCATTAGGCATTTATCAATATGTACGCAGAATTGATTAATATTAAATCAGGATAAGAGAAATGCGGGTCTCCTCTGTGCACCCGGCACAAAAGGCACAGCGATTTTATTGGATTCCATCGGCTTTAAAATGACGAATATGCCACAAAAAGAAGAGTCGTTAGAGAAAGCAGGGCCTTCTTCCTAACAGAGCCACTTTTCCTGAACAAAGTTTTCAAAATTTTATTATTAGAGAATAACAAAATATTTTAGTAACACTGGATATATATATACCTGGAGACTCGTAAATTTACGTGAACAAAACATGAAAAAAAAAAAAAAAACATATCTGCAAAGATGAGGCTATCGTTTTTCCCTCCTTCGTAAATCAGCGAGTTTCTGATGGTTTCTGAAGGGTATCAGATATTCCAAATGCGATTTCATGAGGAAAATAAACAATATATTTAGGGAGATATACAGTATAACCCATACCAAATACATACATAGAGAGAGATAATTTCCAATAGAGCTAAATATATATTCTGCATGGAGAGCATTCGCCTTCTTCATTCTGAAACTTAATCCTAGCGGAGACTAGCGAGGAATATATCAGACATGTATCTCTGAAGTTAACAGAGAATATATAATTATCCTTTAAAGAGCAGTTACAAGATCAAACAAGATTTCATATCACCTTGGCTGCATAAACAGAAGCGATAAATGCATGAACAAAGAAAACGAAATAAAATGATTTGTAAAGAAGGGAGAAGACAATACAGAAGAGAGAGAGAGAGAGAGAGAGAGAGAGAGAAGATATTGCATTAGGGGATCAGCACATGTCCAATGCGGACGAGGGTACATATCGGGGACTGGAAAGGGGAGATGGAAATCCCTGAAAGAAAGAAAGAAAAAATGAAAGCAGAGGTGAATCTGATTAAGGGATGGAATTAAGATGAGTGGATGAAGACAAGTAAAGAGAGAGAGAGAGAGAGAGAGAGAGAGAGAGAGAGAGATTCAGTCATTATAAGGGCGTATTAATTTCTTCTCTACCTCTGAGGTCAAAGGACCCTGTGCTTCAGCCACTACTTGTGGGGGTGTTGGGGGAGGGGAGGCCTGGGGTGGGGGGTGCTGTAAGTATGCAGCTGTAACGAGGCTGTAATGAAGCCAGTGACATGAGGCGGACAACGGGAACAGCAAAAACTGGTCTAGGACTTGTCTTACCTTGGCGAATGATAGTTTCGACTCCCCCCCCCCCACCCCCCCACATCGCCCCCCCGCTCCCGCCTCTTCTTCCTATACTCCCTCTTAACCACTCAACTCTCCCCCTCTTTCCCTTCTTCCTGGTTCCATTATTCCATTCCTGGGGCTTCCTCACTTCCCCCCTCCCCTCATCTCACCTGCTGACCTTAGGTCGCCTTCTTACCGCAATCCTGCAGCCACGACATCCTCCTACCTGCGCATAGTCTTCTACCAAAGTGGAGTTTCACCAATTCGTCGTTTTACAATGGAAATATTTGGTGAAAAATATTCTAATATTCTAGTAGAAAAGGTAAAAATTATATATAGATAAAGATATAGATATATAGATAAATATAGTATATATATGTATATATATATATATATATATATATGATATATATATATATACATATATATATATATATATATATATATATATATATATATATATATATATATATATATTCTAAGAAATATACGGTTTGACATCTACAATATCATTTAATCAAATGAAAAGTTCAAATGAAAGGTACTTACAGTCCATGAAAGTATGATAAGTACAACATTATTCAGGTTTATAGAAAATTCTTCATAACCATGGTTTTATGACTACAGTATTATTGCGGCAATAAACACTGACTTGGCAGAGAAAAGTCACTAACGGGAAACGTGGATTAACGAGATGAATCAAATATAAACATCCAGTGAAAGTAATTAACGAAAACAAACAAGACTTCCAAACTACTCTGTTACATTCCGAGAATTAATGAATCTAAAATGAGTTTTTCAGCAACATGATCCTAGCAATTCATGTCAGTTGTAAAGGCGTGAAAGTAAAAGTGTAAAATATTCATGAGAGCCAAATTGTCAAATATTCATAACTTTGCGGGTAAAAATCTCGGCCAAAGAAACCGCAAACGTTCGCAGAAAGTCATTATAAAAATGAATCGCTAGGAACTTGCCGTATCTAATGTTACGATACACGTGAGTTAACACGTCCAAGTGTCCTTTAAACTCCTACCAGCATAATTCTCCTGATGGAGAACTGACGTTTTTACGTTTACGATTTTCACTTTTTCTTCTGATTTTGTTATCGTAATAACATTGTGTGTATCTGTCACTTACGAAAAGTTATCCATGCACATACGAATTACCTCAAGCTTTGTAAAGCCTATAAAAATGATCTCAAGTACAAGTTTTCACCTTTAAATGATTTTGCGCACTCATTCATATTTCAAAACATCCAAAATTATTGAACTATCTGAGATATAGAAGTCCTTTTCAAGTTATGCAATCTTCTTCTTCTTCTTCACAGCTTTAACCCATTTTTATATGGGATCGCCGTTGTGAATGAGTCGTCTCCATCGATTTCTGTCCTGTGCATCGTTCTCGTTAATACCTTTCCATAACATGTCTTCCCCTACACAATGGTCTTCTCTTCTTATGCAATAAAACGTGTTAATATTGAATTTACCTAGATCCCTAGAAATAATAATTCTGTATCGTTTCGAAATTTTTCCAGTTGCGTAGACAACCTGCGAATAGCCAAAAATTTAAGAAACTAAAAAAACTGCAGTTCTTATAGATATATCTTAAAAGTCTGTAGTTAGCGTCACAGTAGGTACAGGTGAGGTACCGTGACAAAATACTGACATGGTAGTTTTGATAGCAATTCCAATAACAAGCACTCCTTATTCCGGTTTTATCAAAAGCCATTTGTAAACACAAGTCGCCAGTTTTCATTTAAAGCCAACGTTAATCATCACAGATACACAAGCAAGTTACTGAACTCTTTGCCAATATTTGTTTGAGTAATTCTGATCCGACGACACAAGAACTGATCAAAATCCAGCCTGACGCCGCCGCTCCCCACCCTGACTGCTGTCAGAGCGCTTCCATTTAATCTCGAAGCATTCTGATCAAAACAGCCAAACCAATATCCTATTCGCAAACAGGATCTGGAAGCGACTAGGCTAAACATGGAGGAGGTAACTCAATATTACTCTATCCATTAAAGAAACCCGAGTAAAGGAACGACCCACAGTAGATCACTTCCTGTGATAACCGCTGCTAAAGTATAAATTGTGTATGCAAATGCTACTTCGTATACATTACATGTTTAGGAAATACATAAAGTGATAATTATATGAACATAACAAACGGGGCATATTCATCTATAAACATATTGTTTGTTTGCTTACATTACAGTTTTGTATGAGAGAGAGAGAGAGAGAGAGAGAGAGAGAGAGAGAGAGAGAGAGAGAGACTGCAGCAGCGCTTGGGTTTCGCAATTTGAGCCCTGATACAGCAACAATGGGCAACGTTTTCTTGCCTTTTTGGAACGTTCATAAAAATACCACCAAAAGCAGGAGGCAGGAGGCATCAAAGCTCTGTAAATAGACCGCGAATGCAGAGGAGTCGTCGGTACACACTTCAAAAGGCAATGCCGGGGTTTTAGATGTGTGCAGCTTTTGCAACAGGAAGTGTGCCGCGCGTACAGTGTTTACGTTTGGCGCTCATGCGAGCACTTGCATGTATTGTCGGCTTGTTCATGCAATGAGTCCCTCTTGACTCAGCCCAGTACAGACTATCATTACAATGGCTACACAAGGGCAAGTAGACTTCATACCTTTATGTACATGTACACCTATATGAATCTTTATCACATCACCGTGATTCATATACATACATCGAGCTACAAATGTCCATTAATATCCAATTCACTCAACCTCGGAATTAATATATTTTCATATATGTTAACCGAAGGGGAATTTTTTAGCTGATAATAACTTCGTCCTCTCGTGGGTTCGAACCAGCGACCAGCGGACTGAGGAGAAATCAGGACTTCAGAGTGTTATCGATTCGGCCAACAAGCGAGGTATAAGTTCAAACCGATTCCGACCTTACAAATCAATGTCGAACTCAGATATTTGTAATTAGAATCGATATCCAACCCCCTGTGCCATGTGAAACAAGTCGAACGTTTGCCGCACATAGCCATATGATGCTATAGTACTGAATGGCAAAAGTGAAGAGAAACTGTTGCAACTATACGTTAATATAGACGGAAAAACAATGGAAGTATGTGAATAAAGACGGAAAAATTATGGAAGTACGTGAATCGTATGGGTACATGGGAGCATGAAAGATAGGACTGTCTGGAGGCTAAGGTTTTAATTT
Source organism: Macrobrachium nipponense (assembly GCF_015104395.2). Taxonomy (NCBI): domain Eukaryota; kingdom Metazoa; phylum Arthropoda; class Malacostraca; order Decapoda; family Palaemonidae; genus Macrobrachium; species Macrobrachium nipponense. The sequence goes on from NC_061090.1 coordinate 42,711,653, forward strand.
TCAAAGGACTATTACGTCAGCTGTCCTTTAATGGAAGAGCAGTTGGAATGATGAATGGAAATGAAGGAAAAATTATTGCAGCTGTTGACGAGAACTGTTTGCGTTGCATTTCTGGCGAATGAAGTAGTGAAAAGGTGTGAAATGCGGAAACACGTACAAGTGGTAAATAGGCTGGGGCAGTCGAAAGAACGAATATTTGTGAATTGAGAAGGCTTGGCCATGTTGAAAGAATGAATGGCAATGAGTTGATGTTAATTCCCAAGTGTTAAGAAGGAAAAAAAAGAGAAGAAAATTTATATGCTGCTTGATAGAAGGGGTGAGAGTATTCGACGTGCTCCCGATATAGATTTGGGTGTAGTTGTACCAAGTGACTAATTCCCTATGCGGAAAGGGATTTGCCTACAGTACACCAATTAAAGTATGCACGCAATTGAAACTGACAGTTGAGCTGTCTTTACCCTCTACTACCTACCTCGTGTTTAATGGATGAATGTTGATATATATATATATATATATATATATATATATATATATATATATATATATATATATATATATATATACACACACATCGAAGTACATAAACATTTTGTAGAAAATACGAAAGTAATGTGGCCACTCAATGACTCATGACTTCAGTATACTTGTATGGAGAAGTAAAGCTCCTTTTCGCCTACTCTTAACCTTAAGGGTAGAAGTAGTTTTCGGTAACACTTCATCTTAAAGAATATCCTATTGGGGCGATTAGGTATCACCTGCCTAGTTTCTTCAAGGTGAAGTATGTCACTTTCCCAGTAAGACATTAGCAATTAAGGGATTCTGTACTGAACCCCTTAATCACTATAAAGCACATATACCGAGATAAATCATCCTTTGCTTCTAATGTCAAACTGAGAAAGTGACTGAAACTTCACCTTGAATAAACTACGTAGGGGTCTTTGTCAATACCTAATTGTCCCAATAGTATATATATATATATATATATATATTATATATATATATATATATATATATATATATATATATATATATATATATATATATATATATATATATATATATATATATATATATTTATATATATATATATATATATATAGTATATATATATATATATATATATATATATATATATATATATATATATATATATATGTGTGTGTGTGTGTGTGTGTGTGTGTGCGTGTGTGTAAATAAATTCTTCTATTAAAACAGGATACGTATCAGGTACAAAAGGCCCATTAAAATGATGTTTTAAATCTAAGGACTATATTTCGGTGGTCTGACTACCACCCTTATCAGGCAGTGAATAACAGAAGAAGCTACATTGTCGAAATATATGGAGATATGCCCTGGGGTCGTCGCTGAGCTGCCATAGGATCTTTTAATTGTCTTAACCCTCTTCATCGCTGCCTTAAGGAAGGCCCTGTCAATGTGGCTATGGTCCCAAGATTCGTTGAAAGGGTTAATCTTATCATTTTGTTGTTTTAGCTGTGAAGATTCCACCATCTGACATTTGTATCAACAGCTGTTCTTGTATAAAATGCGGGATGAGTTCCAGTCGATGGTATGGTTCGTGTTATTTATATGATGGAAAATTGCTGAACTATGTTGTCCATATCTAACTGATCGTTTATTTTCCATTAATCTTTCCGAAAGTGATTTACCAGTGAAACCGAAATATGACTTATCACAGTCCTTACAAGGGATTTCGAAAATTCCAATATTTTTGGAAACTGGTTTCTGCTGAACGTTAATTGATGATTTCACTAGTGTATTCGGATAAGTAAAAATAAAAGGATTCGAGTGGCCTAAGGTTTGTGTGATCTCTCGTAAATTATCCACGTGAGGGATTATGATTTTGTTTGTGTGTTTTTCCTTTTCTTTGTTTTCTGTAAGTTTGTAAAATAATGCTTTTTGCTTTATGTATGGCTTTCTCTATTATGTGCTTGGGGTAAGAAAACAAGATAAGTTGATTTCTGATTGCCTCAAATTCTTTGTTAAGAAATTCTGGGGAGCAAATTCCCAGGGCTCTAAGAAATAAGTTACTTGCTAAAATATGATAGCTGTAAAAATGTATGTATGAAAGTAAGAATGTCGCTTTCCTAAAGACAGTAAATTTATAGTTGTTATTAGTTCTAAAAAGCAGATTTGGTTATTATTTGCCAATTCCACTTTAAATTTTATGCTCAGGACCAAGGAATTTAATTTTTGTATAAAGACATCAAAATCACCCTACTCACTTCTTCAATATGTTAAGATGCCCTCTACATAACAAAGCCAAAACATATCTGCAGGTTTGATAGGGTTTATAATTGCAGTCTCAAAATACTCCATATATAAGTTAGCTAATACAGGACTAAGCGGGCTCCTCATACTGCAACCGATTTTTTGACGATAAAAGTTATCACCAAAGAGAAAGACGTTATTAGTGACGCAGAGCTCCAAGTTGCATTGTTCTATTTAATTCTGTGGAGAAGTGGTCAGCGAATGGCTCAAGTTTGTTTTTGAGGAAAGTTAATGCATCTTTTATGGGTACTTTCGTGAAAAGGGAGTCTATGTCTAGGCTGAGAAGTTTTTCGTTATGTACGGGGATATTTGCCGACCTGAATTTATTGCAAAAGTCTTCTGTGTGTTTTATATGACTAAAGGAAAAAAGTTCCTAAAATGAAGGATAGTAGCTCGGCTAACCATTTAGAGATTTATGGACAAAACCAGTAGCTAACTACACATCAACTTACTATTAAGCCTTTTCAATAACGGACAAGCTCGTTTTCACCTTATATGAAGTGGCGTTTATAAGGTGAATGAAGTTGCGATTTCAAAACTGAAGTCGTCATTGCAAGGATTATCCACAAAAAAAAAAAAAAACTATTTTAACTTAAAATCGAATAATAGGAGTTGTTTTCTGCATTTGTTGATGTCCTAAAACGCTCTTCCCAAGTGTGATGTTTCTGAATTTCGTTGAGAAACCAAGTATGGTTGTGTGCATTTGTTAAATAACTCTAACCGCCTTTGATGTCTGTGTGCAGTTCACTATCCACTACTTCAAGTTACAAAGATTTCACCAAAACAACTTCTTAGCGGGTGGCTCTAAATCATCTATCATTTGACAGAGAACAGTGTTTGTTAATGAATTATTTTATAAAATATTTATGCCCTAGGCTTCTATAATTGTTCACCATTATCACTAAATACACTAACAATCAATAACACTCATTACTAATGAAGTGATCTGAGGAGATTTTCGTTCTTGACGGCTGGAAATTAGCCCTGTTGATCCTGGAAATCCCCTGTGCTTTCCTTCTTTCACTTGTCTCTTGAGTTATATCTTCTTGATGTCTCACAACAGCAGGGACTGAGTAATACGATTTGCTGTCTCTGTTTGACCTATTGTGGCACCCAAACACACTGCAAGTGTTCACCTTATTTAAAGGATTAAAATGTATAATATTGCAAATTTCCAAAAAATCGTTCTTATGATTGCGTGTGTCGCTTTTGCTCAACAAAGCTGATCTGCAAACATGGCCGACCTCCGTGTTTACATCCGGGCCTCATTCTGGATCGAAAACTACCTACAAAAATCAATGAATGTAAAAACTTACGAGAGAAAACGTAACGACCGAAGTTTTACACACACACACACACACACACACACACACACACACACACACACACATATATATATATATATATATATATATATATATATATATATATATATATATATATATATATAAAACTTCGGTCGTTACATTACCTCTCGTAAGTTTTTACATTCATTGATTTGTGTAGGTAGTTTTCGATTCAGAATGAGGCCCGGATGTGACAGAGAGAGAGAGAGAGAGAGAGAGAGAGAGAGAGAGCGAGAGAGAGAGAACCAGTATCGAAAGAATAACTGAAGTCGCGCATGTTCGCCATATTGTAACCAAATATCGGCACCTTTTCCCGCAAGGGAATAGAAGAGAAGGAAAGGCCTTGTATTCCCTTACCCTCGCTAGAAGCATTACAAATCACATTAGCACAATAGAAGTATATTATACAAAGTTTCTATTTGTATTAGGTAAAAGATTCTGGTTACAAAGTTTGCTGATGATGACTTGCTCAAAAAAAACATATACAGCTAAACTAAAAAAAATATCTCCATAGCAATACGGTGCAAAGAGCCTCTATCAGAATCCTATAGCTATTTCTGGCTCTTGCTCTTTCAACCACATCATCCCAATGATCCCAACCTTTTTATAGTTGTCATTTTGGCTCTCCCATCCTTCTAAAACTTGCGGGTCCACGTAACAGCCTGGCTTACAGTCTTAGCCAACGTTATCAATCAATCATCAATCTTTATATACCAAACATCTGTGATCCCTTATAGTTTAATTGAGAATGGGATTTTGCCACGTTACACCCAGTATTCTCTGCCTGGCTTTATTTTCAAACACTCCTGGAACCCAAAGAATTATTGAATCACTACATCAAGATTTGATACCCATACTATGCTAAGCATACCAACAACCTAGTTTCTACTCCTGTTTTTCAATAAACTTATTTTCTAGAGGATCATCGTTACGCACTACTAAGGACAACTATGACAAGAGCATATAAGGAGAAAATGGATGAACTCAGGGCTAGTTTAGAGAGAAAAGAGGTGAACAGAGTTGTGTAGGTGTAAACAATTCAATCGTTGGGATAAGGAAATGAAAGGTTAAGCAAAGGAAGAACGGAAAGTACTTGAGGTGCAGCTGCATGATGGCGAAGATCATGTAGACATACAGGAGCAAGAATATGGTAATTAAGAAGAAAGTGAGAGAGAAAAAGACAGCTATTAATATATAAATATAGAGAGGTAGGTTAAGAAGAAATTTCTGGAAAACAAGAAAAGTCTTATGGCGAACAAGATGCAGAAGTAAAGGCAAATGAACAAATGGATCTCATTGTAAAAATGCAAATTGCAATACTGCCCGAAACTGATTTAGTTCTTCCTCAATGAGTGAATGTGGGGGATAAGAGATGCAAGGGTTAATATAGCAACGTAGAAAGTTAATGTTATGTTAAGAATGCCTGTGGAAGTAACTTGCGAGGACATGAGGGGGGCAATAATTAAGAGGTTGCAGAATGCCAACACACCATGAGTTGACGTTATTACAAATGAGATGCTTGCAAAACCTGTTTGGACGGAGAAAAAATTCCAAAGCACAATCTGAGTGGACAAAATGTTACTGTGCATAAAGTAAAGTTCACAGAAGCGATTGTAAAAATTTCAAGGAAGGTGTATTATATGATCTTGGCTTTGCAAACAAAACAGATGACAGCAGTACTGATAAAGGAAGAGCAGTACGGGATTACAATTCTTACAGTGGACCTAAAGCACGTGTTTCAGTGTGCAGGTAAGGAAATAGCTGGTTTGGTGTATAAGTAAATCTTAGACAAGGGTGTGTTATGTTTCTGTGACTATTCAGTTCTTTCAAGGATGATGTGATGAGACGTCAATGAAAGGATAAAAGACGTAGATGCAAAATTGTGGGATAAGATAATGAGTCATGAACACAATGCCGAATATCCATCCTCTGCTTGCAAATGATACAGCGCTGATTAGCAATTGCGAAGAGAAGCTGTAAAACTAGTAAAAGAACTTGGAAGTATTTACAAGAGGAGAACGTTGATGATGATGTAAGCAAGAAAATAAAAATCAAGGGAAAAATGAAATCAGGAAGATGGGGAACTGAATATCAATTATGGACGTTAGAAGAATGGAATCAGTTGATTCGCATGAATATTCAATAATGAATATAATGGAAGATCGCTGAATGACAAAGAAATGGTTAAGCAAGAAAGATAACAGTCTGTGTTTAAAAGATTGGGGAGATACTTCAATTGTCTTTGGAAGCAAAGATGGAAATGTATGAAGACTGTTCAGTAACTCTCCTTTCAGCTGTAGCGGTTGAAAAGACGAGTCAAAGCGGTTTACGACGGATTGCTCATGTAGCAAGAATAGGTGATAATAGATTGTTGAAAACAGGTATACCTCAGAAGTGTTAGGAGGAATGCGTAAAAGTCTTATCAATGGAAGGATAAAAATGCCATCAAAATATGGGCGTAAGGCACAGCGTATGAGAGTGAAGGGTTGACGAGTGGCTAGGGCGATTGAACTCTATTTACCAGTTAATGTAAGATTGTGGTAGTTACTGCTGTTATTATCTCTCATGAACCATCTCCGGAGGAGGAGTTAGCTAACTGTTTACACATCACATACAATATATATATATATATATATATATATATATATATATATATATATATATATATATTTGAAACACATATATACATATACAAATATATGTACATCATTATATATATATATATATATATATATATATGTATATGTATATATATATATATATATATATATATATATATATATATATATATATACGTATATATATATATATATATATATATATATATATATATATATATATATATATATATATATCTGTGTGTGTCAAAATGTGCTTGTGTGTATACATACAAAGTGTCACAACAGTGACGATATTCGATGAATATCTATAACGAGAAAGCACTAATGAATGATTCTACACCCGGCCTTCCTCAAATACACAATATGTTCTTATTTATGAGAGAGCACAATTCGGTCACCATACGTGCGCCTTTAATCTAGTTATCTTCTTCATATGTAAACGAACTGAAAGAAACAGAAACGCAAAAGCGATCGGCGTGAAGCGAAACAAGTGCAGAAGTTGAAAAAAGGAGGACCCAAGGGACCAACTAAACGCACCAGCGTTCCCTCTCCGAAATTCACTTTCGTACCCAAGAGATGTTTGTTCCCAGCCGTACCCGAGGTGATGAAACGTTCCAATATTAGACGAGAAAGTTTTTAGAAGCAGCTCTGCCTTGCTTTTGCTTTTGGTGATGCTGCTGTGCCATTCTCTCCTGCCTTACAGATGACACGGAAAGATAGTGCGTGGATCGGTAGGAATTAGAATTCTATAAGAATTGAATAGAATCAAATAATTATAATTAACAAAGAAAGAGTTAAGAATGGTACTTGCATATGAGAGAGAGAGAGAGAGAGAGAGAGAGAGAGAGAGAGAGAGAGAGAGAGAGAGAATGGATGCAACCGGTTGGGGCGACTATAATATGAAGATATACATGTTGACACATTACTCATATCTCTTATACCTCTCTCTCTCTCTCTCTCTCTCTCTCTCTCTCTCTTTTCCTTCAGTTGCTACCCACAACAGTCGACCAAAATGTATGCGCGATAAACAATTCATTGCTTAAATTAAAAATAGCACAATGGATTTTTATAGGAAGAGTATTATCCACGTGGTTCTCTTAGACCAGTTCTAGTTTCGAACTCAGGGACACTCGCTACGAGTCCACAAAGAGAGAGAGAGAGAGAGAGAGAGAGAGAGAGAGAGAGAGAGAGAGAGAGAGTTAAAATACGCATCCGAATGCTGTCAATCAACAGGTGTTTTTAGAACCTAACTATTACATCCCTCGGCTACGAGGGGATTCCCCCACCCACCTGTAACGCGAATCAACAAATTACCTTCGCGTCACTAACAAGGTAAACAACCTATGCGGGCAACTCGGGACCTCAATAGACGCTTCTAGAATACCTAATTCGCTCCGATAGCTTTAAACCTGAGACCATGAAATGGTGAATCCGGATATTAGTAATGGTCGCTCCCTGTCCCAACTTCATGATTAATATATCGATGTGAAATATAATTCATATGCATACGTTGTATACACGCACATACATGCAAGCATAAAGCCAGCATCTCTGTCTATAGATATCTGCCTCTCCATATATTCGGTGGAGAACTGCAATGCTCCTGAATTTATCTGCTTATTTTGACTTATGAAAAATATGTACAAAGAACTAGAGAAATGAAGGGGAAAAATATATAACCTAGCTGGAAACAAAACTGAACATTTTTCTTTAAAAGTAGTTCAAAGTTCGGGTTTTTGTATTATTGCCACGTCGACCTTCATTAGAGCAGTATTCTCAAGCTTTTTTTTTTTTATACCTTTTCACTGTTACATTTTTTTGTTTTCTTTTTCTCCCACAATTTTTCATAGTAACAGGAGAAACAGCCTCACTATCATTTGTTTAATGGCGTTTATTATTTTCCACTACTTGGATCTGGCTTAATTTGCTTCACTGTTGCAGTAATACTATATTTTGTATTGGTAAAACTTCATGAGGAATATTTCTTTATTTTTTATTAACTTCCACGCATAATTCCATCTATATATTGACAAATCTATAAGTAATTATACAATATTGTAACCGTATGCATTAAACGACAAAAGCTCTACACACTAGTTTTCTACTTATTTTCTACCGAGGGTTATGCTAAAAATATTACAACAGTTTAGTGCAGTTATGAAGGATTATCGAAATACTCTAGCACCAAATACGAGTGAAAATGCTAAGTACTGGTAAAAGGAAAGAAAGATTTAGTCAAACGATAACCTGCCGCTTCCAGTATAGCACTTCACGTATTCAAGTTCCAATTTGTCCTGTACTGGCACAATGATTCTTGATGAAATCGAATCAGCCATTCTCCAGACCATCATCGAAAGTAATACTTGGGGAAGAAGGAAGAAGTGCTGCGTGGTAATGGAATGAGCGTGTTTAGTTAAAAAGAGGTTAATATTAATTCAAAAATAGTTTTATTGCTTTTAACAAAAAGAAAAAAATACAAGGAAATAGACATATATTACGTGAATTAAGCAAAACTGGCAACTCGTTTTACATTATAGATGCAGATCTTGAAAAGGTATGCGAAGACAAGTAGACATGATAGAAATTTGTATTACTAATATAATATACACCCCCAAGAATTTTTAAGTTGTCAGAATCAACGATGTCTTGCAACATGCGAATCCGCATCGACAGGGCTGCAAGACTTACCTGCAATTATGCACATGTAAACAAATGGCAGAATCAATATGCAATAAATTATCGAAGACAACGAAAAAATAAGAGAGAGAGAGAGAGAGAGAGAGAGAGAGAGAGAGAGAGAGAGAGAGAGAGAGCGAGAGAGAGATAGAGAGAGAGAGAGAGAGAGAGTAGAAAAGAGAGAGAGAGAGAGAGAGAGAGAGAGAGAGAGAGAGAGAGAGAGTAGAAAATTCTGTTCTGTTTCTTCTTATGATGTTTTAAACATTGACCACACAATAGAAACATCGAAAATTTTGCTGGCTGAACGGTGATCAGTATTTGACAAAATGAGTCTGCAAAGAAAATAGATTGACAAAACCTCAACGTACACTAGAAATGATAATGTGTCGCACACTATGAAAAGTTATGGTAATAAGTGAATATATAGTAACGAAGATGAAAGGATGCAAATAATGGAATGTTGATGGCAATTGCGCAGGGTTTTTGTCTTATACATTAGGAAATTTTGGAAGGTGGGAAGCATCAGCGCATCTGTATCTACAGTACCACCTGGTAGTTCGGTCTAGCGTGCATTAGAAATCCAATAAAAAAAAAACTATTTGAAATTTTCGAGGAACCAAGACGGGAACTTGATCGAGACATCTCATCGCGTTAGCGCCACAGTATTACAAGGCTTTGTGCAACAAGTTTGCAGAACAATAGGTTATGGTTTTTTCAATAACAAAATTTATTTTATGATTATCGTTGAATCCCCATCTTGCAAACAGAAGCTGAAAAGTTTGACTAATAATGGGTAACGTACGAGCAACAAGACAGACATAATGAGACTCCAAAGGAAAATCATCGCAAATAATGATTACCATGTTACAATTAAAGTTGAGGAAAATGCTGTGCAGAAAGTGTTGTAAGGGTTATATATAACGCTTTGCACAGAAACCGCGAGATATTTGTAATTAAAGAGAATAAGAATCACTTCTCTGTTTGTCAACTAATTTAACAACAGGATGGCATAGATCTTAACTAAGATAAATGTCATAAGTGTAAATGTACATACTGGAGATACGTTTCAAGGATGTAATATTAGACATGCATAAAAGTTTGTGCAAAATGTAACACAAAAAATTAGCATTTGTGAACAGAGAATAAAAAAAATAAAGTAATACCTAAATATTGAAACAACATACAATAACTTTTTCACTCTACCTTGCTCTTAATGAAGTTTCTACAGCCAGCAGTTTTATAAAACGCTAAAATAAAGATCTCAAAAGGAAAAGCCACAAGGATTCGCAAAGCAGCTTATACAAGATGAAAAAGAAAAAGGAATATATATATATATATATATATATATATATATATATATATATATATATGTGTGTGTGTGTGTGTGTGTGTGTAGTGGGTGTTGTTGTGTGTGTGTGTGCGTGTGTGCGCGCGCGCAAGTAGCAGCAGCAGCAGATATGAAATGAATACGAACCTTATAAGAATTACCGATGTCTTGCAACTCTATTGCATAAGATTTTTATGTATATGTACATGGTTATGCATACTTACACTTGTATTGCATCATATCCCTTGATGTCTTTTCAATATAATAGGAATTACGAGACAAAACAATGTATGACAAACAACTTTTAAAATAACTTTAAACACCCCCCCAAAAAAAAAAAAAAAAAAAAAGGCCACAGAAAATTAATACTAGAAAATAGCCCTTTTCAGCCTCTTAAATAATTCTCATGCTTTCATCCTTTATTGTGTATACAAAATACAGAATAATTCATAGGCGAATTTAGGCATAATATTAATCATAACCGAATCTAAAAAAAAAAAAAACACTGTAAAAAGAGGGACATCAGGCATAATAATAAAAAGAAAAATAGTCTAAACAAGAGGAGGAAATGAAAACTGACTTTTGGATTTTTAAGGGTTTTGATCTTTCAAAATAAAATTTCGTATCTTTTGTTTTATTCTTTCAAAACGTGAAGATAAAACGTACTGGATTAGAATTGAAGTGGTCTGAGCCTGTAGGATTTGTAATCCGGAAGAGAAGAAACGCGAGATATT
>NC_061090.1:42727645-42765145 GCF_015104395.2 Macrobrachium nipponense
CTACACATCATAAATGTGTAGTAGATATAACCAATCCTTTCTGATTCATAAAAAAATGAAGTTCTTTATTTATTGAGCATTATTTCATCAAACTGTCAACTTCAACAAAATCAATGAAATAATCAGATTTGGTGACTGAAAACACTTTTAATTCCTTTTGTATGTATATAAACTAATGAATTCTGTTATCAATGAATGCTAGAATAAACTGGAATGAATGAATGAGAAAGTCTGTAATATCAATCCATTACACACTGAACACTATTTACGCATGAAGATGATAGTTATCTCAAGACAGTTCAAATAGGTCAGTGTCACATGAGCTCACAGGCCTTTCTGATGCTGGTGACAACAAAACAGTGGTAATTATATTTAATGTTGACTGTGAAAACTCGAGATTTTAATAAAGAGTGGAAGCAGGAGGAGGCACTGGTGGCGCTGGCGCCAACTGAAAGTTGCTCGTGTGCTGAGTCCTATTTGAAATAACGGTTTCTATCGTCGCCCAGTTGTCGAGAAATTGCTCCGAGCGCAACAACCTCACCATGTTTTGTTGCCCCATAAGAAAAATTGTACGTGTGCAGGCACCCATTGAGATGTGTTTGTTCTATTTTTGACAATTTTTGTTGTTGTGACAATTGGTAATGAAAAGTTGCTCGTGTGTGGGCAGCCTAAATCCTTCAGCTATTCTTCTCTTCTTATCTTTTTACCTGACCCTACAATTAACAGTCGGATATGTAAAATCGTCATGGTGACTAAAGTGCTGGGAAGGTAACACTGCCAAAGAATCCCCAATCAGATCTTAATTTGGAGGAGAGGAATTATTTGTAAGTACTATGTGGCATAAAGGGAAATAAACATAGCATGCCCTTTTGAAAAACAACTCAGAACCATGATTATTTCTTCTCAGGGTTTCATAACTTTAATGTGTGAAATCACACATTTCCGCACAATATAGAGCTACAACAGGAACTGTTATGTGAGTTACGTAACCAGTCCACATCAATTGAGATAACAGTGAGACGTTGTTGAGTAATTACAATTTTAGTGAGTGCAAGGTGTAAATCTTTAAAAGCAGCCAGGCCTGTGTCCGCAATTTAAAGTATGGATTTCTTTTATATCTGGGTAGATTTCGAGCTATTTTGAATTTCATTGCACTGGAAATCAGTAGTTTTGAGACTGAAACCTCTCCTCTATTCACCAGTAATGAAAAAAACACAATAGAAATGGTACACTGAAAATTAAAATTAAAGTAAGGTATATAAGCCAAGCCATAAGCATTGTAAGAGTTAAGAATTATGAGTTTTCAGTGATGTAGTGTGCTTGAATAGGATGCATTTATGAATTTCCATGTATAATTTACAGCACCTTATGTCAGGTCAAGTTTAGTACAGTTGGGTATGTCTGTTGTAATGTAATTTATATTGCAAATTGTAAACTGTGTTTGCAACAGTGTGCTGTAGGAAAGAAACCACTAAAAGAAAAACGAGATTAATGATACATTGGACTGGAAATCTTTAAATAAAGTATGGCATTTTGTTCCTGTGAATGTGGGATGACGTGAAAAATGGGATTATTTGTAAGATAATTGTCAAGAAAAATAAGAATCTCGTAAAAAGTGAATAAAGATATTGTTGAAGCAGTTGTACGAAAAGGAAAACAATTCTAGATTTTGACCATTGGGGAATGAGTCACGAATAATTGGTAGTGATGAAAACGTACGTGTCGAGTGAAGGGTCACAGGAAATCTCACTAGCAGCCTAATTAAGCAAAAAGTCATAAATATTTTTGATAATACAGCTTCTGGGAAAACTAAACATATTGCTGGAATAAGATCCAGCTCTGAGAGACAGAAATGGCCAGCTAAAGAGAGAAATTATGATCTATATCCTGGGAAATATGCAGGGATGGTTATTCACGACTAGAAAAGCATAAATCACCCGAGATTTTGAAAGTCTGCCTGAATCATGTGGTGAACAAGAGATGTTGCAAAACACGAGGGGAGGAAATCGAGAGGGATAGAAAATGAAATGGCCATGGTTACTAATTCCGAGTGGTTGCAGATAAATGATAATTCAGAGATATTCACTCTGTGGGAAATATGACCGAAATTCGATAGCTTATTCATGAAGAAGAATATGATATTTTAACATTGGCTGAGCCTTGGTTTGACGATTATGTTAATGCAAAATCCTTGAATGACAACAAAATACTGATAAAAGTTTTACATGTTACTAGGTTAAGTATAAACCTTTGTTTCTGAACAATTTCCATGACTTCAGATGGAAGAGGTGGTTGAATTTGGCCGTTCGAACATAAACAAATTAGTTTTGAGTCTGGAGAGTGTGAAAGCCTGTATCTCTAGAGGTACACAGACGCTCTGATACATGAACCCAAATGTTTCTAAAGGATTTCGCACAACATTTGAACTAATTCGACACTGAAGACCAAATCTCTTTACTTGTACAGATTTTAAATTTTGGTTTTGAGGATATCAGTAGTCTGACGTCAGTCAGTCCAGAGAAATTATGGAATATCTAGTTGCGTTAATAGTAAAGTGAATAATGTTTTATCGAATACCAGACACATTTTAGACTTGTTTTTCTGCAATAAGTTCAGGTTTTGTATGTAGACGATGTATGCTGTGTCACCCCTGTGCACATGCTGGTACAATTTAGAATTCCTTTTCAGAGAGAAAAAACGATGAACAATATGTAATTCGGAAGCAACAGTCATTCTGATCCTGATGTAGTAGATGAGCAATGACCATATTATTTGATTCTTACCCGAGTTTCAAGGGGAAAAAAAGCGTTAGGTTTCATATAATAAATTTCCCCCGATTAAATCTATTATGTATGGTGTGAGGTTATCAAATTGTGATAATGATTCAGTACTGATGGTAGATACTATTCGAAAAGGATTTTTTGGTTTTCAATACAGTCTTAGAAATGATGAATTTTAGTACTATTAAAAATAAAACATCCTCTAAAAAGAGTTACAAGTACACGGTTGTAAAACCCATATAAAAAGGGTTTAACTGAAAGTCACAGCTAGTTATCACAGGCCAATTACCACACGAACAGTGTATTAACTGCTACTTGTGACAGAAACTGCAATATATTTTGTTGTTATTGACTTTGTTATATCAATGGATGAAGTGATATATGAAGTCTTCATTTTGATTGTTTTATGTGCTGCTTTCGACATTTTAAAATATCTATTGCTCAAGGGCTGGAAGGTGGTTGATAACTTAATGTTCTAATATATCTAAAAAAAAAAGAAAAAAGAAAAAATAACAGATAGAGAAGAGCAGTTCATCATGGAAGGTGCTGAATCCTGTCCTGTTTTCTATTTGCTATTGAGTTTTCATACCCACTCAATAAACATTGAATAATCTTGAAGCTTTCCACTGAGGGTACATAATTTTACCTGAACCTGAGCAAAAAAGAAAAAGCAGAAAAGAAACAGAGTGATATTAAAAAATGGATGGAAACAAAACAGTTAAAACTGAATGAAGATACAATTAACCTTAGGAGTTGAAAAAGGTCTTGAGGCTCATCCTCCGAAGTACAATAAGTAATGTTTTCAAATCGGTAATCTGACTTTTGAGTGAGCAAATGAACAAACTGAAGAAAGTCGTTGGATATTATCTGAGAAAAACTGAATTTTTAAAGAAATACCATTAAAATTATTATTATTTTTTTAAGGTATGTCTCATTACTGAGCTCGACTATCGTAATTCAACGTACTATGACCTACCGATGTACGAACTAAAGAAAAAAGAAAAATGAGCTTACAGATTAAACCAAGATCTTGGCCAATATAAAAACAAATACCAAAAGCAAACATGGAATTTCATTGGTTGCCCATCATCAAGAAAGGAGTACGCCTTAACATTTCAAGCGATTTAGTATGCAGAACTAAGATATATGACAATATCGTGCTTTGACATTGTCATATATCTTAGTCAAAAAGAACAAACGTAGATTCCAGGATTCAAGTTAAGGAACTTGCAGATGGGCTACAGAGACTGAAAAATTTTTCCTCGAGACTGTTCAGTAAAATACCACAAGTAGAGAAGTCCAATGGAAATGTTTCCATTCTCAAGAATAGATTCAAATACTATTTAGTGAGTGCTACACGAGGCAAGACAGGATTAGTCTTACAAGGTGAAGCCCCCCGTATTGCTGTCTTCAAAGGAGTGGGGAGGGAAACAAAATCGCAATTTAGCAAACCAAATATAACAAACAATAAAGAAAGTCGAACAACGCTTTAGATTATCTCCACTTAGTCTCTGTGAAAGACAATCAGCGATAACGATGGCACAGTACAGAGACACTGCTGTAAAAGACCACTTCAGACCAGTGCTTGCCCAAAAGTGGGCTCTGATTGAAGAGCCCTACTACACGGCTCAGCTTAATGGCCTATTCGCTCTAATTGGTCCCTCAGATTTCAGATTTTCAAAATAGACGGTGGATGTGTACTTGTAACTTGTTTCCCCATCATGCAAAGAACTGCCTCATTTGTGAAAGGCTGTGATTATGTTCCGGTTTTATTAATTACTTCAATATCAAGCCGGCATTTTATCGAATGACCATTCTAGCCAGGAGGCAAAATAGTGAATAATTTGAAAATATAAAAAAGAATCGGAAAAATGGAATTTTACACCATGATTTAAAATGCTAACTCGTTGGTTTCTGATATTTTGTCCGCGTTTTTGCTGTTTACTCACATGACGCTGCTTTAAAAGGATTTTGAAACCATTAAATGAAAAAGACCAAGTATCAGTAAAATTTCCACATTTTTACCTCTTTCTAGCAAACAGTAAATATTCATGATGTTGACTTTCAACTTAATATCTAATAATACAAGAATAAGAGGAAAATTTCGCTTCCTTTCAAGTAAGATTAAAATAAGCATTTGGGGAAAAATTAATTCTGTAATGACTTCAATAACGAGCGATCTAAGAAAAAATATTAAGAGATCGAACTACTCAAACAGGAAAAGTGGTAACTATTTTGTGACGATTTGTATGGAAATTGAGCGCAAACATACACTCACATACAGACGAATACCTCAACGTATCAATCAATCTTTCAATTTTCCCCCATCATTATATCACAAGCATTTGTTAGTCGCCTTTCTTCTCAACCCGCTATTTCCACTATTAGCCTACTTCTTTGGCAATTCAAAATCCTCATTTTCCGACGAATATATACGCCTTATATACCGTGCAATGAGAATGCCACTGTATCATTTCCATATCTCCTAAATGAAACGGGAAACGTGCAAATTGTTGGTCTCAGTGAATAAGTTCCATCGCTTGTCTGAAAGGATTTTCTCTTGAAAGGGGTTCACATCCATCACCTCACATTCCGTTACTTCTCAAGTCATCTGCTTCTCCTGCAACAGATTTGCCACAACCGGATCATAAACAAACTCACGAGAAACGCAGACAGTTTAAAAAAATATATCCTTCGTTATGGCAAATTTACAACCGTATTTAACTGAGAAACCAAGGGCTTTTAAGCTATCTTATAATACTGTTAAAATATAAAACAAATAATACTGTTAAAAGTATAAAACAAATAAAAAATGCACCGAAGTTTCTTCGGCTCAATGGAGTTTTCTGTACAGTGTATAATGCCATATGAAACTCTTAGGTACGGCCCATAAAACTCTCAGCTGCTGCCCATGAAACTCTGATATGGCCCGGTTGTGGCCTGTGTGTTTGCTACTTATGGTAGTGTCAGACGCAAGATCGTGGCTAAATTTAACCCTAGTTAAAATATAAACTATAAACTCGTGTTCAAGATATGGGGGAGACAGAAAACGTGCGGACGGACAGACAAACAGCCATCTAAATAATTCCGTACCTCCGATATTTTGGGTGTTAGAAAGGCAGAATACTGAACACACTCTCAACTCAGCTTGTATCTTTTTAACATTTCACTTTCGCCCAAACAATTATATCAATGGCGTGGCAAAACGTTTATATCTGAAAACAAGTCAACAGCGAACTGTACACTGAAGAGGTCGTTCAATTATGGATCAAAGACGTGGATCAGATTCAGGAATACGATGAGAGCCTTTCATTATTCAGCTACTCTGAATGTTCCTATAACCTACATCATCACAACAATCGGTATATTGAACCTCACCTTCGTTGATGTAGAAGTTCGTCTAGTTTTATATACATAATATATAATCGATATTAATATATATTATATTATACTAGATATTATATATACTGATATCTATATATAAATGGATATATATTTATGTATATATAATCTATAGATATAATTAATATATATTAGATATATATATAATATATATATCTATATAATCTAATAGAAGATATATCTATGATATATATCTATCCTATTATATAGTATCTAATTAGATATTATATATATTATATATAAAATATATATAGATAGATATATATCTATAGATAGTAATAATCTATAGTTATATGATCTATTATATAATATAGATATATATTCTACGATAGATAAATATATTATAATAGATATATATATATATATATATATATATGTTATATATATGAGATTAGATATATGCTATAGGATAATAATATATTATAGCTATATATATATATAGATCTATATATATAGATATATATATGATATATATAATAATATATAGATTATATATATATTATATAATCAATATATAATATATATAATATTATATATATTATATATATATCTATATCATAGATAGATATTATATATAGATATCTATATATATATATATATATATATATATAAATATATATATATATATATATATATATATATAATATATCTATATATAATATATTATATATATATATATATCTATATATATATCTATATATATAGATATACATATATATATACTATATATATATATATATATATATCTATATATATATATATATATATATATATATATATATATATATATATATATATATATATGAATAACTTGATCACGAAGTATATAAAACGTGATGCTATGTATATAAATAAAGGTTTTTTTTTCCACGAAGTAAAAAATGAAAAAGCAAGATAGCCAAGTACTTTCGGTCCTGTTCGGACCCTTTACTGAGGCAAACAGTTTGCCTCAGTAAAGGGTCCGAACAGGACCGAAAGTACTTGGCTATCTCGCTTTTTCATTTTTTCCTTCGTGGCAAAAAAACCTTTATTTATATCTATATATAAATATAGATGTATAATTAAATATACATAATATATATAGATATATCTATATCTATATATAACTATATATGTATAGATATATATATATATTATATAATAATATATATATTCTATATATATAGCAATATCTGATATATCATACTATGTATATATATATATAGATATAGATATATATCGATAAATATATGTATATATAGAATATATATAATAGGAATATATAGATATATATATATTCTAAAAATATATATAATGTATATTATCTTATATATATATATATATATTATATTGATTTGATAGAATATATATATATATAATATATATCGTATATATAGTTATAGAGATATGATATGATATATATATATATATATATATATATTATATAGATATATATATAGTATATATATATTCGATATATATATATATATTATATATATATATATATTATAAATATATATATTATATATATACACATCTATATATATATATATATATATATATATATATAATATATATATATATATATATATATATATATATATATATATATATATAAACTAGGCTGGATGCGTCATGTACTGAAATTGCCCTTTTTTCATTTCCCTCTGAGAACTAATAGAAATGGTGAAAATATTTCTAGTATACATTCTCCATGGTACCTCATCTAATACAAGAAACTAGGTTGAATTACAATGGTTAATCGGGTGGGTATCGTCTTCAATCATATTTTTTGACATTAATATTTGAGGCTCTTTTTCCTGTTATGATTCTTCTTCCTTTGACTTTCTTACGCGTTGATTTTATCATTATTGTCTTTGTTTACCCTCTGTTTGCTTGTTACGCTGCCCATTTTAGAGATGGACAATCATGGACTATCAACTAATCAAAACTATTTGAGCGGAGGTTAAGAGCTAGGTACAGGTTGTCCTTGCACTAGTATTTTTCTCAAGTACAATCGGTCATGCAGGATTCTAATGCAGATTAACACAAATATACTGAGATGTACTTCAGCAAATCGTTTACGGATTTCAAAAGAGGTTTTTGAGAAACTCTATTTTGGTCATAAGGCATGTCGAGATTTCTCTGGGGATGAGAATATGAATGCAGATCCAGAAACAGACGTAAAAACTTTCTTGAATGCAAAAATAGGCTAATGATCAACACGGTATCTGTTACATGAGATTCATATTCATAATGTATTTAGGAGTGACAAATCAGTTCAAGTGTTCAACCGAATCGTTTTACCACAAACAGCGTTCTTGTAGTAATTAAAAATACAAATTTGGTAGGCTCCTTTATTACATCCCATAGTTTAAGATCAATTACAAAGTAAAAGAAAAACCAAACATCGAATGCAGTGTGAGAACTGTGAATTTCATCGTCATTATCCGATCCGTGTCACAGGAGGAAAACAACGGTAACTTCGACTCAGATAAGTCGGGGGTTCATGGACAGTGTTTATCAGACCGAACGGAAGATATCAACCATGAAGATCACGACACCAACCGATCATGAACTTTTCTCGGACTTATTTCAAAAGAAACACCAAAGGAAAAAGCTTGGCTTAAAATGGCTGGGAGAAACGTGTGGGTCAATGCAAGTCAATGAAAGGTCAAGTGACTGCTTTTAATGTAATACGAACATTGCGCAACAATAGCCGTTCGGCGGATTGTAAATATTCGTTTTGAAAACACTATCTTACGATGTTTCGGGAAACTGAAAACGTTTTTACTAATAAAAAGAAGAATGTCTACTTATACACACGTATAGGAAAAGCACATAAGAAGTAAATAATGGTGGTTATCCATTTCACTTTCTAGGGCACCTACACAAAACAGCCGATATTGTCTGGTTTCTGAATCTACTTTGTTAATTACATTCCGTGAAAGAAGACCTCACTAGCAAAACATGACATTTGGATAAAAGAAAAAAAAATGCAACTCGAACAACTACTATCGCTTTTATTTTCCTTTTTTACTTGCCTCGTTGAATTCCGATAGCGGAAAATGATCTTCAACTGATATATTTGCTTTTCAAAGGAATCATAACAATTTCAGCACACGGGCTTCTTCTGAATGAAAATAAAGATGAAGATTCAGTCACTCTATATCTAAAGTTGTGATCTCTCTCTCTCTCTCTCTCTCTCTCTCTCTCTCTCTCTCTCTCTCTCTCTCTCACCTTGTCACTGTGAGCCAAGGCAAGTTCATAAACATCAGCCAATTATGTATAAAATCTTTTCTTAGTTATAATTTTCATCATGTAAGATGCAGTTATAAAATATGTATGCAAGATCAGAGAGAGAGAGAGAGAGAGAGAGAGAGAGAGAGAGAGAGAGAGAGAGAGATAGCAACCAATTACGAGGATACCGTAACAAGATTTATGAACGAGGATATTATATGACGTCGACTTACGTCAGTGGCTTGCGCATTTCCGGGATCCTTAAGTAGCATCGGGTGATCTTCATGCAGCATTGTATACTAAGTAAATATTGCAAATCATAATCAAATATTAAATGACTGCAACATTTAATTATATATATATATATATATATATATATATATATATATATATATATGTATATGTGTGTGAGGATAAGGTATTTTTATAATTATTCATAAGTCCTTATAACATTGAACCCAATAGGTCGTATCAAGAAAGCGATAGCGTGAAAAGGAGAAAATTATTGCTTCCAATTTTAAATCCTTAGCCCGGACTTGCCTCAGGAGGGAAGATCTATCTGCCACAGAGATATTTCTATAATGACATGCACGTGTTTATTCATAAAATGGTTTTTAGTAAATGAACACTGCCATTATTTTTGCGTAACGAATTATCTAAATTTAGCTGTTTAATTAGGAGATCAACTATGAATCGTAAATAATGGGAGGGAAACAAGGATTAAATTTATTATCAACTCATCTGTTTTACGTAAATCACAATGGTATACAATACTCCCTCAACTAAAAACAGTCCAAGCACCTGTTGAAAATCAATATCGAGAAAGAGCATAAAGCAAAACACAGAGAAAAAAACACTGAAAATAAGCCTGAATATCTTTCACATCCATACGTAAGTCATATTTCTATTCACAATTCATTCGTGGTGGTTCGAAAGTCACTAGTGTTCGTGTAAATCCTTACGAATAATTTTAAAGCCTCACGAAATCTTTGAAAAATAAAAATGGCCATGCTATAAATCATTCCTGCTAAAAAATAAAAATGGTTATTCTATAAATCAATCCTGCTAGGAATAAAAAGGGTTGGGAGAGGTTCACTGGCAAGCATCTGCCTCTTCACTTATCTATTTTCATTACAACGAGTCAGAATTAAACGTAAATGCAATGGGGTAGGCATCTGACGTCACAGCAGACAGACGCAAATGAGGCTGACGAGATCAGCAATGCCCTGATCGATGATGGAAGAAAAGTGGATCCATCGTCGCTGCCTACAAGAGGCAGAAGGTGGGGACGGAGGGCGGAAAGAAGAGAAGAGTAAGAAATGAGAAGAGTAAAAAATGATTGCGAGAAAAATAATAATAAGGAGACAAAACAGGAAAATTAAGTCAGAAATGAATGGAAAAGAGTAAGGAATAATTGTGGAATGATAAACGATTTGGAAAATATACAAATATCTATGGATTAACAGGAATGGCTGGCTAAAAGGTAACCTCACGCATAAGATAACTAAAAAAAAAAGGGCGAAGCACTAAAGAATGAAGAAAGAAATGGGGACAAAAATGAATAAACTAAGGAGTAAGAGAAAAAGAGAAGAGGGTGGAATAACGATGGTAAAAGGAAGCGGATACTTGGAAATAGGCGGGAAAAGGACTGAAAAACAGGAATAATTTGCTGTGGTGTTGTTCAAACCGCTTTACTCCCTGACTGTATGACATAGAGCAAAACAAACTTACCGAACGTTTATATTGACAATCCAGAGCATTTATCTAACGTGTTGATGGTATAAAAAGTCACGATGTAATGAAGAACTATTTATCGTTTAATATAAATGAACTCATTTTCTGGCAATGGGTTTACAGTGAAAAGTTACCAACTTCGTATCTTTATCTTTTTATTTTATACGTCCAATAAATCCACATTTTCTGCGAAGCTATTTTTAAACGATTTACTAACCATCTCTCTCTCTCTCTCTCTCTCTCTCTCTCTCTCTCTCTCTCTCTCTCTCTCTCCTCTTATCGATCTCAGTTGCGACACACAACCTGATGTTACCTAATTTTTTTTCTCTCTCTCTCGCTCTCTTTTCTTCGA
Organism: Macrobrachium nipponense; assembly: GCF_015104395.2. Classification (NCBI taxonomy): domain Eukaryota; kingdom Metazoa; phylum Arthropoda; class Malacostraca; order Decapoda; family Palaemonidae; genus Macrobrachium; species Macrobrachium nipponense. Next base: position 42,739,133 of record NC_061090.1, read on the forward strand.
GCTCTGACAATGGTCACACACATTTGTACAGAAAAATCCCCAAGAAATAGTCTTGTATAACCAACGCCATTTGGGGTATGTTAACTTTTCTTGTGGGTATTTATGATAATAGATGTTATTGCACCACGTATGGTTGTATTTTGGAAAAGGAGGAATGATATAACAGCGTCAAGTCAGTTTCAACAGTACCTTCACAGGTTGAAGATGGTAGAATAAATCGTTGCTAAAATCGAGGGGGATTTTAGCTAAGAATTTGCTCAATTAATGACCAGGCTTTAAGGTCCACCGCAGGATGTCTAACGCTGGATATGGTGGCCCAGTCACCATCATTCCTTGATAATGAAATGCTAATGATGCTACAATTAAATGCTATTGTAAGGTAGTGTAAGGCAGAGATCAGATGAAGTTCTGGCCGCATAAGCACTCCTTTGTCTTTCAATCATGTTCAAAATACCTTCCAATGTTTCCACTTTTTATGATGAAAAAGATCTCTTAGTCTGTAGGTTGAGAATTACAGGTTATTCTAAATCCCGATACAGGATACGCTCAGATATTGGAATTTGTCATTATTTACTACAGAACTAAAGTCTAACTATAGTGGACTGCCGAAGTCTATTTATACTGATTGCAGCTTTGCAGAAAACATACAGTAAAAAAAAAAAAAGACAGGAATAATGGCTTTCAAGCAGATTCTTTTCTAGATACGTTGTTAATAACTTTTTCCAATCTCTCAAGCAGCGATATCTCCATAATCCACCTCAGTCTTCTCATCTCTGCTCTCTCAAGCTTTACTTCCTCTTTTTCTTCTTAAAGGCCATGTTTCTGTGGTAGGGGAGTAAGAATACTACCACTGTAGGTCCTGCGTCTTATGAAAGGCGACTAAAAGAACAGCTGCTGCCTTGCAGTTGCACTTTTTAATAAAAGGCTAGGCCCACCGCCAATAACTGTGGAAACTGCTGTCTTGCAGTCTTACTTTTTAGTAAAATGCTGGGCACACTTCCAATAACTGTGGAAACTGCTGCCATGCAGTCTTACTTTTCAGTAAAATGCTGGGCACACTGCCAATAACTGTGGAAACTGCTGCCTTGCAGATGGACTTTTTAGTCAAAGGCGAGGTCCACCGCCAATAAATGTGGTTGATGACAACAAGGGTATGTGGTCATACAAACTCCTTTCCCAAACAATAAACCATACGAGAGCATATATATATATATATATATATATATATATATATATATATATATATATATATATATATATATAATATATATATATTCTAGTTTAATCCACTTTCTTTTGACTTTCTCTCTGAACACTGGATATGATTCTTTTGCCTCTCTTTAAGGGTTGTTATTGGTTTATATTGGTACTCCGCCCATGATGTTTGTTTCTTTTTTTTCATGTTTGTGATTGTGATTTGGCTTTTCGTCGTCTGTGCCGCATCATATTTTGACCCTCTCCCGGATCTTTCGAGGGGGCCTTGTGGCATTAGTCCAGGAGTTCTGTACTCGCTCTACCATAGAAGGATCAGTGTGTTATCTATTGGCAGTCTACGGCAGTACTGATATTGGTTAGATGATACTTCCTTTTGCACACTTGTATTGTGTTGCGCTGTTAGGAAACAATAAGAGTCTGTCTAGAAATAGCTAGGGAAAACTTAGTTAGGTAAACCACTGGTAGAATATATATAGTGAAAGTAGAGTGACGGAGGATCTACCAGAAGTAAAGATAGAAAAAGGAGTAGTGTGTACAGTATAAGTCTGCACGGGTAGCAGTTTCGTAAAACCAGACCAAACACTTGGCACCGGTTTGGTCAAAACAGTAAGATGCTAACTCACCAGAAAAGTTGATCTATGACCCTTTCAGTGGGTGGTTACCGTCGAAGGACGAAACCAATCAGATGAATCTAGAGGTGGCACCGGAAGTAATGAAAGCCATTCATGTAGAAGTAGGAGGTGTCCTAAAGGACATTCGGGGAGGAGTCAGAAAAAGTAGTTAGGTCGAAACTTCATTTGAAGTGCCAGAGAGTTTTAGTTAAGAAGAAGGCCTTATACGGGAAGGCTGTATCCCTTCTCCCTCTGTTCCAGTGTAGTGTAGTGTATTGTGAACTTATACTTTATTGTAATAATACGCAAATTAATTCAGTGGTCTTTAACTTGCCTGGACCCGTGAAACGTATCCGCGCTATGTAAGAAAGACCTCCTGAGAGACATAGCCAACTAAATAAATATAGTGCCTGTTCCTACGAAAAAGAAACACAACCGTAAGAAGTGAGAAATGAAGGTTAGCCCATATAACAGATAACCTTTCAAATATTACCCGTAACAAGAAGTAAAATCAAGAAGAAGAAGAATAAGAACTCGTAAATACGCCACGCAACATAATGAAGAGAAATAAAAACAAGGACTAATCACAAAAGTAAGTAGGCACGACAAAACGTAGGCACAACATAAGTGGTGGCAGCGGTGGGATTCCGAGTGCATAACACCAAAATACGTACACACACACACACAGTGGAAAATTAAAACAGAGTGGAAGTTATAAAATTGCCATAAAAGAGCGCTAAGTCTTAAGCGTCAGAAACATACAAGAAAACCAGGCACGAACTTTACAATTAAAAAGAAGAAATTCCGAGTTCAATAACTCGAAGAACGAAGAAAAAAGAAAAAGAGCAACGAACAAGAGTGAAACTCAGTACCACGTAGACTCAACAACACTTCAATTTCTGCTGAGAGGGCGAACGAAACGCAGCGACGAAACACAGTGAAATCATAAGAAGAGTACAGAACAAGGACAGCTGCATTCCTAAGCCATAAACTCGACAAGGGAATACGTAAAAACGCATTAAGGCGGATAAAAGAAGATTGAATACAACGCAGCGAGGACTGACGACGGATTTCTTCAATCAACCTGTGAGCGCTAAACTATCATAAATCCTGAGATAGCGCACATTTCTTTTCCATACATCGCTACGATTTTTCCCCATGGACAAGGCAGCGCACTGGACTCCAACCGTGGTGTGAACGACGGCAGCGTACGGCCAACGCTACAACAAGTGAAACAGAGGCAGAGACGGACGGCGACGCAGAAGTGATCGGCAACAAGCGACAAGAAGAAAAGTGTTTAAAAGTATCCTGATAGATTAACGTCTGAAAATAAATATAGAAAAATCACCCACTGCGATAATATAAAAATGTCTTTATAAAATAATTCATAATAAGTAGTTTTGAGATAAAATTTTTCTTTGCCGTAAAGTTGCAAGATAAAATAAATTTTTTTTGCTTCATTGATTGTGATAAATCTAGAACAATAAAGATATTGTCATTTAATTCACAAAATGCAGTGGTGTGAATAAGGAATAACGGCATACACTAATGTTAATGTTTTTTTCCAGATTGAAGGAAGGAAACACTAGGAATTAAGTTAGCTAGGAAGTAGAAATCGCAATAAGGAAGACAGACTCAGTATGAAGATAATGTAAGTACAACAATGCATCTATTTTTTTAAATTGTATCTAACCTAATGCCTGTTGATATGAATAATGAAAATGTTAACGAAATTATTACAAGGTTACAAGAAAGCAGAAACTCCTGATCTGAGTCATTATAGCCTACGTCCAACTCCTGACAGACGCTCGAGACTAAATACTCGACGATCACATAGCGAAAGTCCAACCAGAATACCGAGTCCGACAGTAGCAAATAGACCCACTACTAGTGTGACTGTTACTAATCATAATAACATTCCTAACCCATTGCAAGTACAAACTAGGAACTCTAGAATGGCACAGGCCGCCGTAATAACACAAGCTACACGCTTTTGCGGTAGGGTAGAAAAGGGTCATCCTGACAAAATTAAGTTAGAAGCATATACAGTATCTCAGTGGATAACAGAGACTGAAAGTCGAATTTCAGCTATTTGGAATTAAAGAATGAGCGCAGGAATTAAAGATGAACGCAAGAAAAATAGATGAAGCGTTACTCTATGTTAGTTGCCGAAAGGGGCGATGCACATCACACTCTCACGTCCCCTAAGTTTCAGGAGATTCTGACCTTCGCTGAATTTAAGAAGGTGTGTCTAGAGTTATGGGAGCCCATTTATCAACGTGATAAATGGTACAATATCTCCCGTTCCTTCCTTCATCAGAAATATGATGGGGAAAGTATAGCAAATTTACATACGGACGTCGAAAATTCCATCCGTAACTTAACCACAGATTTGAAACGAGCCGGCGTAGTTATTGGCGATCCTGATTCATTTAGTCGTGACAAAAAGGATCTAGTTAGTCTACAAGAGATTTTGAATTATATAGTTCATGGTATAGTATATGACGCTATCGGGGAAGAAGAAAAACGAGTCTTTAAAGAAACAGGATCCTGATCCGAAACGGGATAGTCTAGCAGCTTTAAGATTTATGGAAGAGGAAATGTGTAAAAAGGGACTAAATCTGGCAAGGGAATTTACAGGTTTTGTAAATAATGGAAACCCTAATAGAAATAGAAATAATTTCCAGGGAAGGGCAGATGGTGTCCCAGACCGATCTAGAAACATTAAGCATAGACAACAGGGAAACCCAGACCCTAAGAATAATCCAAGGTACGGGAATGGGAAATTTTTCCAAGCAAACAAGAATAGTAAAAATAGGCCTCAACAGTATAGAGGAAATCTAAACAATATAACCCAACCTCATTCGGCCCAAATCACAGTCAGAGCTTCGGAGATAATAGAACACAGAATAACAAGCAGGAACAAATTGCGCAAATTGTGGTTATTCCAACCACACAACTCAGAATTGTAGGCGACCAAAGTATTGTTTTCATTGTAATAGGACAGGTCACCTAACACAAAATTGTTGGTTCAGAAATACCAATACTAACCATAATGCCCAAAGTAAATACTACCCCCAAAATAATAATCAGACTCAGTGACAATACAGCAGAGGGTAATACATGAGAAGGCTTCCTTACCAGTAGAAAATGAGAATGAAATAGTTACGGTAGGTCAGGAAGAGAATTTCAAGTTTCCTTTTGAAGTAAATAAGGAGATAGTATTTTCAGTAAAGGATAAAGAAATATGCCAAGAAGATTTACCTATCATCCAAACCAGAATTAATAATAAACCATGCTCAATCCTTTTAGATACAGGCAGTACAGTAAATATAATAGATAAACAAACATTAACAAAACATTTAGGCTTTGCAGATATAGAAATACAAGGTCCTGGTAGAATTATAAAAGGAATAGCCGGGAAACAAATAAAGGCGCTAGGCAATGTCACACTGGACATAGAGATTTTAGACAAAACTTTTAAGGAAGTATTCGTAGTATTAGAAGAAAGGTTTTATCCTACGCAAGCGCTGTTTTCATATAATGCTATGCGGAGATGTAAAATAATGTTAGATTGTGGAGAAAATAAAATAAATTTACCCCGCAGAAATAGAGAAAATGTTTGTTTTCAGCTAGAAGAAGGAAAGTCTTGCATAAATCTGATCAATTTATCTGAGACGACATCTTCTAGAGAAGCGAACATCCAAGATACTAAGATAGATAATAATGCTAGCACAGATATTAGCGGAATAAGTGGCAGAAATAATACCTTGCAAGAAATGTCCTTAGCCAGGAAAGATTCCATGATAGATTGTGCACAAATAAATAACATTAACAATGCAAGCCTTGATACTCAGAATTCTGAACAGAGCTTTGACTCTGAACAAATCTACGCAGCTGAACAATTTATTGCCGCGAAACATATTAATGCATGCGAAACAAATGGATGAAAATGAATCAGAAATTGATTGTACATATCTACAAATAGATGAAAATAAAGAAGAAAAATATATCAATGAAGTCCTGTTTTATTAGGAACAATAAATAAGGGTGAATTAAACTCAACAATACTACTGGATGAAAATTCGGATGAAACAGATGTCTGTTATTTCTCAGAGATACGAGATGACGAAGAAATATGTCTAATCAGTACTGCAGATGACCATACTGTCACATTTGTACTTAATAGAGAAGTAGTTTTGTACCCGCAATGTCTAACCAAGGTTTGTCTTAGGGCTAAAACAGACGAAGACTTGCATGAAAGGGACGTAATGCTAACTAATGAAAACTTACCTGACTTGTTATGGATGGACAATTCTTTAGTTCACGTGAAAGGTAATAACTGTGAGACATACGTCCAGAATTTTTCAGACAAAAGACTAGTACTAAGACCTGGTATAGAATTTTGTACAGGAATTGTAGTGAATAATCCTTTACTAACACTAAGTGAAAAAGCATTCTTCTCTAGCACAGAACCGAGTTCAATTCTAAATACAGAAGTAAATAATACAGACTTTTCCTCAGAATAGAGTTAAACTATTACAAATATTGGAAAAGTATAGAGATGTCATTGCCTTAGAAGGAGATAAGTTAGGCAGAACAGAGACAGATACTTTGCAACATAAGATTTTAATACAAGATGGAACTAAACCATTTTATATCCCTAACTATAAATTCCCACCCATCAGTCAACGACCGATCGTAGATCAGTTAATTGAAGAAATGAAACAAGATGGTGTAATAGTACCTTCTAAATCACCATATAACTCACCTCTCTTATTAGTTCCAAAGAAAGATGGCACTTGGAGAATGGTAATAGATTATCGGAAATTAAATTCACACACCATTCCAGATAGGATGCCAATGCCAGTTATAAATGATATGTTAGCTCAATTAGGTGGAGCAAAGATATTTACGTCATTAGACTTGCTTAGTGGATATTGGCAAGTACCTTTAGACGAAGAATCCAAGCCCTTGACAGCTTTTAGTACTCATAAGGAACATTTACAGTTTGAAGTCATGCCCTTTGGTCTTACATCGGCCCCACTAACATTTACTCGATTAATGCTCCAAATCTTAGGAGACATAGAGGATGTTTCAGTATACCTAGATGATGTAGTCATTTCTAGTAAGGACTTGGATAGTCACTTTAAGACATTAGAAACAGTGTTAGAAAGACTAAAGAGCGCAGGATTAAAGATAAAGATTAAGAAATGTCAATTCATGAGGAAATCCTTAGAATATTTAGGACATGTCATCAGTGAAAATGGACTGCGTATGCAGGAAGGGAAAATAAAGTCAATTGTAGCATATCCAGCCCCAAGTAACTTGAAAGCCTTAAGAAGATTCTTAGGTATGGTTGGCTACTACCGACCCTTTTATTAAGGGATTTGCCACTATAGCTAAACCATTAACAGATTTAACAAAGAAGGATGTAATTTATGAATGGTAGCCAGAACATGAAAGAGCTTTCCAAACACTCAAGGAAATGATGACAAGAAATCCAATTTTAGTGTATCCAGATTTCTCAAAGGAATTTTACTTAGCCTGCGATGCTTCTAGTACAGGTGTAGGTGCAGTTTTAATGCAACAAGGAAAAACCAGAATGAGAGCAGTATATTATGCAAGTAGAGTTTTGAATGCTGCAGAAAGAAATTATAGCACTACCGAACGAGAGTGCTTAGCTCTTTATTGGGGATTACGTAAGTTTAGGCATATATTGCTAAGGACATAAAGATCCAATGTGCTTACGATCACAAACCTATTTGTGATCTATTTAAGAAAAGAGCATTCACAAATAATATGAAGTTTTAACAGATGGTTCATAAGTGTATTAGAATTTGCCCCAGAATTTAGGTATATCCCGGGAAGATATAACACTATTGCAGATGCTTTGTCAAGGTCGCAAGAAGAAAACGAGAAACAAATCACAACTAATACTTTCTGTTTTAGTTGTCAGATCATAGATCTAGACTTAGAAAGAGTTCAGATCGAACAGCAAAAAGATGCTAACATTAGAAAAATAGTGGGTAAATTAATGCAAAATGAGGATGATCAGTCTGAATTTCAGTTAATTAATGGAATTCTATATAAAACATCAGATGAACCGAATGCTTGTTCACGATTGTATGTACCTAACACACTAACCAAGGAAGTATTAGAATTAACACACTCTTACAAGTGTCAGGACATCCTGGAATAAAGAAAACATGTAGAACAGTCACTAGAAACTATTTTTGGCCGAATTGCAATGAAGAAGCTAAAAGATTTGTTGAAAATTGTCATATCTGTAACGTACACAAGGGTAACGTTAATGTAAAGGCCCCTCTTGAGAAATATCCATCAGAATTAACTCCTTTTCAAGTAGTTTCAATGGATTTTGTAGGTCCATTTCCAAACACAACTAGAGGTAATCGTCAGATTCTAGTTTTCATAGATTACTTGACTAGATATGTGAGATCATTCCAGTCAGAAACAGAGAAGCAACTACTGTAGCAGAAGCTCTGAAATCTAGAATAATAACTAGACATTCATGTCCTCAAACATTATTATCTGATAATGCAGGAGAATTTACTAGTGACATTTTGAAGAAATTGTGTGAGTTTTATGAAATTAACAAGTGTCAGGTTACAGCTTATAAACCAAGCTAATAATGGAGCAGTAGAGAGAACAAATCGTAAGATAAAGGATGTACTGAAAACTTTAGTAACTCCACAGGCTGAAGATTGGGACTTAATACTTGAAGACGTACAGTTCACTATTAATAACACTGTAAATGAATCTGTTGGGGAAACCCCACACTTTCTGTTATATGGTTATCAGAAAAGAATGCCAAATACTTTATTAGACGAAGCGTCCCCACCAAGACATACTTATAATTACGAAGACTACGTTACATGGAAAACAAGACGGACTTTCGAGACCGTAAAAGGCACAAGGGCTCGATTGAAGGAGTTACACCAAAAGTCTAGTAAGTATTACAATAAGCAATCAACAGTCCCAGAATTAAAAATAGGTCAACAAGTATATGTGCTTAATCACAAAGTTGAAGGACCTAATGTTAAAGTAAGTCCTAAATTTCAAGGTCCATATAGAGTAATAGAAAGGTTAAAGTTAAATAAATTTAAGCTAATGCATGAATCAACTTTAAGTGAAACTGTTGCACATTGGAACCATATTAAAATAGTACATTCCGACATTTGGTCAGTAGAACAGTTAAAAGATTTTAAAGATTTAAAGGAGTCAAGTAGTAAGGAAAACAGTAACGTAAATGATTCCCATACTTCATCAGCATTAGTGACTCCGAGATACAATTTAAGAAAAAGATAGGACCAAGTGCAACAGGTCAATAACATTGTTGTATAAGGTTTACTGCCTAGAATATATTTGCAGGTAATGGATTACACTATGGCTCATGGTGAGCGATATCTACATCTCCCTCTTGCAAATCAAGAGGGAGCATCCAAAAAGAACATGGTCATGTCAAGATGGTACACGACATAGCGGTTGTAATCATCATCATTACAACAGTACAAGAACAATAACAAGAACTAAGATTTGTTTGTTAAGCTAAGTTACTATTTGAAACAGAACCCTTTTTAACAGCAAACTTGATGTGATACTTGTTCGCTAAGGAGTGAACGATAAATACAAGGGTGTTGTTGTCTTCAATCTTCTTCATGGCAGACTCAGTGGTCAAAGGGTATTTGATAATGTTGAAGGAGTTAAGCTTGCTCTTTCTTGGTCTTGAGAAGCGGTGATACTTGGGGTTCTTGGGTAGTTGTATTGTGTTGATGATTTGATTAATGGCAAGGGTGGTAAAAATAACTGTGAATAACTGTGAATATATCCCTTAAAGACCTGTTTTCAAGGCTCAAATTTTGTATGGTGAAATGGTAATGTTTTCACAGAATCAACTAAAAGCTAAAGTCACTTATATGAATAATCAATCTCAGATAATCTTTAGCAACAAAAACAAAAACAAGGAAAAAAGAAAATCCTTTGTGACGTCTTGTGAAGTAGTTATTTTGTGTTATTTGTACTACAAGTATACCATTTTTGCTTCTTATACCTTAAATTTATCTAGACATATTAATATTATTGGTAATGTCAAGGTTTTCAAAGTATCCAAACTTGATTTAATGTCATTTGAATAACTTGAAGCAGCTAATCAATTTTGCCATATGCACAAGCCTGGCATTTCCCCTATCATGTCCATGTTAAATATTGTTTTGTTAGCACTCACCATAGTTGCTTTCATATGTATTGTCAGAGTGTTAGTTGTTAACAAACTCAACACCATTAAGTCCTTAATGGAATGGAAAATTTGCCTTCAAGTAACTAATATACTAGCATTATTGTATATATATATATATATAACCATTTTTGATTTATTTCAACATTGTATTTTTTTTATATAATCATTTTTGTAATTTTAGGCATTGAGGTCACTGCCGGTAGGTGGCCGAGTGTTGTTAGGAAACAATAAGAGTCTGTCTAGAAATAGCTAGGAAAAACTTAGTTAGGTAAACCACTGGTAGAATATAATATAGTGAAAGTAGAGTGACGGAGGATCTACCAGAAAGTAAAGATAGAAAAAGGAGTAGTGTGTACAGTATAAGTCTGCACGGGTAGCAGTTTCGTAAAACCAGACCAAACATTGGCACCGGTTGGTCAAAACAGTAAGATGCTAACCTCACCAGAAAAGTTGATCTATGACCCTTTCAGTGGGTGGTTACCGTCGAAGGACGAAACCAATCAGATGAATCTAGAGGTGGCACCGGAAGTAATGAAAGCCATTCATGTAGAAGTAGGAGGTGTCCTAAAGGACATTCGGGGAGGAGTCAGAAAAAGTAGTTAGTCGAAACTTCATTTGAAGTGCCAGAGAGTTTTAGTTAAGAAGAAGGCCTTATACGGGAAGGCTGTATCCCTTCTCCCTCTGTTCCAGTGTAGTGTAGTGTATTGTGAACTTATACTTTATTGTAAATAATACGCAAATTAATTCAGTGTGGTGTTTAACTTGCCTGGAACCCGTGAAACGTATCCGCGCTATGTAAGAAAGACCTCCTGAGAGACATAGCCAACTAAATAAATATAGTGCCTGTTCCTACGAAAAAAGAAACGCAACCGTAAGAAGTGATAAATGAAGGTTAGCCCATATAACAGATAACCTTTCAAATATTACCCGTAACAAGAAGTGAAATCAAGACGAAGAAGAATAAGAACTCGTAAATACGCCACGCAACATAATGAAGAGAAATAAAAACAAGGACTAATCACAAAAGTAAGTAGGCACGACAAAACGTAGGCACAACATAAGTGGTGGCAGCGGTGGGATTCCGAGTGCATAACACCAAAATACGTACACACACACACACACAGTGGAAAAATTAAACAGAGTGGAAGTTATAAAATTGCCAATAAAAGAGCGCTAAGTCTTAAGCGTCAGAAACATACAAGAAAACCAGGCACGAACTTTACAATTGAAAAGAAGAAATTCCGAGTTCAATAACTCGAAGAACGAAGAAAAAAGAAAAAGAGCAACGAACAAGAGTGAAACTCAGTACCACGTAGACTCAACAACACTTCAATTCTGCTGAGAGGGCGAACGAAACGCAGCGACGAAACACAGTGAAATCATAAGAAGAGTACAGAACAAGGACAGCTGCATTCCTAAGCCATAAACTCGACAAGGGAATACGTAAAAACGCCTTAAGGCGGATAAAAGAAGATTGAATACAACGCAGCGAGGACTGACGACGGATTTCTTCAATCAACCTGTGAGCGCTAAACTATCATAAATCCTGAGATAGCGCACATTTCTCCATACATCGCTACGATTTTTCCCCATGGACAAGGCAGCGCACTGGACTCCAACCGTGGTGTGAACGACGGCAGCGTACGGCCAACGCTACAACAAGTGAAACAGAGGCAGAGACGGACGGCGACGCAGAAGTGATCGGCAACAAGCGACAAGAAGAAAAGTTTAAAGTATCCTGATAGATTAACGTCTGAAAATAAATATAGAAAAATCACCCACTGCGATAATATAAAAATGTCTTTATAAAATAATTCATAATAAGTAGTTTTGAGATAAAATTTTTCTTTGCCGTAAAGTTGCAAGATAAAATAAATTTTTTTTTGCTTCATTGATTGTGATAAATCTAGAACAATAAAGATATTGTCATTTAATTCACAAAATGCAGTGGTGTGAATAAGGAATAACGGCATACACTAATGTTAATGTTTTTCCAGATTGAAGGAAGGAAACACTAGGAATTAAGTTAGCTAGGAAGGTAGAAATCGCAATAAGGAAGACAGACTCAGTATGAAGATAATGTAAGTACAACAATGCATCTATTTTTTTAAATTGTATCTAACCTAATGCTGTTGATATGAATAATGAAAATGTTAACGAAATTATTACAAGGTTACAAGAAAGCAGAACTCCTGATCTGAGTCATTATAGCCTACGTCCAACTCCTGACAGACGCTCGAGACTAAATACTCGACGATCACATAGCGAAAGTCCAACCAGAATACCGAGTCCGACAGTAGCAAATAGACCCACTACTAGTGTGACTGTTACTAATCATAATAACATTCCTAACCCATTGCAAGTACAAACTAGGAACTCTAGAATGGCACAGGCCGCCGTAATAACACAAGCTACACGCTTTTGCGGTAGGGTAGAAAAGGGTCATCCTGACAAAATTAAGTTAGAAGCATATACAGTATCTCAGTGGATAACAGAGACTGAAAGTCGAATTTCAGCTAGTGGAATTAAAGATGAACGCAAGAAAATAGATGAAGCGTTACTCTATGTTAGTTCCGAAAGGGGCGATGCACATCACACTCTCACGTCCCCTAAGTTTCAGGAGATTCCGACCTTCGCTGAATTTAAGAAGGTGTGTCTAGAGTTATGGGAGCCCATTTATCAACGTGATAAATGGTACAATATCTCCCGATTCCTTCATCAGAAATATGATGGGGAAAGTATAGCAAATTTACATACGGACGTCGAAAATTCCATCCGTAACTTAACCACAGATTTGAAACGAGCCGGCGTAGTTATTGGCGATCCTGATTCATTTAGTCGTGACAAAAAGGATCTAGTTAGTCTACAAGAGATTTTGAATTATATAGTTCATGGTATAGTATATGACGCTATCGGGGAAGAAGAAAAACGAGTCTTTAAGAAACAGGATCCTGATCCGAAACGGGATAGTCTAGCAGCTTTAAGATTTATGGAAGAGGAAATGTGTAAAAAGGGACTAAATCTGGCAAGGGAATTTACAGGTTTTGTAAATAATGGAAACCCTAATAGAAATAGAAATAATTTCCAGGGAAGGGCAGATGGTGTCCCAGACCGATCTAGAAACATTAAGCATAGACAACAGGGAAACCCAGACCCTAAGAATAATCCAAGGTACGGGAATGGGAAATTTTTCCAAGCAAACAAGAATAGTAAAAATAGGCCTCAACAGTATAGAGGAAATCTAAACAATAATAACCCAACCTCATTCGGCCCAAATCACAGTCAGAGCTTCGGAGATAATAGAACACAGAATAACAAGCAGGAACCAAATTGCGCAAATTGTGGTTATTCCAACCACACAACTCAGAATTGTAGGCGACCAAAGTATTGTTTTCATTGTAATAGGACAGGTCACCTAACACAAAATTGTTGGTTCAGAAATACCAATACTAACCATAATGCCCAAAGTAATACACCCCAAAATAATAATCAGACTCAGTGACAATTACAGCAGAGGGTAATACATGAGAAGGCTTCCTTACCAGTAGAAAATGAGAATGAAATAGTTACGGTAGGTCAGGAAGAGAATTTCAAGTTTCCTTTTGAAGTAAATAAGGAGATAGTATTTTCAGTAAAGGATAAAGAAATATGCCAAGAAGATTTACCTATCATCCAAACCAGAATTAATAATAAACCATGCTCAATCCTTTTAGATACAGGCAGTACAGTAAATATAATAGATAAACAAACATTAACAAAACATTTAGGCTTTGCAGATATAGAAATACAAGGTCCTGGTAGAATTATAAAAGGAATAGCCGGGAAACAAATAAAGGCGCTAGGCAATGTCACACTGGACATAGAGATTTTAGACAAAACTTTTAAGGAAGTATTTGTAGTATTAGAAGAAAGGTTTTATCCTACGCAAGCGCTGTTTTCATATAATGCTATGCGGAGATGTAAAATAATGTTAGATTGTGGAGAAAATAAAATAAATTTACCCCGCAGAAATAGAGAAAATGTTTGTTTTCAGCTAGAAGAAGGAAAGTCTTGCATAAATCTGATCAATTTATCTGAGACGACATCTTCTAGAGAAGCGAACATCCAAGATACTAAGATAGATAATAATGCTAGCACAGATATTAGCGGAATAAGTGGCAGAAATAATACCTTGCAAGAAATGTCCTTAGCCAGGAAAGATTCTATGATAGATTGTGCACAAATAAATAACATTAACAATGCAAGCCTTGATACTCAGAATTCTGAACAGAGCTTTGACTCTGAACAAATCTACGCAGCTGAACAATTTATTGCCGCGAAACATATTAATGCATGCGAACAAATGGATGAAAATGAATCAGAAATTGATTGTACATATCTCATAATAGATGAAAATAAAGAAGAAAAATATATCAATGAAGTCCTGTTATTAGGAACAATAAATAAGGGTGAATTAAACTCAACAATACTACTGGATGAAAATTCGGATGAAACAGATGTCTGTTATTTCTCAGAGATACGAGATGACGAAGAAATATGTCTAATCAGTACTGCAGATGACCATACTGTCACATTTGTACTTAATAGAGAAGTAGTTTTGTACCCGCAATGTCTAACCAAGGTTTGTCTTAGGGCTAAAACAGACGAAGACTTGCATGAAAGGGACGTAATGCTAACTAATGAAAACTTACCTGACTTTGTTAGGATGGACAATTCTTTAGTTCACGTGAAAGGTAATAACTGTGAGACATACGTCCAGAATTTTTCAGCACAAAAGACTAGTACTAAGACCTGGTATAGAATTTTGTACAGGAATTGTAGTGAATAATCCTTTACTAACACTAAGTGAAAAAGCATTCTTCTCTAGCACAGAACCGAGTTCAATTCTAAATACAGAAGTAAATAATACAGACTTTCCTCAGAATAGAGTTAAACTATTACAAATATTGGAAAAGTATAGAGATGTCATTGCCTTAGAAGGAGATAAGTTAGGCAGAACAGATACTTTGCAACATAAGATTTTAATACAAGATGGAACTAAACCATTTTATATCCCTAACTATAAATTACCCATCAGTCAACGACCGATCGTAGATCAGTTAATTGAAGAAATGAAACAAGATGGTGTAATAGTACCTTCTAAATCACCATATAACTCACCTCTCTTATTAGTTCCAAAGAAAGATGGCACTTGGAGAATGGTAATAGATTATCGGAAATAAATTCACACACCATTCCAGATAGGATGCCAATGCCAGTTATAAATGATATGTTAGCTCAATTAGGTGGAGCAAAGATATTTACGTCATTAGACTTGCTTAGTGGATATTGGCAAGTACCTTTAGACGAAGAATCCAAGCCCTTGACAGCTTTTAGTACTCATAAGGAACATTTACAGTTTGAAGTCATGCCCTTTGGTCTTACATCGGCCCCACTAACATTTACTCGATTAATGCTCCAAATCTTAGGAGACATAGAGGATGTTTCAGTATACTAGATGATGTAGTCATTTCTAGTAAGGACTTGGATAGTCACTTTAAGACATTAGAAACAGTGTTTAGGAAGACTAAAGAGCGCAGGATTAAAGATAAAGATTAAGAAATGTCAATTCATGAGGAAATCCTTAGAATATTTAGGACATGTCATCAGTGAAAATGGACTGCGTATGCAGGAAGGGAAAATAAAGTCAATTGTAGCATATCCAGCCCCAAGTAACTTGAAAGCCTTAAGAAGATTCTTAGGTATGGTTGGCTACTACCGCCCTTTTATTAAGGGATTTGCCACTATAGCTAAACCATTAACAGATTTAACAAAGAAGGATGTAATTTATGAATGGTAGCCAGAACATGAAAGAGCTTTCCAAACACTCAAGGAAATGATGACAAGAAATCCAATTTTAGTGTATCCAGATTTCTCAAAGGAATTTTACTTAGCCTGCGATGCTTCTAGTACAGGTGTAGGTGCAGTTTTAATGCAACAAGGAAAAACCAGAATGAGAGCAGTATATTATGCAAGTAGAGTTTGAATGCTGCAGAAAGAAATTATAGCACTACCGAACGAGAGTGCTTAGCTCTTTATTGGGGATTACGTAAGTTTAGGCATATATTGCTAGGACATAAAGTCAATGTGCTTACCGATCACAAACCTATTTGTGATCTATTTAAGAAAAGAGCATTCACAAATAATATGAAGTTTAACAGATGGTTCATAAGTGTATTAGAATTTGCCCCAGAATTTAGGTATATCCCGGGAAGATATAACACTATTGCAGATGCTTTGTCAAGGTCGCAAGAAGAAAACGAGAAACAAATCACAACTAATACTTTCTGTTTTAGTTGTCAGATCATAGATCTAGACTTAGAAAGAGTTCAGATCGAACAGCAAAAAGATGCTAACATTAGAAAAATAGTGGGTAAATTAATGCAAAATGAGGATGATCAGTCTGAATTCAGTTAATTAATGGAATTCTATATAAAACATCAGATGAACCGAATGCTTGTTCACGATTGTATGTACCTAACACACTAACCAAGGAAGTATTAGAATTAACACACTCTTACAAGTTGTCAGGACATCCTGGAATAAAGAAAACATGTAGAACAGTCACTAGAAACTATTTTTGGCCGAATTGCAATGAAGAAGCTAAAAGATTTGTTGAAAATTGTCATATCTGTAACGTACACAAGGGTAACGTTAATGTAAAGGCCCCTCTTGAGAAATATCCATCAGAATTAACTCCTTTTCAAGTAGTTTCAATGGATTTTGTAGGTCCATTTCCAAACACAACTTTAGAGGTAATCGTCAGATTCTAGTTTTCATAGATTACTTGACTAGATATGTTGAGATCATTCCAGTCAGAAACAGAGAAGCAACTACTGTAGCAGAAGCTCTGAAATCTAGAATAATAACTAGACATTCATGTCCTCAAACATTATTATCTGATAATGCAGGAGAATTACTAGTGACATTTTGAAGAAATTGTGTGAGTTTTATGAAATTAACAAGTGTCAGGTTACAGCTTATAAACCAAGCTCTAATGGAGCAGTAGAGAGAACAAATCGTAAGATAAAGGATGTACTGAAAACTTTAGTAACTCCACAGGCTGAAGATTGGGACTTAATACTTGAAGACGTACAGTTCACTATTAATAACACTGTAAATGAATCTGTTGGGGAAACCCACACTTTCTGTTATATGGTTATCAGAAAAGAATGCCAAATACTTTATTAGACGAAGCGTCCCCACCAAGACATACTTATAATTACGAAGACTACGTTACATGGAAAACAAGACGGACTTTCGAGACCGTAAAAGGCACAAGGGCTCGATTGAAGGAGTTACACCAAAAGTCTAGTAAGTATTACAATAAGCAATCAAAACAGTCCCAGAATTAAAAATAGGTCAACAAGTATATGTGCTTAATCACAAAGTTGAAGGACCTAATGTTAAAGTAAGTCCTAAATTTCAAGGTCCATATAGAGTAATAGAAAGGTTAAAGTTTTAAATAAATTTAAGCTAATGCATGAATCAACTTTAAGTGAAACTGTTGCACATTGGAACCATATTAAAATAGTACATTCCGACATTTGGTCAGTAGAACATTTAAAAGATTTTAAAGATTTAAAGGAGTCAAGTAGTAAGGAAAACAGTAACGTAAATGATTCCCATACTTCATCAGCATTAGTGACTCCGAGATACAATTTAAGAAAAAGATAGGACCAAGTGCAACAGGTCAATAACATGTTGTATAAGGTTTACTGCCTAGAATATATTTGCAGGTAATGGATTACACTATGGCTCATGGTGAGCGATATCTACATCTCCCTCTTGCAAATCAAGGAGGGAGCATCCAAAAAGAACATGGTCATGTCAAGATGGTACACGACATAGCGGTTGTAATCATCATCATTACAACAGTACAAGAACAATAACAAGAACTAAGATTTGTTTGTTAAACTAAGTTACTATTTGAAACAGAACCCTTTTAACAGCAAACTTGATGTGATACTTGTTCGCTAATGGAGTGAACGATAAATACAAGGGTGTTGTTGTCTTCAATCTTCTTCATGGCAGACTCAGTGGTCAAAGGGTATTTGATAATGTTGAAGGAGTTAAGCTTGCTCTTTCTTGGTCTTGAGAAGCGGTGATACTTGGGGTTCTTGGGTAGTTGTATTGTGTTGGTGATTTGATTAATGGCAAGGGTGGTAAAAATAACTGTGAATAACTGTGAATATATCCCTTAAAGACCTGTTTTCAAGGCTCAAATTTTGTATGGTGAAATGGTAATGTTTTCACAGAATCAACTAAAAGCTAAAGTCACTTATATGATAATCAATCTCAGATAATCTTTAGCAACAAAAAACAAAAACAAGGAAAAAAGAAAATCCTTTGTGACGTCTTGTGAAGTAGTTATTTTGTGTTATTTGTACTACAAGTATACCATTTTTGCTTCTTATACCTTAAATTTATCTAGACATATTAATATTATTGGTAATGTCAAGGTTTTCAAAGTATCCAAACTTGATTTAATGTCATTTGAATAACTTGAAGCAGCTAATCAATTTTGCCATATGCACAAGCCTGGCATTTCCCCTATCATGTCCATGTTAAATATTGTTTTGTTAGCACTCACCATAGTTGCTTTCCTATGTATTGTCAGAGTGTTAGTTGTTAACAAAACTCCAACACCATTTAAGTCCTTAATGGAATGGAAAAATTTCGCCTTCAAGTTAACTTAATATACTAGCATTATTGTATATATATATATATATAACCATTTTTGATTTATTTCAACATTGTATTTTTTTTATATAATCATTTTTGTAATTTTAGGCATTGAGGTCACTGCCGGTAGGTGGCCGAGTGTTGTTAGGAAACAATAAGAGTCTGTCTAGAAATAGCTAGGGAAAACTTAGTTAGGTAAACCACTGGTAGAATATATATAGTGAAAGTAGAGTGACGGAGGATCTACCAGAAGTAAAGATAGAAAAAGGAGTAGTGTGTACAGTATAAGTCTGCACGGGTAGCAGTTTCGTACCAACCAAACATTGGCACCGGTTGGTCAAAACAGTAAGATGCTAACCTCACCAGAAAAGTTGATCTATGACCCTTTCAGTGGGTGGTTACCGTCGAAGGACGAAACCAATCAGATGAATCTAGAGGTGGCACCGGAAGTAATGAAAGCCATTCATGTAGAAGTAGGAGGTGTCCTAAAGGACATTCGGGGAGGAGTCAGAAAAAGTAGTTAGGTCGAAACTTCATTTGAAGTGCCAGAGAGTTTTAGTTAAGAAGAAGGCCTTATACGGGAAGGCTGTATCCCTTCTCCCTCTGTTCCAGTGTAGTGTAGTGTATTGTGAACTTATACTTTATTGTAATAATACGCAAATTAATTCAGTGGTGTTTAACTTGCCTGGAACCCGTGAAACGTATCCGCGCTATGTAAGAAAGACCTCCTGAGAGACATAGCCAACTAAATAAATATAGTGCCTGTTCCTACGAAAAAAGAAACGCAACCGTAAGAAGTGATAAATGAAGGTTAGCCCATATAACAGATAACCTTTCAAATATTACCCGTAACAAGAAGTGAAATCAAGACGAAGAAGAATAAGAACTCGTAAATACGCCACGCAACATAATGAAGAGAAATAAAAACAAGGACTAATCACAAAAGTAAGTAGGCACGACAAAACGTAGGCACAACAGCGCCACTCGAGAGTGACTTTGTGTGCTCGTGCCCTTTGTCCGAAGCTGGAATGCTTGGCGCCTGTTGTTGGAGGCTTGGACTTTGTGCCTCAACGAGGATATTTACAGCCCTTAATATCTGGAGTACAGCTCAGCATTTGCTCTCGTGAACGGCCCGTAGTGCGAGTGTAATATACGCTTTGTATTCTCCTGCCTCTGCCTTCATACTGCGCCCTTGGAGTCGTGAGAGGCCCTCTAGAGGCGAAGAAGAGTAAGCCCACTTTATTATTGTTATTAGTATTATTAATTTATTTCTTCATGCGTTGGAGCAGCAACCCCTTGTTTTTGTAAGGACATGTATTACACAAAAATAAGTGTGTCAGCATCGGCATTTATCTGCACAACGACGTCCTTGGATAACTTAAGTGTTTACCTGGCTTTATGGACTGACCTATTGAGTTACATATATTTTTTATATCGTTATAAGAGTATGTATTTGGAACAATCTATTTTGTTAAAATTTTTTTAAAGATATAGGCTAACATATAGGTTAAGGTTTCCCCCCCTTGGATCTCTTTCTATCATATGCTAGGAAAAGAATGTTTTTCTTACTTCCACTGTTTACTTTCTCTTACTCCTTAGCATGCTAGTTAGGTAGGCGATTGAGGAAGTAACTGATTTGGTGTTGTGTGTGCTTGTGCTTTTCTCCCATTCAGTTCTCAGAGGGGTTCTTTTGTTATGTTAATTTATATAATAAATTATTGTTAATCTTTAGTTTGTGGTTTGGTGTATCCTCTCTGAGTTTGCACTCTTTGAGTACTGGTTTGTCAGGGATCATTCTTTTTTTGTGGTACCGACCTGAAATATCAGGTTCAAAAGAACCTTAACTTCAGGCCATCGTGAAGGTCATAACAATATATATATATATATATATATATATATATATATATATATATATATATATATATATATATATATATATATATATAGTATATGTGTGTGTTTAGTAAACCAAACCATATCATTAAGCCTCCAGATTCCCAGATGGCTAATACCCTCTGGAGCCACTCCTTCTGGAGAAAAGATTTAGGACTGCAAGTATATACTTACACGTTTATATAACATAAATGCAGATTCGAGTACGGGAGTGCCCACCCACGAGGAATAAGCAAAATCTTTCTTTCCTTATTCAAGATCATAATTCTCATTTTTCTTTTATTTGCTTAGATACTAGAGGCCTTACCCAACGAGCATAAAAGCATATAACGCTCTGTAATACTTGGAACCCTGCTTCCAACCCGATATAGACAACGATCATTCTCCGAAGCATTAAGTTCTAGTTCATGCAGAAGGTAAATATGTCTTTTCAGAAGACCAAGGGAAGGGAACACTCTATCATAAAGTCTTAGGTTCCAGGAATAAGACAGCATGTTTGCTTTCTTTTCAAAGATGAACTTTTGTACATTAATTATACACAATCAATAACGGCATCTTGTCGTGCTGAATATACTTATATATTACAAATCTATTGACATAGCGGTATTACTTGTGAGGAAGGTGACTAATTTACAGTTTTCTAAATGTAAAAACATGCACGAATAGAGAACTCTTCTTTACAAAGTATTTTCACGAGATGGCAGGACACATTCATTCCAAGAAATCATAAATACTTTCCTTGTGAGCAAAACGTAACACACCGCAATTGCAGTCATCAACGGTAACTCACGTGACATAAACTTTCCTTTTTCTTTTAGGATTCTTTTCCATTAAGATTTAACGTTTTTGGTAAAAATTAAACCACAATTCTCGAAAATTCATTCTATATAAAAATTCTCAGGAAGCTACTATTTTGACCTTATCTATTCTTTTGAGGCGATCTATGTAATAAAGCTTCCAAAATGTTAGATTTAATTATGACTTGTACGTAAAACAAAATTCCTTAGAATACTAATCTTTTTCCGTTGCAAAATTCTGCCTTTGGTTGCTGGATAAGTTAAGTCAGTGGTTCGATTTTCAGGGTACATGGGTCTCTCTCTCTCTCTCCTCTCTCTCTCTCTCTCTCTCTCTCTCTCTCTCTCATTCCTGGCATCTTCGAAAGGAGGGCATAGCTGTTAAATTAAAGTATAATTGTTGATTTTTCTTTAATTATAGTTGAAAAATTTTCCACTGCTAGTCCTCCTTGACTGGCCGTCATTTTTCAATGAAGTCTCCGTATAAAAGACAAAGTATAATGAGCTTATATTGGTATGTTACTTCGAGACTTTCTTATACTAATAGAGGAATCCTCTCACAGAAGAAACCAACCATAATACGCGATAATTAGATTAATTTCAACTCACCCATTCATTGAGTCATTTTAGCATTCCATTTGTGGTTTTCCGTGAATTTTAGAAATATAGTGTGGTGTCCCAGACAGACCTGCACACCTTCATTTCACCTGGCCAGCTAATCTAGTCATAACAAACATCGCTCACCAAATGTGCGCATACAGGAAACCCAGCATACGTCATCATCTTTTGTACATATATTGTCATTCATATTATTGTTATGTTAAATGTATCATTATTACCATATGCACTACAACGTTAGCATTTCAGCCATATACACAATAGCTTCAGTTGTGTCTTGTATATCGATTTATAGGTATCTTTCCATCCATTAAAAAACACAGGTGATTGTGTTCTGGCCTCTGTTTTGGTTCACCTTGTGTTAGGCACTACATTTCCGCTTGCAAGAGCTATTGATCTGTTTGTTTGTTGCCTCTTACTTACGCCCTCGCTACGCTGGTGACCACGAAGATGACCAGTCCAGCCAATCCCAAAGATGCCAGCCTCTCCAGCGACACCATCACTGCTGCCTCCATATGTCTACTTTCATTCACGCCCCACAACCCAGAAGCTTGGTTCTTCAGACCGGAGACAATGTTCCGATCGAAAGATGTTACCTCCTCAGAATGCAAATCTACAAATTGCTGAAGGACCAGCTGAAGTCATCCTTTAGCATTCCAACTGCCTGAAGAATAAAGAAATTCCAAACAACTTGGGGACAGGCATTGGAGACAAGCAGCCATGGTATGTCTACAAGCAGTTACAGCCAAACTGAGTCAAGCCTAGACCTCTTAAGGGAAGTCCTCTTCACAAAACTGCCCCACCAAACAGTGGTAGCCATGCCCAATGCCTCCACATTGACAATTGAAAAATTCCTGAGCCCACACAGCCACCAACAGCAGCAGCTGCACAACGGTCCAGTCAGTCAACCGACACGGAATCCGACAGTGACCCAGAGGGACAAGCCAACCTCATACACAAACAAAACTTCACCAAACAATACATCAAAGGGAAGACCAGACAGAAGACAGACCAGAGAGAATGTGCTACTTACATTTGAGATTTAAAAAGAGGCCCTCAAATGTGATAAGGCTGCATGTTTCCAAAAAACATGCAAGAGGGTCGCACCCGGAACCCAATCAACTAAATGTCAGCAGTGAACAGACCAGTTGCCTTGTAAGAGAAACTGCCTGCTCACTGCTGTCTTTCATGTATGTATGATTCTTCGTCAGGGATGAACGGTCAAACACAGAATTCCTTGTCGACATCAAGGCATGGAAATCATTTGTGCCAGCCAGCCACATGAATGACTCGCCCACAAACTTCCACATATCCTCCGCCGGCAGAGCACCACTCAAGATGTACGGGAAGTGGGATATGAATGTGTCATTCAACAGGAAAGGCTACAGTTGGCCTCTCATCATGGCAGACATTGAATCAAAACAACTGATCCCAGAAACAACTCCAGCATCATCTCATCAACAGCTATGTGGATAAGCCGCAACCACACTGTCATTGCAACAGCCCCATCGCAGCAGCTACCCTACCATCAGAAATACACTGATTCTACAGGACTACCAAGAGGTTTTCAAAGACAACCTGCAGCACAACATAACCAAACCAGCAAAAAACCACAGCACCCAGCACCACATTGAAACCGTAGGCCCCACAATCTGCTCATACTTCAGAATTTTAGCCCCAATGATTTGGAGATATGGGAATATGCCAAAAAGTCCCAGCCCATGGGCATCCTCCATTCACATGGTACCAAAAAACGAAAGAACATGGTGCCCATGCGGAGACTATCGGCAACTAAATGTCAAAATTAAACAAGACAGATACCCATTGCCAAACAGAGGACATAACCAACCAGATGAATGGAGCAAAGATTGTCACCAACAAAGACATCCTGAAATGATACTTCCAAGTTCCAGTAGTGAAGGAAGATATAGAGAAGAATGTAATCATCATCCTTTTCAGCACCAACAAGTTCAACTACAGCTGTTTTGGCCTTCACAACACAGGGGTAACCTTCCAAATACTTATGGATGAACTACTAGACAGCATTCCCTTCTGTGTGGTCTCGAAAACAATGGAATTCCCGGGACATCAAGTAAGCCCAAATGGCATTAACCCCCACAGCTCGGGTATAATGTATATATAATCACATATAGCTTTGGAACAGTGGACGGGTATCATAGATATAGGTCATTATTTGGCACAATACAGTTTGAACAAATTTTGCGGGAAAAATGTTTCTAGGTCAATATATCACTATTAGTAACCCTTCAGATCACCCTATAAGAGTAAGAGTGAGCTGAGAAGCCCTCAGTCTTGCTCAAGATGGTAAGGTGGAATGTTATCTCAAATTCCCATCCAAGGATGCATCATAAATTATTTTGCTAGGAATTTGTTCCCAGTTTTATTTATTATCTTTTATGATATTGTTTGAGCTGTAATTTCAATTTGACAAAATGAAATGAAAAAAAATATTAGAAAGAATGCTTATAACTTTGCAAAATTAGCAGATTTTTTAAAACTAAGGAAAAGAGGCCCGCAAGGGGTGGGAAAGTTTCACTTACAACTTCCCGTGGAAGGTACAGACATTTTTTTTTTAGATTTTTTCCATATACTATGTGAATAAACATACCTTCCTCTTTCTGTTGATGGGTTTTTCTTTAGTTCTCTTTTAAATTGGCCATCCTTAAATTTTGCCCTGTCATGGGTGTATGCATTATTGTACATTACCCAAGACTGTGGTGGTTAAACCCCTCACAGAGAAAGTAAAAGCAGTAACTGACTTCCCAATACCAAGAACAATTAAAGCAATACAAGAATTTTCTGGACTAATTAACTATCATTACAGATTTATTCCTATTGTTAAAATCATGAGTCCAATTAACCAATTCCTACAAGGAAAACAGAAAACATTAAGTTGGTCAGAAGATCAAGATAATGCTTTTCTCTTACCAAAACAAGCAATAAACTCAGCGACCACATTAATATTTCATCTACCTCAAAGGTCCCCTCACTTTGATGACAGACATGCGTAACATGATGATGGGTGCCATACTTCAACAGGACACAGATGATGGTTGTCGTCTGCTTGCATTTTTCAGCAAGAAGTAAACGACACCAGAACAAAAGTACTCTACCTTTGACAGGGAGCTCCTAGCAGTCCACAAAACCATCCCTCAATTCTACCTCATGCTCGAGGGATGACAGTTCTTTGTACAAACATACCATCAGCCCTTGGTGCAAACCTTCACAAAGTCAGCAGATGCATGGTCAGCACAACAACAGCGTCACCTATCAGCAATAGCTGAACACTCATGCACAGTCAAATACTTGAAGGGTTCAGCAAACACCATGCCAGACGCACTATCGCAAAACTACATCAACATCATCCAGCTCGGGATAGCCTATCCCAAAATGGCAGAGGCACTAAGAAGTTAATGACAGCGGAACAGAAGTGCTCTACCTTTGACAGGGAGCTCCTAGCAGTACATAAAGTCATTCATCACTTCCGCCACATGCTCAAAGGACGACAGTTCTTCATACAAACAAATCATCAACCCTTGATGCATGCTTTCACAAAGACAGCAGATGCATGGTGAGCATGACAACAGCATCACCTATCCATAGCTGAGCACTCTTGCACCATCAAATACATGAAGGGTACAGCAAACACCATGGAAGATGCACTATTGTGAAACTGCTTCAATGCCATCCAGCTCAGGATAGCTTATCCGGAAATAGCAGAGGTGCAAAGAGATGACATGGACCTATAACGACTGAGGCGGGACAACCCCACCCTTAGCCTCTCTTCAAGAGCACTGTTATGAGCACACTTTTAATACTGGCTCTGTCACCAACATTATATTAATTAAATCAACTCCAATTATTTGCTGCTATTTTTGGG
>NC_061090.1:42770145-42780145 GCF_015104395.2 Macrobrachium nipponense
CGAGAAAATTTGGCAGTGGTATATGACCAAAAGGGATACGCTCAAAAGATCAGCGAGAGAATTATAACATAAATATAAAAAATGCACATGAAGACTAAAGTTAAGGGAATGCGAGGATGGGAAGGAGAAGAAAGGAACCAATAGAGAAAGGGAGATAATGGAGGGGAGGCAACAGGAAAACTTGCAGGATTGAGAATGGGGGCAGAAGGTATGAGAGGAAAAAAGTATATGACAAGAATACCATGGAAAGATGGAAGGGGAGGCAAAAGCGAAAGACGAAGAAAAATAGGCGAAAAATAAGAGAAAAAAAAAGATAATAATCTAATGAGAGGAACAAGAGGAAGGAGCAGGTATATGAAATGAATACAGGAAAGAGAATACGAAAATAATCATCAGGGAAGGGAAGGGGGCCATGGAAGAAGCAGAAATACATAAAAAAATAATTACTATAAAAAAAGAAAGCGTGGAATCCTGATAAAAGGACCTACCAGCAACTGGAAAGGAAGGAAATCCTTTGCAACACAAGAAGACAGAGGAAGGATTGCTGAGAGTTACTTAATGAGAGAGAGAAGAAGACGAGAGGGGAGGGATGATAGAGAGAGAGAGCTAAAAAAAGAAGGGAAGGGTGGATGATAAAGAGAAAGCAAGAGGAAGAAAGAAATTCTAAAGGAAAGGTATATAAAATGAAAGAATATGATAAAAAGAGCGAAGGTGGATAAAGGAGACCAACCCATCAGGTATTCAAAATCTCACTGAATGTAGAAAACTTGGTTTGAAGAAAAGGAGCCGAAGATGAATGGAATTAGAAGGACGTAGAGGGGGAGGAGGAAGATGTAAAAACTGGAAAAATGTAAAAAGATACGAGAAGTAAATAATCTGAAGAGGTATGAAATACGAAAACTGAAAGAGCAGAGAGAACATGATTTCGTAACACAAAAATAACAACAGAAACTAGAAAAAAACTGTGGCAATGTAAACAGAAAGAATGCTAATGGAAGGTGAAATCTAAAAGACATTAAGGATGTAAGAAAATTTTTTTAGGAGAATGTAGATTAATATACATCGTAAAAGACCAGACAGAATATGACGACAGAAAAACAATGCAGAATGAAGAGACGATTGTATGAACATAAAAATGCATTTTGGAGAAAGAAATGAAGAATAACGGAACAGCAGCTCTGTAACATAATCGAAGTAGAACAGAACTGTGAGCGAAAAGTGATGAAGGAAGAAACGATAGAAGGTCCACAAAGAGAGACAAGACTCGCTTAACACAAGCGAGAAGTGGGAGGGACCTAATGCAAGCCCAGAGAGGGAGTGACAACGAAAGGGGATTTAAGACGATATTCATGAAAAAAACGAGACATTACAGTGAGGCAATCTAAAGCATAAGAAAAGGGAAGAGAAAGAGAAACACAGAGAGAGAGAGAGAGAGAGAGAGAGAGAGAGAGAGAGAGATGGAAAGCAGACAAAGTGGCTGGCGAATTAGAACACTTGTGGGCCCTGAAGCTGTATAAAGGACGTGGCAGAGGTTCCAATGGGATCCTTTGAAGGGGGCGCCCTTTGTGTGAGGGAATTGCCCTCTAGACCCAAAGATTGGATTTAAGGAACAAGGTCCTCCTATCTCTGGAGACCCCCACCACCCCCATTCCTATCCCCCAATGGTTCAAGTCCCCCTCCCTCTCACCCCTCCGCTCAATCTCCTGTACCTCCCTCTCCCTTTCCAGCCCCCGAAGGCTCATTAGCTAAAACGAATCGCTCACACTGGAGGGTCTGACGCTGATGATGGAAGGGTTCAGTCTCATTATTATTTCCTATTCGTTTCGAGTCTTTGCATTTCAGTACATTTTCAGGCGGGTGTTCATTTTCTCTTATTCAAAGCAACAGGGAATATCTGACGGTCAAATTTCTCTTTTATCTCTATTCACAACAGCGAAGGGAAGGGGTTGGCAAGGGTTAAGCTATTTCAATATTTCATTTCGTAAATTTGTAACGAAGTCTCCGTTTAATGCATATTTGTATGTGACGATGTGTAAATTCCATGTAGATACGACATGATGATGATAGCAGCAGAGAGAGAGAGAGAGAGAGAGAGAGAGAGAGAGAGAGAGAATCATTTAACAGGTATTCTTACACGTTCAATCAAGATAGGTGTGTGAATTATGGGTTTCCTGATATGCATCCGTTCAGAGCACTAGAAGAACAGAACAGTTTTAAAATTAGGTAAAGTTTGGAATATTTAGCGTCTTATTTGTATTACTAAAAGGAAAAGGTGGGGGGGGGGGGCGCGCTTGAAACGGAGTCATTAAAATGTAATCAATCTTGATATTTTCGTTGTTAGAACGTCACCGAAGCCTCCCAACGATATCATTTTTTTCTTCACCATTTTTCCGAATTTCATGTTCCCTTTGATTAGCTTATTTTCAGAATATTCCCAAAATTCAGATCTTAAGTAGTCCTCTCATGTAATTAAAGTATGTAAAACTGTTTGAAAAAGAACATAAATCCTTTAGGTTTTATAAAGTATCCAGTGTTCTTGTTCCATTACATATTTTACCTAAAAGAACGACCACTTTTTTATGAGAATAAAGAAACTAGATTCTAAACCAACGGTATCCAATGCATGGTATCAACTTTTCAGCTAATTTTAGGGCAGAGTAACAACGAACAATTAGAGGCCACAAAACTTAAACAGGAATCGACACAACACATTTACATAATACTGAAATATAAATGTGCAAAATTCATCTACTGAGCTGGTTAAAACTCCTGCATCCTTTGAAAGATCATCTTAGACTAAGAAGTATCTGCATTTATTCCCAACTTGACAATGACCCAAAAATAAAAGTACTTCAATTTGATTAAATTTACATTTAACCTCAATCATAAGTTATTTAGCTTTGACGATTGGACTATACTAGTTTATATGAACGTGTGTATTTTTTTTATCTTTATTTTCTATACTGTAAACTAACGGTTTTCACAACGCGATAGCACTGGAATGACTAAACAGCTGGATCAACCCCCGGTGTTCCAACTAAAATAGGTAGGTTTTTTTTAAAGCTTTGTAATGAATTTCAAAAAGACGCAAAACTAAGTTGCCTGTATTCATCATTCAAGTCGAGCCAATCTAATACCGATAGGAACAACTGAAAATGCAATTTTTATCGTTAGCCTTGTTTCATATTTATGAGGTTTTAATTGCATGTCAATGCAGACACTAAATTATATTCCTTCTGAAAAGGCATTTCAGAATTCAAAATATCCAAATAATGAACGAGAACCTATTCATCTTGGAAACGTAGCGACAATGATCAAATGACTAGTTACTCGTACAGGGACACAGATTTTCAACAAATGAAATGATTCCTCAAATTTCTTTCTTGGCCAAAACAATGATGGCTACGGCCGCCGAGTCTAAAGGTTTCATGACCGTGCCATGTACCATACGCTTAAGATTCGGACTCTTCGGCCATGTCTTTCTAACTGATCCTCCTGGACAAGACAGGATCAAGATGACCAGAAGCCAAATTTGGTGCGATATTCCAGAGTTTAATTGCGCTTCAGTGTGAAGGAGGGCTGTGTGCCTCTCCCTTAGCCCTTCCCGCCAGAATGGTTGCAGGTTATTTATTGCCACTCGGGCGCATGTTATAAACCCTTCAGTTACGCTCCACAGAACTAAGAATAAGTCAAATGCTCATGATATTCTTACCTCAATCTATGATTCTGGAATACAGTAACATTCAGAGTAAGCATGAATGAGAAATTTAAATAATGAAAACTTGCACGATGGTCTCTTCTCACTTTTTAAATCACTTACTTAAATTCACCTGATTTTGGAAAACCAATGTTGTGATTCATAAACTAGAATTTACATAAATAGATACTGAATTACAAACTAGATTTTACATATATATTTAATTACACATTTGAATCTAAATACACACTTAATTAAAAATTTGAATTTACACATGTACAGATGCCATAATTATCAACTAACACAATTCTGATCATATAGAAAACTGTTGTAATGTATCTTCATAAGGAAAACCTCCAAGCTCTGCGTGACAGGCACAGCACTTCATAATTAAGCTAATTATTGTAAGTCTCTGAATATGCAAATGAATTTGACTGTTTAGCAGATAAATATTCCTTGGATCACCCCGAGTTGCGGTGCATTAGGTTACATTTATCACTATAAAAAAAAAAACGAAAAGTGTGTGGTGACTGCAAGATATGGTTTAAGCCTTGTATAGTATAATTATCATAAAAACCCTTCTTTCTCTATTAAAACAATGACATCTATTTAGTAGTCAAATAAAATATAAAGGAGCAAGGAGGTGGGGGGGGGGCGTCATAAGGAAAATGGGCAATGAACTGTGAATCACTTTTGAGAGAGAGAGAGAAGAGAGAGAGAGAGAGAGAGAGAGAGAGAGATTAGATCTGCTTTAGTACCAAAGCACTTCATCCTGATAGACATGCTGTCCAGGATAATATTACTAGCTTTAAAGATGAGTAAACTTGACAGTGCGATCACAAGAGGAATGTTGCAGGAAAAAAAAGAGGACGGATGATTTGTGATGAATATGATCATCAACACAAAAGTAAGAGCAGGACTGGGGAGAAGGGAAGGGGCCTGTACGACAGGGGTCACTGATGCTCTTGTCTACTTAAGTGAGATGAGGTGGGAAAAGGGTGGAGGGTGGGGGTGGGTTGGCCCCCCTGAAAGAATAGAATTCTGTACAACAATCAAATTGTGAATAAAATAAAATCAACCATCAAATGCAAAAGTTATATAAAATAAACGGCAAATTCAAACTGCGCATAAAATGCAATGCTGGCGAATGAGACAGACATCGTAGCCTCCTGGACGAAGTAACCTGCTTTAGAGAAATTGTTTGAGAAAAAATAAACTGAAATAGCAAGAGTGTAGCAAATAATAAGAATTTAGGCGCTGAAGGAATGTTATTAGTGGCAAAGAATCGTGGATTCCCGACAAAAGGACCCCACAATATAGCTAAAATCCTTCCACAAGAACCGCTTAGGTAAACTAACATTCAGACAATGGCTTTTTCATTACAAGAGAAACCGTAGAACAAATATCTATTAATACAACCGCAGCAAAAATAAAAATAATAATAGTAATAAAATAAATTTTAAAAACTCATACGCAAGACATAGGATTAAAAAACTCTTAGTAGATGGAATGGCACCATTCAAACATTGACAATTTCACCTGGCAGTTAAGGAAGAATAAAAATGAACAAAATAGGAACACCTACTGTTTTACTTATCTCAAAAGCCACCCCTACCGAAGGAACACCGCCTCATTAAATAGTAATATTCTAATGCTTTCTGTTTTGTGAGAGAGGAGGGGCAGGCCCCCATCGTCACCATCCATGTACTTAAGGGCAGCTCCCTTCTTCACCGTCCACGTACTTGACGTAAAAAGAGTCGTCGTCGTAATAAAACGATAACTCATGACGTCATCTTCTGCACTGGCGGTTATTTCTAATTTGCCTAATTCATCCCGATTGACTTGACAATTTTCGTAATGGCTTCTACTTTGCCAACATTTGTCTTGATGACTGAGTTACGTCGCGGTGTCACGTCATTTATCACAACTAACAGAGTTAGCAACAGCGGCGATAAGAGGATTCAAGGCGAAACCGCTGCCTTCAAATATGATGGAGGACGCCCGGCGAGACTTGGTGAGGATGAATGACAATCTTCTAAACGTGGCTTACTGCAAATTGAGGCTGAAAAAAAACAACGCGACAAACTGCAACAATGAAAAGTAAAGCCAAAAAAAATAAGTTCGTGATAACTCTAATAATATGGATGGAAATCGGCTCAGTAATACAACTAAGATTTAATTATGTTAATGATAAAAAGGTCAAATAAAGAATTATAGGCTTTATAATGTGTGTGTGTGTGTGTTTTTTTTTTTTTTTTTTTTTTGCAAATGTTGTGCCGAAGTTTCTCCGGCGCAATCGAGTTTTTTGTACAGCGTATAATGCTGTATAAAACTCTCTGCCACGGCCTAGTGGTGGCCAGTACTGATCGTGGCTAACCTTACCCATAAAAAAAATAATAAGACACACACACACACACAACTGTAGCTAGAGGGCTGTAATTTGGTGTGTTTGATGACTGGAGGATGGATGATCACCGTACCAATGTACGGCCTTCGAGCCTCGGTATTCTTTCAGAAGAGGGCGGACAGTTGCAGTGCGGACGGATAGATAAAGGGAATAAGATGAAAAATGAGATAAAAAAAGACTATACTTAAGTCATTTCTCCATTTGTATTTCAGAGTATGTATTAGTATACCCAATAAAAGCATTAAGAACCCCTTTACCAGACCCCATCCTCCCTCTAACCTCCATATCACTGACTGGGGGTTTTTGCTTGTACGTGGATTTAACATCCTAAATTGATTTAGTTATCCTCTTCTGCTTTCATTCTCTTCTTCGCCTACAGTTCACGTCAACTATCCTCAACGGCAAAAACGAAGCCGCAAATAAATATCATCTTAATGAATTCGCATCATATCCTATATATCTATCTATATATTGTAACTGAGAGATATATAAATGAGCGATGCTCTTTTTGAGAACAATCAATAACTTCGATACACGACCACCTTAGCTTTTTAATTAACAACGTTTGCAAAGCACTCATGTATGTCCGTCACGTTTCTTTCATGCAAAATACATGTACTTGTGTGATTATATATTTACAAATGGAATCTCATGCATGTAAGTATCTATTTATGTATGCAAAGAGAGAGAGAGAGAGAGAGAGAGAGAGAGAGAGAGACTCACATAGCGGCGACTAGTCTAATCAAATTCTGAGAAATTTTTATTCACTCTTCCAGTGAGGCCCTAAGAGGCACCCCAGATAGAAGTTAATCATGTGGAAAAGGTCGTATACTAGGAAAGGCAACCAGATGTTTCGAAAATCAATAAAGTAGCAGCTATAGAGAGAGAGAGAGAGAGAGAGAGAGAGAGAGAGAGAGAGAGAGAGAGACTGTGTACTAGTTACACATCTGGCCTTTGGCATTTTTTGTCCTAAATAAAGGAAAATTGAAACGTGTTTCTTCCAACATTTTGAGTACCAGCAACTTGAGTGGCTGGATCATTTCCTGGTAACTAGATTACACATTAGCAAGAAAAATAAAAAGTTCTATTTTTAAATGGCTCACATCATTATTGTACTCATTTGAACATTATGTAACTTTGAGAACAAGAGAATAACAGTTTCATAACGTCAGGTTTTTTATTCACCAGTGAAGGGCAGAGAAAAGGTGAACCAAAGCTTGAACGACAAAGAAGTGATAAAGCGACGAGAATATTTGTATATTCTGTATAGTTGATTAGTTCCCTTAGGAAAAATAGCTGTTGTATACTAATATACTCTAACTCTTCGAAGCTGATTATTTTTTTTACTCACTCAATTGACTGAGTAACATTGCATGCTACCATTACTGATTTTTGTACTATACACCTATTTTAGAAGCATAATTATCGACAACGGCAGACAAACAACGTACATGATTCAAACGGGAATAAAGAATTCATGCGCACACCATTGTTATGCATGCTGCATACATATTTAGTTATCCCACAACCAAACCATTATCAACCAAACTATGGTTCGTAACCTCTTGCACCCTTTGCAAAACAGCATGCAGTTCTCGCACAACCCAATATTATGAAAGAAAAATAATATTACCATAATTCCATCTATCTGCCGACAAGCACGTACGAGTATAGTATCTGTCTGCTGTCCTGTTCCATTTAGCACGCGAAGAAACGTCATAATCCACAGTACGTGTTCAAAAGCATAATATTTGCATGAGGGGTATAGTATATCCTACAGGAGACAAAAATGTTAGTTTTCCTTCTAATCCAAAGGTCAACCGTCTTTAAATACAACGCATTTCCTTCAATAATATACCTGCCTCTAAATACCTTCAAGAAATCTTGATATTAAGGTCGTCATTTTGCTGCTGTTGAGACCAAAATCTCTGGTCTTCACTTCTTAGGTAGAATAAACCTATCACTTTGAATTGGTGAGGAAAGAATATCCTTAGTGGTACCAGTCACTGCAATCAAGTCATTCCTTTGTTGCGAATAATGTTTCCACATGACGATAGTAGAGGAAGTCTCTGGCAAGGAACGAAGCATCCCTGACTTCAGTGGCTTGCTCATTTTGTTTGTTATTATTACCGTAGTTTTGGAGAAAACAGTAGCTGGATCTTTAATGGCAATTATTCGCAATATTCGGCCTTAGATTTCGTTGCAGTCTAATGATGATCTGCACCCTGATTTCACTGGTCTGTTAAAAATCATAACTAAAGGCCAATATTTGTTTACAACTAAACAAAACTTAAGTCTGTCGTTATATATATATATATATATATATATATATATATATATATATATATATATATATATATATGTATATATATATATATATATATATATATATATATATATATATATATATATATGTATATATATATATATACATATATATATATATATATATATATATATATATATTATATATATATATATATATATATATATATATATATATATATATATATATATATATATATATATATATATATATATATATGTGTGTGTGTGTGTATGTGTGTGTGTGTGTGTGTATAACAAGGAGACAAACTTGGCTATATTGAATGTTTTTAAACAACGCTATGATTCGTGACTAATTTATTTGCAGTGCTTAATTACACTGCATAATGAAAATGTCCCTCTCTACAGCAAACTGTCACACTGACCACTGAACGGCACTTCGTGGTATTCACCACTGAATAGTGTTCAGCAGTGAAACCATCGACTATCTAGTCTGCTCGTAGCCCTAAACGGAGGCAAATCAAACCAATTAGATCCATATGGAAAGGCTGACAGTATGCTGCAGTAATTGTCTACGAATTTAAGATGCCAACTGTCTAAGAAATATCTAGAAAACAGTCAAAGTGATATGTATTCAAAATGATGCTATAATATAGCAAGTCTACATTAAGTATCTACGTCGATGATGAGGTCCTTCCAAGAGTGTTAGTGGTTTATTCTTAGCCAAAAGTGGATATGGCATTTTCTCATTTTCTAACAGCCTAGAGCAAACAGAACTGAACTCTAAAATGAACTCCAAAGAAAGATACAGGAAATCCATTTTTCTTTAACCTAATGTCACATTCAGAAATACCATTAAAAGAATATTAACAGCAACAAGCATAATTAGGTTAGTCTCAGATATGTTTGTGTAGAAGGTGCAATGGAAAGTTTTGTTAAAAATACAGTTATCGTAAACTGCAGTACAGCCTAGGGTCAAAAGGGGTTACTAACGAAAGGAAGTAAAATAATCAGGGAAAGCATACTTTTCTAGGGAAGATCAATGTAGCCTCTGTCAAAAAGTCTGTGGAATTCATTGCTGTTCTCTGGTAACCTACAGGTCAACATTGTGTCTGGTTTTGTGCTCAGACGATTTTTACTTTCAATGACAAAATGCACTGCAAAAGGTTGTTTTGCTAATCTGGTATGTCGCTCATTATAATCAGCGACATACCAGATTAGCAGAACATGAGATTTGACACCACTGTTGAACAGCATGTTGTCTGCCAAGATTATGAAACTTTCAAAACTTGTTGACAACAACCATAGATACACGGAAATAGGCAGATGTATCACCAACAAATAGCCAAAATTTGAAATTATCCTACACCGAGAAGTAAGGCCTTCAGTATGAAGGCTGCATGGCACGCCCTTATAAACAATGAGTAAAACTCCCCATATTTCCCGGAACAAAATGCCAATACATAAGTAAAGGCAAATTATAACAAAATGATGAAATTCCCAAAGGTAATCAGGATTTTTTGAATTTATAAAAAAATACATAGTATACAGGAAGGAAGCAGATATATATATATATATTATATATATATATATATATATATATATATATA
>NC_061090.1:42785145-42810145 GCF_015104395.2 Macrobrachium nipponense
CATGACGTAATTACCCTAACAACCAAATGAAACGAAATGGTTATAAGATTCTGTCAAAACATTTTTTAAAAAGTAGTAAACCCAAAAAAGAATCAACCATACCAAATAAAGAAAAAAAGCAAACTAAAAACGAGGATATGGAGGTGTATCTTGAATTTAGAGTAAATCATCCTAACTTTGGCCCCTACATAATGTGTGAGACCTCATCGAATTAATGTTCTATCATCTGTTTCTTTGGTAACCCAAATGCTTCCTGTGTTTGAAGTCGCCAGCTATGCACGACCATCAATCCTCATCTGGTCCAACTCGACCTTGATAGGCTATAATGAAGTCATTAACATCAGTCAGACCTAAACCTTAGCCTCTATTACCGTTGCATTTGTGATGAACTGATTTCTCCAAAATCCCTCATACTCTTTCGATCATCCGTGTTGGAATTTACTGCCTTTGGAAATTAGATCAAAGATCAGTATAATATGTATCATAGATGTCCATTCTAAAGATTCTCACATAGCATTCTTTTTTTAATACTTAATTTTATTCACCGATCTACTATGATGTCAGCAACCTTCTAAGGAATTTCATGGTTGTTTATCATCATCCATCATTCTGTTCAATAACACTAGCAAAAGGGTTTCCAAGGATTACAAAAAAAAAAGGTCTTGTATGTCATTGCACTGTGGCTCATCTTAGGAAGAAAACCTTATCAACAAAGCTCTACCCCTCCTAGGATCTACATGCACATCACTTGATAACATTTCTACTGCAGGATCCCCTCTCTTCTGAGCTACTTTGCAGGATAACTCCAAAGCAAATTATAATGGCAGCGTTATGACACACAAGCTTACATATGTTTTAAGGTTACCATTTTACCACAACCTTACAGTTATTCCATCTTTCCTTCATTCATTTGAAAATATTTAATAAATTCAAGTGTCAGTGACAATTTGCCTAAACCACAACAATTTTTTATATTTCTGGAGCAATGGCATCTATCCTGGGTGCCACAGAGTTTTTTTTAGTTTATTACTAAAATTTATTGCCACTACTTTAGGCATTTCAATTACACTGTATCCCTTATCAAGGTCATGTTCAGCTAATGGAATGTTATCAGCTGCTGGATACATTGCTGGGACATTTTCATCACTGTTCACAACATGAAGACAGAGTTCAGAATTGAAATTTCGACTATGTCCCTGCTTTTATCATAAAAATACAAAAGGTTACTAATCTTCCCTAATTTCCATCCTTTCATTTTCATAAGTTAGTATTACTGTCATCTTTCTTTCACCCTCTCCTTGCATACGATTGTACTTCACTGATGTGAAAATTTTTTCATTAATTTCATCACTGATAAACCTTTCCTCTTAAAAGAATTCGGTCGGATCTTGAGGAGAGGAAGACAGCAGTCGCTGCTAAGTTATAGACGCGCCTCACAAGCAAATATCTGTAGTCCTACAGTTGATTAGTATAAGTAAACAGACGCTTTATCAACAATACGAAGACCAATTTATTACTATCTTGTGCGCAGGCTTGCAACTCCTGGGTGTTAAGCCTTTTCATTATTACATTTCTGCCAATTATCAACTCAAGCTTTCCCTGGCTTCCTCTCCTTTTCTCCTCATGGGACTTCTAATGTATATCTCATTTGTGGCAATACTTACTTTCCCCATTCTCTATAAACGACATATCCTCCCTTTCATTGCATCACTATATCTTTTACGCTTTCAACCGTTCTAATGCAATGGCAGATTGCCAAAGGCAATCCTGATGGTGGATTGTTAGAATATAACATACAAGTGAATATTTGGGCAGACAACTGCATTGCATACTAACATTAGACATATATCTATGGCTATATAACATCTGTATTGATAAAATGATGAGAGGTTAGGGAAAGGCTGATCCATGTGCAATATGAGGGATAGGAGGAATGCTTGTGAACCAAACGTGAAGTAGGTGATGTCTGCCCATCCTAGTGATTAGTGGTGAATGCATACATATAATGCTACCTCACGAACCAGGGTGACAATTATATGTAAAAATAACAAAGTTACTGTAAGGAAAACTAACATACATTAGTATATAAACCCCGTGAAGATAGTGTGATAAAAAGTTTGTGCTGTAAGAATAAGGATGCTGCATGTCACAGATCATAGTACATGAGAGTTGGGTAATCTTAGATTAGGGGTGCATGTGAGAGAGCAGGGCTAGATCAGTGGTAAGTATGAAGATAGCATTAGGATCTGGAGGAATGTTGACGCAGTGAGATCATCCTTTATACAGCAGCAGCATGATAAACTGACACTGACTGGCCTGATTTTGCTCTGAACTAAGTCTCTATCTCAAGAGAAATGTCTAACTGTTAAAATTAGAGAAGATCTAAGTTGCAATAATATATACTAATTACTCTTACTGAATTAACTATCGTCGTAGTTTTTCCTGTGGAAAGCGTTCAAAATCTGACTATATTCTAAAACTTAAAAAAATAAGACCCCATCAAAAATACCTCTATCGAAACAGCTATCCCTTCTAAGTTTCTGATATTTCTATGTAATGCATCTCAGAAAATTACCTTTATATTCCAAATATCACAACCATACGGGAAGGCAAAAAACCAAGCAAATAAAGTAAAATAAATAATAAAGAACCTACTGTAAAGAATATGAGTAAAACAGGTTTTTTGTAATCACAGGCTGCTTCAATGAGAACTTCCTGTTTCACGCTGTGCAACATGAACCTAACATTAAATGAAGAGAAAAAAATGCATGTCAAAGAAAAGCCATAATTTGAAGCACAATTCCAGAAATGGACGAGAAGATCTTAACATTCCCAGAACACGCATATCCTAAGAGAGCCTCATAACTCTTGAACATAAACACTAAAAGCATGTAAGCAATCTTAGGAAAATAGGATGTATGAAAAATATGAACATGAAAAACATATTTTTATCACTTAACATCATTAACCTATAAAACCATTATGAAGCCATAATACTCGTAGTTCAGTCTCACGAAAGCGTCTTCGCCATTCAACGTTTTGTCTACATCACGTCTTGGCCCTTTTTGGCAGAATTGCCATTACAATGTAGGTCGTGGGAACAAACAAAAATGCATATAATCAAACAATGTCAGTCACACTCTACATAGAACACTCACGCAGGGAAACAACTTTGTATGCGTGTATATATGTATATATTTATACATATCTATCTATTAAATATGCATTATATTGTTTTATATAT
Source organism: Macrobrachium nipponense (assembly GCF_015104395.2). NCBI lineage: Eukaryota > Metazoa > Arthropoda > Malacostraca > Decapoda > Palaemonidae > Macrobrachium > Macrobrachium nipponense. Next base: position 42,788,390 of record NC_061090.1, read on the forward strand.
ATATATATATATATATATATATTGTATGTATATATACATACATATATATATATATAATAATATATTATATATATATATATATATATATATATATATATATATATATATATTATATATATATATAGCCATATGGAATTCGAGGAAGACATCTCAGGCATTTGCATAGTTTATTGCTGACGTTTCAAGGTCTAGACTCATTATCAAAGCTGTAAAAACATCATAAAAGACTCCGACTTGAAAATAATATGCTAAAAATAAATACAAAACAATTAGTTAAAATGCAAGGAGAAAGGTATTACCATCCAAGTGAAAAGAAATAACACGAGTGACAAGGAGAAACGTTAAAATTCCAAGGTAAACTCATGCTAAGAGAGAGGGGTGGAGGAAGTTTGATTGTTCCACTACAGGACCTTTTTTATACAGGGACTCGAGGATTGATAGCTGCTGAGGTGAACGAGCCCTCGACAAAATTTTAAATTAATCGTATTCAATACTTATTTTGCATTTTTTTAAGCATGCTGTCGTACACTGCACAACTCTGGATTCGACAGTTAGACCCCAGTACGATAGCTAACACATCTGTGACAATGATGCAGACTTTCAGTAACCTACAAGAGGCAGCGACGTATTTCCCCTGACTACATCGGGGGCAAGAAAATCAATACACAGCATTCGATGTCATCAGAGGGTCTAATCTATCCTTGTACCTTAAAAAGGGAACCTACGGTAAGGGGATTACTTGGAATGAGGTGACTTCTTATGGCAGGACAATACTGCCGTATCAATGAATGAATTCCGGTAATAAAGGACACACCATGAATAAATGGAGGACTCGAATAAAATGGCATTTTTGGGACTGCTGGAGACCTCATTTTCGGTATGGTTTTTTTTTATTTAGAAACTTATTTAGCTGTTTATGAAACAGGCTGGAAGGGAAATAATTCTCCGAGAAATAAGAGTATAAGAATGAACTTTCTTTATGAAATTCATACCAGTTCGAGGTTAAACAATAAGTCTTGTGGGGGAGTGTGTTTACAGAGTTTAGCTTGAAATCGAAACAACAGAAACTAAAAATTCATACCTAGGTTGGTAAAGGTCTTTTTCCTAAAAATAGAGGTATGAAAGCTAATATCATCTCGTGATACCATAGTGTCTAGGAAGGGGAATTGCTTGTCATTCTCGTACTCTATTGTAAATCTAATATTGGGGTGGGGCGAGTTAGCAACTTCCATGAACGAATCGGCCTGTTCCCTGTTCCTAAACAAGAGAAAAGTATCATCCACATACCTACTGTAAAACAATAGGTGGGTGGTAAGCGAGAGGGCACTTGTCCAGCAATTGCTCCTCTGGATAACACACAAAAATATTAGCTTTTAAAACCCAAGAATTCTCTAACATACGAGAACATTGCAGGAAGTGTAAGACCTCATTTTCATATAAGGATTTCCACATCGTTGCCCAAGCACCCAATGTCTATTCTCTCTCTGTTTTGGAATCGTTGACAATTAAACAGCTTGTGCCCCCATTAGATGGCCAACCTCTTCCACAGCTTTGTTTATAGCATAGTTGACGTCCTCCTTTCCAAACTAGAGAACGTCACTCAGTTTTGAACTCCATTAGAGATAGATACTAATTTAAGCATTCTTCACTTTTTATTTAATTTTTTATTTTTTTATCTTTTTAGAATAATCAAGTTTTATGTTGTTCCACACTTATAACTGATATTAATACCGAGTCTTTTTTTTTAATTTGTATATTTTGTATATTTTACAGCCCTGAAGATGAGACTCAAAGTCTCGAAAATTTGGAAAATAAAAGGAGAGTGCTACGCTGGCTTTTTTTTCCCATCTATATATCTATATCTATATCTATATATTATATATATAAATATATATATATATATATATATATATATATGTATAATATATGGGTATATATATATATATATATATATATATATATATATATATATACATATATATAGAGAGAGAGAAAGAGAGAGAGAGAGAGTAATAATGATATTGTTGCATGACTGTATAGGTAATGCAGAGGACTAAGAATTTTTGGGGCAAGATGCGGGGTAGAATTTTGATTAACAAAGGAAAAAGAAGAGAATTGACAGGGAAACATCCCTGCGGGTTTAGACAACGAAGTGGTATTGGGGTCATGTATCTGTTACGTAAGAAGTTTGAATCAAAAGGGAAAATACAATAAATAGTGTGCATGTGACACAGCGAAACCTTATGACAGAGCGGATAAAGAAGAAATACGAAGAAAAAGGATGAACGACGTGGGAGAGTTTGTAATGGCAGAGAAGAGTGAGAAGGAACTTGCAGTAGACAAAATGAATAGTTTGGTGTTATGTCTTCATAGCAGTTTGATATCTTTCTGAAGAGAGCGATGCATAAGCCAGTGAAACGGAAATTCTTCGTGAACAAGGTGCAGTATGGAAGATATTTGCAGATGAATCAGAACTAATAGATGATAATAAAGAGAAACTGAAGAGAGAAATGAAAGACTTTCAAAGTGTTCATAAAAGGTAGAAGATGAAAGCGACTGTCAGCAGATGGTCGGTCACGCGGGCAAATGGAAAACATGGTGGGGCTGTGAATGTGAATATGGATGGGAAAAAATGGTAGCGGTCATTGTTATAGGTGTCTGTGAGTAAATGAAATGAATGAAAGTAAGGTGGGAAAGAGGTGAATCACATAATAGGTGAAGAAAGATTCAGATGAGATGTGTCTCAGGAACTACAGTGATTCATAAAGGCAAGGTTGAGCCATCTTTCCTTTGCGAATATGAAGGTGGATCTTGACTGTGTACATATGAAAAATGAGGAGTTGGTTGGTAATATTTTTTTCTGTCATACTCGCGGAGTCAAAAAAATTTAAAGGGTACGAAATCCTACTGAGCTTATCTTATAATAAAAAAAATGAATGAAGCTCTCCTATCATAATAGGTCTCACAATAAGATCCAGCATCCATCTTCGTTATTTAGGATTTACCTAAATAACGAAGATGCTGCTGCAATATCAGCATTTTAGATTTATCTTTGTGTTGAGTTATGCACAAAACACAAAAATGACAAAGTTAGGCAGAGAGTTATTTTAAAAGAAAATGAATGTGAACGGTGTGAAGAATGACAATTTTAAAAGATGAATGGAGACAATAACGAACACTGAAGAAACGAGTATAAGTTTGAAACTGATGAAACGAGTAAAAGAGTTTGAAAGTGTTTGTTTGAAAAGAAAGTTGGAAGCAAATGGTTGTAAGAGAAAGGTCATGAAACAGGAAAACAGGTAGAAAGAGCAATGAAAATCAACTCGGGTGGACGGAAGAGAGGCGAGTCACAAAACAGGTGAAGAAAGTAAGCAGGCCGGGTGCATACAAAGGACTTAGGAGAGAAGAAGAATTCTGTAGTCGTGTGCAAAAGTAATGTAGAGTCATATATACTGTATGGAACTGAAGGATGGCTACTGAATATGAATAAAGAAATAATTATGAATCTACCAAGATAAATTTAAGTATTATACATAAAAGTCAGTAAGATTTAATTGGTAGGAAATTTTATGAATTTCAATATTAATACGAAATGAAAGAAGTAATGAAGCATTCCTTCCACACCAGGTGTCGCAAAAGCAGTTGCAGCACTAATCAGCGGAGCTGAAGACGTTGGTAAACCATGAATTCATACAGGTGAATGAGGGCTCTGTGACAGCATTGTTTAGACTGATCACTACATAGCAGGGGTAAAGCCAAAACAAGCCTAAATGATACACTAGATTGTACAGGATCATTCAGATCATTTACGTAAGATAACTGGAACGATGAAGTAGAGAATTTGATCTTTATTTTTCCTATAATAATAAGTTGCCATTGGAAAAATAATAATAAAATATTCTACTTGATTATTTCAGTTATCTTTAAGTAGAGGATCTGAATGATCATCGACAATCTAGTGCATCATTTAGGCTTGTATGACTGCACTCTAAACCATGTATTAAATTCGTAAAACAAAACTATGGAAGCATAAAACTCGAACATATAATTCCAAGACATCACGCAATACAGCAGTTTATACTGACCTAACTCACATTAACACAACTTTGTTTCTCCATGCAACAAATCTCATCATTACCCAGCCCGACTGCATCTCTAGGTTATTCTGTTACTTAGTATCCTTCTAGAGCATAACAGGATAAATATCCTATGCCATGAAGATGATTGGAGAGATTTTATTATTCTTTCAAATGTAATGTTAGTTAGGGAAAATTAAGATTAATATAAAAAAAGAGAGAGAAATCCACTGATAAACAGATGGATAGACAGAGAGAATAAAATAATAGAAAAAGAGAGTGCATGACACAAAGGTGAAAACTATTACATTGATGTCTATGCGTAGCTGCTAATATAATAATAATGAAAATAATAATTACGCTTTGGTTTTTTCTGACGAGCAGATCAATACCATTCTTCACAAACATTGCATAATGCTTGCAATTATAAGTAATTACTGCAGCTAACTTTATAAAAGGTTTTGAAATAATATTTCTTTTCGAATATTTTGTAAATTGAAATGTTCATACATAATAATTGAAGAAGGGGTGAGAAAATACCACGGTTTGGAGTGAAAGAGCTCAAGGACGTTAGCCATTTAGAGATGCGATATTTCCCCCCCCCCCCCCCCCCCTCCCCGCTCTCTCCGCCCCAACACCAAGGTTCCTGTTCCACCTAAAACCTATGTTTCAACATGACCAGAAACCTCTCTCATACCTTCTGAAATTCTGAGAAATTCAGTGCTAAAATTACAGACGTGCTGAAGTTGTGACTTTAGACATAAGATCTGCAAAAGAAGAAAAAAAAATTCTGAGTGAAAATAGCAAACTTACCCAATGTCATCGAAATCGGGATAATAGACACACAAACAAACACACACACTAACAGGCAATTTCTCTCTTTTTGTTTGTTCGTTATACAAGCCCAGACTATGAAAGCTAGGGCTACCAAACTTTTACGATTGTCTCCCCTCCTCTGCCCAAGAAAGGTCTGAGTCAAAACCTGAAATTCGAGGGCCGTTTCTGAGGAGGTCAAAACACTCCTTTTTTTATACCCCCCTTTTTCTACAACTTTTGGAGTTAAAGCTAGGGCTACCAAAATTTTATCATGGACTACCCTCCCCCAAGGAAGGGGTTAGTCAAAATCCGACATTCCAGGCCTGTATCTGAAGAGGTAAACCCCCTTTTTTATATTCTCTAATTTTTTACAACTTTTGGAGATGAAGCTAGGGCTACCAAAATTTAACATACACTCCCCTGACCTCAGGAGAGTTTTAGTCAAAATCCAATTCGAGGGCCGTTTTTAAAGGGATCATAAGCAACCTTTTTCATATCCTCTCATTTTTTATAACTTTTGGTTTGAAGCTAGGGCTATCAAATTTTTACCCTAGACTTCCCTTCCCCCTCCCTCCGAGAAGGATTTAACCCCCTCTTTCATATCCCCTCACTTTTTACAACTTTTGGAGTTGAAGCTAGGACTACCATATTTTTACTATCCACTCCCCCCTGTAAAAATCCGAAATTCTATCTTTTTCATAGGCCCTCATTTTTTTACGACTCTGATAACCCGTCCGAAGGACGAATGCAGCTGCTATCACACACACACACACACATATATATATGAGCTGATTCGATACAGTTTTGAATATGCCTTCTCCGTGATATTCTGAAGTCCCGTGAAACCGTTATAAGTGATACTGTGTGTATGTGTAACAAAACAAGGCAACCGCCAAAGATGTTACAAGTTGGCGTGGCTTAGGCAGTTCAAAGAGTGCCACGCATCTCTATATCCCTTCGTGATTGGCCCTTGTGTCTAAGGAGCCAGAATAACCAATCAGCTTCTTGCATAATGATGCCATCTGAAAAGGGGCATTTGAAAACAGGCCGCACCATCGGCAGATGAGTTCGTCAGCGGGTCGCAGACAGTACAGACAGACTGGGTCGAGACGCGAGTGCCCAGCCAGTGCCCCGCGTTCCCGTCGGCCGCCACACAAAGACGAGTGTCACAATGAAGTGTCAATAACAGTCTAACCTGCCGTCCGTTTGTGCACTAGCATAGTTAACGTAATAATTAAAGGCCACCTGTGTAGCTAAGAAGAACACACCTGTGTCAAACGTTTCATCGATTATTATTTTTGCATGTCCTACATCGCATGCACGTAAACTTCTCTCTCTCCTGTTTATTCCTTCATATCCCGAACCCACAAATGACCGAGATCAGGTCATATAATTTTGGTGTCAGTCGTGGGGTCTAGCGAATAATCGCATGAGGTCCTTTAAGGCCCTGTGGGGTCCTGTAAGGTCCTGTGGCATCTTGTGAGGTCCTGTGGGGTCTTATAAGGTCTTATGAGGTGTCAAACAAGCGTTAGTGCTAAATCATTTTTGGCGACAAACAGTGATATGAAGTGAAATAAGCATGGGAAACGAGAGAAAATTCGATGGATGGTGATGACGAGGGAAATCGTGAAACGAATGAACTGGATAAAAACAGTTATGGCTAAAGCAATCGGCAGAAAAGTGGCGAACCGTGCTAAGTACGGGAATAATAAATCGAGTGGCCCTACGATTTCGAAATGCACAGTGCCAACCAGAAAGACAGTGTACAATCACACACCCTACGATTTCGAAATGCATAGTGCTAACCAGAAAGACAGTGTACAATCACACACCCTACGATTTCGAAATGCACAGTGCTAACCAGAAAGAGTGTACAATCACACACCCTACGATTTCGAAATGCACAGTGCTAACCAGAAAGACAGTGTACAATCACACACCCTACGATTTCGAAATGCATAGTGCTAACCAGAAAGACCGTGTACAATCACACACCCTACGATTTCGAAATGCACAGTGCTAACCAGAAAGACAGTGTACAATCACACCATATGATTTCCAAATGCACAGTGCTAACCAGAAAGACAGTGTACAATCACACACCCTACGATTTAGAAAAAAAACGCAGTGCTAACTAGACAGACAGAGTGCGATCGCAGAAGTCGTTAATAAATTACCGCTGTTATAGACAGTTTCACGACCGAATTCGATAACGAACGGGCGAGAGAATAATTTCAATCGGCGGAAGTATTCACAAGATATTGGAAAAATCCGTACGAGACATACGAACAAACAAAGAGTAGTGGGGGAGAATTCAAAATCGACGGTTGCAGTGCCAAAATTCAAACGACGGTGGTGGCACCCGAACAACCTTCGTGACCCTTCGTGACCCCCCCGAGTAACCGACTCGTGTAGCAGACCAAGTAGAGGAGTAACGAACGTGTTTTGAACGGAGATATGGCGAGCAGTCCAACCTCACCAGGAAGGACGGAAGTTGGCAGTAGCAGGAGCTGGCATGGAGGTAACGCTAGGATGGTACCCCTGGTTATCCCCAGAGCCGTGGGGACTGCTGTTACGCAGTGCCCGGGAACAAGGGACGCCTTGTTGTGTTGTTGTGAGGGAAGGGGTGCAAGTCCCCAATCTAAGAAGTAGAGGACAACCTGCCTACCCACGAGTCATGCTGGGACAGAGAGAGATCGAACAGAGTCTCTCCCCCGTGACCCTGTGGGAAGGGGGGGAAGTCCACTCCTACTTCTGATCGCGTCCTATCTAAAGCTAGCCATACACGATAGAGACTGGCACGGCGGGCCGTCACGGCGGTACTGGCCCTCCGCGCCAGACCCCTAAGGATTGCCCATACACGATGGAGACAGGATTTCAAGAGGACAACATGCTCTGCCATCTCTGGGAGTTACCACATTCTTCATTATCTGCCCATCGGTCTATGAGAAGAAGATTACTCAGTGTTCAAGCGGTCTTGATTGTAAGGTGACATATCATTCGCAATATGGCTTTTTTTTTAAATAAAAGAAAGATGATTGCTGTAATCATAGCTCTCTTGGATCAAGAGGACAATAACTATGAAATGTGTGGCAAAAATCGCAGAAGACAATGGTCAAAAGAATGGCTAAGAAAGAGAGAGAAATTTTCTCATATGATGTTACTGAATGAGTTAAAGGAAAATAACCCAGATGATTATAGAAATTATTTGAGAATGGTCAGGACTCTGGGAGGCTAATCTCTTCCCACACACGTTAGGGACTTGCGCGGCGAGTCAGCAAATTGCAACGGGACAGGACAGGATTTTCAACATGCTGAAAGGATGGCGAAGCCAAGACAGCCCGACGAGACTGGCTTTTTTTCCCCACATACACCATAAAGACTGGACCGATGCGGGACAATCCCCTTGAAATTGACGGGCCAGTCTCTATCGTGTATGGCCAGCTTAAGAGTAGAGGGATGATGTTAAGGTGAATAGTGCAGAAGTTCCCTTACCAACCTCGACCCGTGAAGGAAGTCACGATACCTGCCTAAGGTATGGATAGGATGAAGCGATGTTAGAATAAGGATTAGCTGATAGACGTCAGATGACAGCCAGCAACCAGTGAGAGAATCCAGGCTCGATGTGAAGAAGATACAAGCAAACTAATAGCATCAGTAGTGGATTGCCGGCACCGCTGCTGGCACTAATAGTTCAAGTTGCTGACCTGTGAGCAAGTTGCATAGAAAACGGGAACATCTCAACCGTATGGCAGAGAGGGACAGTTATAGGATAGCGTCTTGGGACGCTATGGGGATGTGATGAGAGGATACCCTTCACACCCCCGGAGGTGGGAGACCCTGCCCCGCCTAGAGCCGACATGATTGCTAATAGTTGTCACTGATAGTAATATTAGTATTAGATCGACTGCACAATGAACGAGTTGTGTAGCCTTTAGTAGTGTCATCAATGGCATGTTGTGTTAGGGAAATGCAGATAGGGAATTTGTAGAAAGTAACATTAGAAAAAAAAGTGTGTAAAGAAAATAAGAGAGAGAGAAAAAAAAAGGGGGATGGTTCTCTTAGGCCGTGTTCTGATTTTAGTTAAAGTATCACGAGCGACAATTCATTCCATTTGTCCCCATCGAAGAATTGTAATTAAGATTTAAAGACAGAATTATTAACGTAAGTTCATTAAAGTGTTCGTCTGAGTAAAGTAACAAGACTGATATATTTGTTGAAGAAATTATTAACGTAAATTCATTAAAGAGATTGTTTGAGTAAAGTAACGAGACTGATATGTTTGTTGAAAGAGTAGTTAGATTTTCATTGGGAAAGAGAAGTAATTTTTAAATTTGATGATGAAGTGAGAACAAATTGTGTTTTTATCCCTGATATAGATATGCCTTAAGAATGTTAATTTCTCAACAAATCGTAGGATCGAGCAACTGTTGGAGCAAAAAGAGTAGCAGACACTCTTCCCAAGAGTACTGTAAGGCACGAGCCAGAGAGAGAGAGAGAGAGGAACTGCGACGCATACATTTAAGTTTCAGTTACACCTATGGGTGAGTTGCACAGAAAACAGAGGCAAGAGAGTCAGCTGTTGTATGAACGTGCTGAGTAAGTGCCATGGAAGTGTACATGTGATGAGTGAGTGCCCTGGGAGTATACATGTGTTGGCTGTGTAAGGGAGTTGACTGACAAGTCACAGTTTTCTGAACATGCACGAGATAAATTCTTCATAAAAGAAAGAGAGAAAAAAAAAGTTAGTAACTTGTTGTGCCACCGTTCCTCCCTCTTCGATAAAACAAACCATCCAAGTAATTTGTAAGTGCGTGTAGGTTCCTTACGTAACATACCAGCGCAAGTCATGAATAAATATGTCCGTCACAAAGTGAACAGAGAATATCATAAAAACATGCTTATGAACTTTTGTTTCATGTCAGTTATTGTTGAGAAATTTATGTCTAATTTTCTAAACATTTTGTTACAGTTCCAAGCATATGATAAGTGAGTCTATGTGTTTATAACTTGATTATTTTTTAGTGCATTATTAATTTGATTGCGTTTCAAGTCATATTAAACACATATTGTTACAATGTATCAAAAGTTTTAAGAATTTCTATTGATGCCAATTATACACTGTCCAAAATTTCATATCGTTGTCAATGCTGTTTATGCTTTGTCAGAAATTTATGATCTTCCATCGATGATGTAGGAATGTGAGATTATTTTGAAAGAAAAGAAAAGTCATTTTTGTGAGTAATCTTTGAATTTTGATTTTTTTATTTTCTTGTATTTATCATTGTTGCAGAAAGAATTCAGTAAGTTTTATTATGCTTTTACCAAATTTCTTATGAGTAACGTTTCATTTTTGACTCATGTTATGTGAATTTTTGTTTATGAATTTAACTTTTTTTGAGCTGGAGCTGTGATTATCCATTTTTAATTGACATTATTGAATGTGAACCTAAATTTGTTTTTCTGTATGACACATTGTGAGGCGTGAGATTCATTTGTTGTAACTTGTGTTTGTAACACGCCAAATGGCCCAATCCTAATAGTTTTAAATTTTGCACAAACTGGATGGTACGGCACTCAAAGGCGGTGTGGCACTCAAAGAAGAACAACAATGCGCAAATCATAAGATCAGTGTATGTCTTGCGGGACGCAAGAACTGGGGAGGGAGTGATGAGCTGATTCGATACAGTTTTGAATATGCCTTCTCCGTGATATTCTGAAGTCCCGTGAAACCGTTATAAGTGATACTGTGTGTATGTGTAACAAAACAAGGCAACCGCCAAAGACGTTACAAGTTGGCGTGGCTTAGGCAGTTCAAAGAGTGCCACGCATCTCTATATCCCTTCGTGATTGGCCCTTGTGTCTAAGGAGCCAGAATAACCAATCAGCTTCTTGCATAATGATGCCATCTGAAAAGGGGCATTTGAAAACAGGCCGCACCATCGGCAGATGAGTTCGTCAGCGGGTCGCAGACAGTACAGACGCGAGTGCCCAGCCAGTGCCCCGCGTTCCCGTCGGCCGCCACACAAAGACGAGTGTCACAATGAAGTGTCAATAACAGTCTAACCTGCCGTCCGTTTGTGCACTAGCATAGTTAACGTAATAATTAAAGGCCACCTGTGTAGCTAAGAAGAATACACCTGTGTTAAACGTTCCATCGATTATTATTTTTGCATGTCCTACATCGCATGCACGTAAACTTCTCTCTCTCCTGTTTATTCCTTCATATCCCGAACCCACAAATGACCGAGAATCAGGTCAATATATATATATAATAATATTATATATATATTAATATAATAAATATTATATATTATATTATATATTAAAAATGGTGTGTGGTAATGTGATTATAAATCACTTTGCAACGTGATTCATTTTATCCAACCACATATCCACGGTGAAAAATAAATAGGAGGGGTGTAAGGGCCTCTTGGTTTTTCACCTAGGGATGTGTTTAATAATATATATATACATAATATATATATTAATTTATATAATATATTATATTATTATATAATTAATATAATATATTATATATATATATTGTAATATATATATATAATATATACATATATATATATATATATAATACAACACCACACACACACACAAAATTAAATATATATATATATAATATTATATATATTATAATATATATATATATATATATGTGTGTGTGTGTGTGTGTGTGTGTGTGTGTGTGTATGTATGTATGTATGTATGTATGTATGTATTATTATATATTGCTACTTTCAAAATGCATATATCCCCTCTTTGAAGTATTGTGTATGAGATTGTGCAACATTTTTTCAGAGATAGGATGTCTTAAATGTGTGTTCAGATTTCGCATAACATAATATAAAAAGAATGTATAATGTAGAATGTAGAAAGAGAGAGATTTTCTTTGTCCATTCGAAACTACGATTGTTTCCCTATTATGTCAGCACTGTGAGATTAGAGGAACTCCGAGATATCTGTTTGCTTTCCTAATCTGTCAACACGTTTGATAAGCGAGCTAGAATCTTCAATGTGTTTTGGGATTCTGTCATCAAGTAAGATAAGGAAATTCTGCTTCGAGCGATCGAATCGAGTATGTGTCTTTTTTTAACAGAATCGTCTTGTACGAGTATGTCTTTTGTCAAAGCCACGTGCAGATTACACATTTTGTATGTAAAGTTGCGTAAGATTTCGAAGCTTCTGGAAGCATTATTGCCAAAAACGTTTTGTCACCTCCCCTGTCCAGCTTCCGTAAGGGAGAAGTTTTTCATTCGGGCGTAGATTCTCAAACTGTTCACATCTCTCTCTCTCTCTCTCTCTCTCTCTCTCTCTCTCTCTATTGCATAGCATTTTTTATCTTAAAAGTAACGTAACGATTTCGTACTTATTTGAATGGTCACTCGTAATTTGTAAATTTCAGATTGGATATTTCTTAGAGTTTGTTTAGTAGTATTTGGTGTTTTTTGTGGAATCTGAACAAACATTGTTGTTGTAACGGCGCCTGGTTTTGTGAAAGTGTGAAACAAGCCTGCAGCAAAGAAAGAAGTTGGTATACCAAAAAGGTAAAGTGTGTTATATTTTTATTAGTTGCAACTAATAACTGATAGGAACAGTGGTTAGGTAACAACTAATAACTAATAACTGATAGGAACAGTGGTTAGGTAACAACTAATAACTAATAACTGATAGGAACAGTGGTTAGATAACAACTAATAACTGATAGGAACAGTGGTTAGATAACAACTAATAACTGATAGGAACAGTTGTTAAATAACAACTAATAACTGATAGGAACAGTGGTTTGGTAAAAACTAAATAACTGATGGTTACAGTGGTTTGAGAGAAACTATTTACGTTTTTACACATTGCAAATTTTTGTGTTTTGTGTTTGTTTCATTTTTGTGCATTTGTTCATTTTCTTATTGAAGTGTGCCTTTTTATTTTATATTCTGAGTGATTAATACTTTTTGGAAATTTTGATATTGTCCACATTTTTCTGTATTTTCATTTGCATTCACAATTTAATTGACTTAGTTATTTTCATTGCTTAATCATTGCACAATTAATTTAATTTAACACTTGTGAATTAATTTGCATTTACTTAGAATTCTTTTCAAGTTTTATTGCTGTTTAGCACTTGTCAATTAATTTCAAATTTTCAATTATTGCCTAACACTTTTGAATTTTGATTGAATTAATTTTCTTGAATTTTGTGATAAATTAATTTTGATTTAATTTTACTTAATTTGATTCAAGAATTAATTAAACTTTACTTTGTTTTCAAGTAACAGTAATTTTCCCTGATATTGTGAATTTCACTTATAAATTTTGAGTTTAATAATAAATTTTTGTATTTAAAATTTTATAAGTGTTTTTTTTTATCTTACACCAGTATATTTGCATTTAATTATGATTATGTTGATGTTAGGTAGAAACATAGAGTGGTAATTGATCTGTTTTCCTTCATTAACTTGAAGTGACTTAGAACCAGGGAAGTACTTAGACTTCTGAAATCGGGGAAATACTTAGACTTTTAAAGTTGTTGATGGAGTGATGCCATTTGATTAATTTAATTACTTACAAGATTACCTCACACCTGTTTTGATGAACTTAGTCTGATTTTCTGCAATACTGGTAAGCAATACTGGTAAGTTGTTAAGGGATCACTGTTGCCTTTAGAGTATTCAGTCGTTTAATACCTGTGATGAGGGTTCAGGTGTCTGGCTTTTGTGAGGTATCAGTTAATGAATGGTAAGTGTAGTAACCAGATACTTGGCACTTCGTCACAGTATGTATGTATGTATACCAGCATCTACTATTTTGATACACAATTTTTTTATTTCCTGCACCTCCTATTATCTTCAGTTTTGAATAAGTAGATAAAAATGGCCGCTATGCTGCTCCATGTATTTATCCCTATGCTGGCAGCTGTTTCAAATACAAGTTAATGATATATCTAAAGGCACTAGTGGTTGGATTAGATTACCTAGCCTTGTGCCAATGAGGACCATTACCCTAGGGTAAGATGTGAAAAGGATTAGACATTGCGTAGACTTCTACACTCTGCCCAACCAACAAAGCTAATTCTACAATAAAACTCCATTGTTCCTATAAAGGACTGTAAAGCTGTACAAGAAGAAGCTGATAAGAGAAATGAAAAAAAAAAAAAAAAAAAACTGAATCAAATGTTAAAAATTACCAAAGTAATGTCTTCACAACACAAACTCCTTCGGCTCCAATGAGTCTTAAAAGCTTGCAGCAGAATTTCCTCTTGTTAGAAGGGAGAGTACAGTTGGATGAAACCTGAGAATTCACCTTAGGCTACTGTTTCAGCATTCACCAACCTTACAGTCATCATCTTAGTGGACAGTTTCACTAATTCCAATTAGGTAATTTAGGGGCAGTTTTTTTACTTACATCAAAAATACACTGCTGTAGTGGCCCATTGTTGTCATTAGCCTGAAGTTGCTTCTTTAGGGTCATGACCATGTGGTCAATGGAACTTAGACTGAGGGGCATGCTGCCTCTCTTGAACATTTAAACTGCATCTTAAAGGTTCCTTATTGGTGCCTAGTGGACCAGTCAAGTCAAGATCAAGTTTCTCTGGCAGATTACACATTTATTCTATCATTTTAGCTTGTATGATTGCACTGGTCATTTGTAAATACTTGGCTGACTTGTAGAATTAATATTGCCCTTATGAAAGCCAAGAGTTAATGACTGAAACAACTGCTTGCCTAAATTTGAATAGAGAGGCCCTTATAACAAAAATGTTTTTCCTTTAGAACTTTTGAAGTTCAGAAGAGGTGCATTGCATTAGAACACTACTGTTCTTATAGAGTAACAAATCACACAAGCACATTAGCCTTTTTAATCCAAAAAATTGATGACAACGTTATTAGTATTATTATTTCAGTAGAGTCAGTGATTTTTCATCACCCTGGGGGAGACAAGGACCCGTGATACCAGAGTGGAATTCCACGACACTAACCACCATACCAGGTAACTTCTAAACAGGAGAATTATCACCTACCCTAAGTTATGTACCCACAAAGTTAGAATTAGATATTCAAAGTGAAAATATGACAAATGATACTGACGTCAAGCTTGAAAAATAAGATTAAAAACACATAATACACTCGGCATAGCTGAATTCAATAGAAAAATACCACACTTTGTCGAATTCTGAGGACTAGAGACCTCCCAGTTGTGACCTCGGTGAAAAATGCAAAGGTCCTGACATTCAAATGAACTCGTGATCTTCAAAAAATAAGACAAGACGACAATATTTAGGGAATAAAACTACAAGATATCTACCGACAACGTTAGAGAAAATATATGGAAGAAAGATAATAATAATATAATAATAATAATAATAATAATAATAATAATAATAATAATAATAAGGATTGTATCTGGGGACATCAGGAATGAATTTGGAATAGAAAAATGCGCCTTAGTCAACATACAAAAAGGCAAAGTAACGAGAACTGAAGGGATAAAGCTACCAGATGGGAGCAACATCAAACACATAGATGAGACAGGATACAAATACCTGGGAATAATGGAAGGAGGCGATATAAAACACCAAGAGATGAAGGACACGATCAGGAAAGAATATATGCAGAGACTCAAGGCGATACTCAAGTCAAAACTCAATGCCGGAAATATGATAAAAGCCATAAACACATGGGCAGTGCCAGTAATCAGATACAGCGCAGGAATAGTGGAATGGACGAAGGCAGCACTCCGCAGCATAGATCAGAAAACCAGGAAACATATGACAATACACAAAGCACTACACCCAAGAACAAATACGGACAGACTATACATAACACGAAAGGAAGGAGGGAGAGGACTACTAAGTATAGAGGACTGCGTCGAAAACAGAGCACTGGGGCAATATCTGAAAACCAGTGAAGACGAGTGGCTAAAGAGTGCATGGGAAGAAGGACTAATAAAAAGTAGACGAAGACCCAGAGAAATATACAGAGACAGGAGAAAGACAGACAGAGCAGAGGACTGGCACAACAAACCAATGCATGGACAATACATGAGACAGACTAAAGAACTAGCCAGCGATGACACCTGGCAATGGCTACAGAGGGGAGAGCTAAAGAAGGAAACTGAAGGAATGATAACAGTGGCACAAGATCAGGCCCTAAGAACCAGATATGTTCAAAGAACGATAGACGGAAATAACATCTCTCTCATATGTAGGAAGTGCAATACGAAAAATGAAACCATAAACCACATAGCAAGTGAATGCCCGGCACTTGCACAGAACCAGTACAAAAAGAGGCATGATTCTGTGGCAAAAGCCCTCCACTGGAGCCTATGCAAGAAACATCAGCTACCTTGCAGTAATAAGTGGTACGAGCACCAACCTGAAGGAGTGATAGAAACGATCAGGCAAAGATCCTCTGGGACTATGGTATCAGAACGGATAGGGTGATACGTGCAAACAGACCAGACGTGACGTTGATTGACAAAGTCAAGAAGAAAGTATCACTCATTGATGTCGCAATACCATGGGACACCAGAGTTGAAGAGAAAGAGAGGGAAAAAATGGATAAGTATCAAGATCTGAAAATAGAAATAAGAACGATATGGGATATGCCAGTGGAAATCGTACCCATAATCATAGGAGCACTAGGCACGACCCCAAGATCCCTGAAAAGGAATCTAGAAAAACTAGAGGCTGAAGTAGCTCCAGGACTCATGCAGAAGAGTGTGATCCTAGAGACGGCACACATAGTAAGAAAAGTGATGGACTCCTAAGGAGGCAGGATGCAACCCGGAACCCCACACTATAAATACTACCCAGTCGAATTGGAGGACTGTGATAGAGCAAAAAAAAAAAATAAAATAATAATAATAATAATAATAATGGCTACATATGAAGAAATTGAATTTAATTAAATTTATCCATTTTTCTAATGATCCCTTTTACTGTAGATTACAGACTGGGTATTAATTATCCTATATTCATTTCATGAACGGGAAATAAACACATTCGTGAACTAAATGTAGGACAAGTATTTGCGTGATCTTTCCCTTATTATTATTATTATTATTATTATTATTATTATTCATTATTATTATTATTCATTATTATTATTATTATATTATTATTATTATTATTACTATTACGATATTATTATTATTATTATTATTATCATCTTAGCAAATATAATAATAATAATAATAATAATAATAATATAATAATAATAATAATATAATAATAATAATAATAATAATAGCTTATGTTGCTGACATATGAATGTCGCTTCAATTTTAATGGGACGACCGGCACACTCATTAGCCAATAAAAACCAACTTGATGCCAATAACCTGACATCCACCGATATGAAACTCGTGTCTCCTCTAACTTTATTGAAGTTATATGAATCTGATCGAATTGCTTCTTGCTCCCTAAGAAGAAGCTGAACTAGTTGCGAAATTGCGGAAGCGAGGGATGACGGAATCAGGGAGAAATCAATTACTTGCTTATGACGAAAAGTCTTTCGGTGTCTGAAACTTTGAAAAACGAACTTATCACAAACTAACATATAAATATATATATATATATAAATCATAATATATATATATATATATGTATATATACATATATATATATATTATATATATATATATATATATGTGTGTGTGTGTGTGTGTGTGTGTGCGTGTGCGTGCATATATATATATATATATATATATAATATATATATATATATATATTACACACAGAGTAAATCTAAAACGTTACCTAAAAATGATAATAAAATATTAAAATGTAATTTCCTACGAAAAGAAAATTAACGATGACCAAACTATTTTCCGTGCACGCATGCCTACACAAAGGCATGAATTTAAAACATATTTTTCTTAAATCCTCGCTTATGAGAGCCTACAAAGACATAAATTCTCTACATAATAGCCCATTGTCCATTAAATAAAATTCCCTAACTCAACCAAATTTTGTAATAGTAAGTCACAGGTCACGACATGTGTCCCTTTTATAAAAACAGAATCCTTTCCATTATATTCTAGTCTTCCTTTTGAGCGTATTAGTACACAAAAGCGTGTACGTAGCAAGTAGGCACACCTATTAGATACACAATGAAAAAATTCGCAAGATTGAAATGAAGATGACTGCAAAGATTAAGAAGTTCACTCTATTTCCATAGGAGGAATACCGACCAAAAGGCTGAAATAAACAAACGTAATGTAAATCCTAATAAATACAAGAACATTACCTAGGTGATAAAACACAAATATAACGATAATCTTGAGATATACAAAGTGGCTGAAAACATACAGCAAGTACTAACTTCCGCTTTTGTTTTCAACCCTACACTGCTAAAAAAATAAATGCTATGGCTACGAATACAGGATTATAAAAAGAGAAACTACTCTAATCTGAACTGACGAATAGACTGCGTTGTAACCAAGACGATAAACATAGGAAAACCATGCCTACTTCCACAGATGACATCAAATCCTGATAATAGCGTAGGATTGCCATAATTGAGGAAGAATACTGATAGCGTTTCTTCCATTCATGAAATCTGATATCGGTTTATCAGAAGTCCCGGCCGTCTTTGTTACAGAAATGCTCTGGGACTGGTCCAGCAAGGTCTTTTTCACCATCAATACTTTACAGTTTGAATCCAAAGAGGTACAGTGGCTTAGCTACATGATCCCAACAGACAAAAGGATCATGCCAGCGATGCAGTTTATAACTTGCGTCAACCAAACTAAACAAGTTCTCATTTCATTGAATTAGCTTTGTCTAAATCAACAACTCCAGTTTGGTAACACTGCTTACAAGTCGAATCTACACAGCCGTCCCCATTTGTCAGGTAACCTGCAGTCCCATGTTTTTCATCGTATAAAGTTCTTTCATTTTTGACCAGTCGTACAAAACCTCCATCTACAAGGAATTATCACTACTTCCTCGCGGTTTTACGACTGTTTACACGCCCATTACTTACATGCACCTGGGTCACAAGTTCAAGTCTATCCAGGCTTGGCGTGGGAGGAACGATTAGTGCTCTATGCACCGCGCTCATATGTATGAACCTGTGCACAATCCTTTAGACGTAAAGCACCAAGTACTCCGCAGTGTTAATTCTAAAAGCCAGTGTAATATGGAAATTTTTTCATGCGTACTTTATCTGAATCAGTGAAATTTTCTCACGCATATAAATGATTACGTGATGAATTAATTTCGTTGAAAAATAATTCCAGCATTTTATCAAAGCAGTTCCTACGCAGATTATGTTTGATTTACTATTTAGTGACGAGGCAAAGCTTCAAAAGTTGAAATATAGCACAGTGGTTTTAAAATTTTTATAAATCCCCAGCAGATATTAGATGATTTCTTCAATGTTACCTCTCAGCCAATTAAAATTCCGTTGCACTGGACATAATGGCCGTTTTCTTTAGGTGAGTGGTTAAGTAAAGCTCCTAATTTCATGGGAATAATGAAGAGTTCGGGTAATCTCTCTCTCTCTCTCTCTCTCTCTCTCTCTCTCTCTCTCTCAACAATCCACTGTTTGCGTAAATAGCTCTCGCTTGATGAAATCGTTCTAGAGCATTAAAAAAAAACAACAAAAAATGAACAAAACACCTGAAAACGTGCTCAAAATGGTATCCAATAAATAAATTGCAGAAGATAAAAATTCGAATAACTGCATTAACAGATTTGAATACGATCTCAACAAAACTAAGAAGCCGATTCGAAAACGTCAACAATGCTAACATGGTTTCTTCACCTTCAAAAACAATCACCATTCGCGGTTGTTTCACAAGCAAAAGAAGGAAGAAAAATCTGTTTCCGAACGAAATCCACCGACATAAATACCTGTCACATCTGAATAACATACGCTGCCATTACACGAGCTGTAAGCCATAGTAACCGTTTGCATTCGCTTGCTTTGCTGCTTTACGAGCTATTTGCATTCACGGTGGATGCCATTTCTCGCTTTATGCGGTTCAAATGACTCCGAGTTCAGAAAGATTTCCGCAAGAAACGACTCTCTCGCTTTTGGCGCCTCCCAAACTTGATCATGGTGCAAGAAGTAGCAATTTCGAATTGCAAGAAATGTCAAACGGCGTTCGACTGATGGGAATGCCGTGAGCTGTGGACCGTCGGTGCAAAGACGCTCAACGACAGAATATCCCCTGGAAAAGCGCCTTCAAGCACAGCTTTAAATGTTAGCGAGTTTCTTTTTTTACTTATTCTTCGTGACCTCAAAGCCGCATCTAATCTACGACTTTCTTTTTCATTCTCGGTAATCATAAGAAACTGGTTATCGTATGATTACCCATCAGTAATAGCGTAACAATTAGGTCATTTGTTTCGTGCTTGCAGACATGAGCACAAGAAACTTACCTTTAGAAATTGTCAGCATTAAAATAAATTAATGGTAACTGTTTGCTTTTATATCCAGTCTTTCACCATGTACTACAACAAAGAATCAAGTATGAATGATGACAACTGTTACATATCATAGCAAAGCTGAAATATCAGATATGAATGGTGATCATAACCTTTTCAGTAAATCAAAGCTTTAGCATCAAGAGTATGACAATGAACTTAGTAACCCTGTCAAATATTATACAATCAGGAATTTGATGACAGCTGCTACCGATCAAATGAAAGTATATTAAGTAATAACATTAAAAGAAGGTAGTATAATGACAACTATTAACAATTATATCGAACTACAAAAGACAAGAAGCTATTATAAGCGTCAAGCAGTACGATGCCTACTGGTAAAAACCATCAATTTACATAAAATATCTAAAAATCGCCAAAATTTCAGTTTTTGGAAATTCCGAGGAAACTCGAATACATGAAACTGGTTCCTGAACTCGAGTTTAAACTATCACCATACACGTGCGTCTCCCGGCGGGGAAAAAATTAAATTAGCTTTACATTTCCATGTTTATAACATAATTATGAAATACCGAACAACTAATATTCACTATTACTTCTATCACCAGAATTAACACGTGCTATAAAACGGAAAACGTACATGGCCACGAGCAAAGTGGAACGCTGAACTGCAAACTTCCCACCACTTATACTTTGTTTATATATGTATGTATGTACTTATATCATATCATCAGCAATCTTAAAACGATAATGCTAAAAATTGACCACTAATCTATAATGGCTACAGAATTTATTATGATTTTAATTGAGCATACATATGAAAAACAGGAAGGAGTATGAATGCAAGATGAAAATATTACCAAGACACAACATAACATCTCTTTTAATACCTTGTCAGACTCCGTTTACTGCGATATCAAGGTATTGCAGACACGCTCTTATTCTGCAAAGATTAACAAATGCGCTCGATGAAGAGGAAAAAATTCAAATCCACAGGAGCTAGAGACTAACGAGTAACGTAACATAAAAAAAAGAAATAAAAATGGATTAAGGATTGGCAGATTCCAAACAAGAAAACTCTCCTGGGAAGCAGTAATACGCTAAAAAATAGATGGAGTGAAAAGAAAAAACCAAGAAAGATGAAAGAGATTCAAAATGAAGAGGAAAAGGGGAGGCGGGAAAGAGACGAGAAAAATCTCAAAGTTTTCGGGTAAGAAGAAAAAAGAAAAAATTAGCGGGAGAGGAAAACTTTCTTGTGGTGAAAAGATTCATAACCTCGTAGGCGTTTTTAATGGATTTCAAAAGATGGAAAAACGTCGCTCGAGCATAAGAAAAAAAAAATGCAAATTCCAAAAGTCCGTGGAAGATTTTCGATAAAAAATGTCAATTGCTTTAGTGAACTCTATCCAAGTTCCGGAATGAATATCTTGAAAGGAGAGACGTTATATTGTCCGA